>NC_143129.1:176927847-177229644 GCF_059928025.1 Delphinapterus leucas | reverse complement strand
TCTGAGAAGCTACCAAACTGTCCTCTAAAGTGGTTGTACCCTTTTCCATTCCCACCAGCAGTACATGAGGGTTCTGGTTCCTCCACCTCCTTGTCAACACTTGGTATAGTCAGCCTTTAACTTTAGCCATTCTCACAGGTGTACCGTGGTCTCTCATTGTGGTTTTAATTTTCATTTCCCTAATGACTAATTATATTGAGCATCTTTTCATGTGTATATTTGCCATTCCTGTATCTTCTTTTGTGACGTGTTTAAACCTTTTACCCATTTAAGAAATTGGGTTATTTTCTTATTGTTGGGTTTTGTGAGCTCTTTACATTTTTTGGATACAAGTTCTTTATCAGATATATGATTTGTAAATATTTTCTCCCAGTCTGTGGCTTGTCTTTTTATTCTCTTAACAGTGTCTTTGAAAGAGCAAAAGTTCTTAAATTTGATGAAGTCCAATTTTTTAGTTTGTTCTTTTAATGGATCAGGCTATTAATGTTACATCTAAGAAAACTTTACCTTATCTGAGATCACAATGGTTTTCTGCTGTGTTTTCTTTTAAAAGTTTTATAGTTTTAGGTTTGATATTTAGGTGCATGATCTATTTTGCGATAATTTTTGACAAAGTGTGAGGTATGGATTAAAATTCCTTTTTTTTGCATGCAGATCTGCAGTCGTTCCCTACCATTTGTTGTAAAGACTCTTCTTCCTCCATGTCATTGTTTTCACACCTTGTCAAAGATCGGTTGATATTTTTCGTTTGGATCTATTTCTGGGCTCTCCACTCTGTCCCACGGATCTATGTGATTATCCTTTCACTGATACCACATTGTCCTGGCTACTGTAGTTTTATAAAGTCTGGGAATCAGGCAGTGACCACACCTACCTTTTCAGCATGTGGTTATTATTCCTCTCCCACTTTACAGGTAAGGAAACTGACCACAGCCATGATTAGATATCCCGCTTATAGCCTCCTGTATATAAAACGTTAGCTGCTCAGCACATACTCAAAATCCATATCTTCTCATCAGCCTGGCCTGATGTTCAGAGTGTGGTCTTTGGAATCTGGTTTGGCTTTAAGCCTTGGCCCTGCTTTTGTTAGTTGTGTGGCCCTGGGAAGGTAACTTTAATCTCTCTGTGCCTCAGTTTCCCTATCTACAAAATGAGTGTAATAATGGTACCCTCCTTATAGATCGTGATGAAAATGAAATGAGACCATTTATGAGGTCAAACCCTATGAAATTGCTGATATTTGATCATTTTTGATGGACACGCATGATAATTTTGCACAGTTCAAGCTAAAATTCAAGTGTTCCTCATAGCACTAGATAGATGAGAGCGTGTATACTCCTGAGATGGTAGCCATAGCTGTCGCTGTCGTAGTCACGAGTACTCCTGCCACTCCTGCTCTTACACTGTTATTGTTGAGGGCAGTGGTCCCGAGGCTGATGGTTCGTCTTCCACGTGTCCTCAATCAGGCAGCCAAAGTCCACCCAGTAGTTCCTATGTGACAAGCTTCTTGCAAGTCTGCAAATTGTAAGTGGGCCTCTGGGGACAGAAGTGCCCACCTGGTACAGACGAGTGTGCCAAATGCAGAGGGAGAAGCTTGGTGGGAAGTAGGGGGGAGGTTGGCAGGACTTCCCAGGCGGGGCCTGTTAGGTGGGCTCTACTGGATGACTGGGAGTTTGGGATGGGAAGAACATTCCAGGTGCAGTTTACAGCTTGTGCAAAGGCTTGAAAGGGGGACGGGCTCAGGGGAGCCTGAGGTTTGATTCTGGGGTGGAGAAGCCAATGGTGGCCTAGAATGGGTTCACAAATCACCCCTATCCTTCCCCTCCACAGGTGGCCCTGCTTTGCCATACATCCTTGAGGAGCTGAATCTAGCAGACCTCTCGCACCTCTGCATCTGCCATGGCTACAAGAACCATCGTCATTGACCACGGCTCTGGCTTTCTGAAGGCTGGCTTTTCGGGGTTCAATGAGCCCCAGATGGTCTTCCCGAGCATCGTGAACTACATCCCTTGCAGGGAGAACCCTGGCCCCAGCTACGCCCGGCGGCGCGTGAGCCTAGGCATCGATCTTTGCCGTCCCGACACCTTTAGCTACCCCATCCACCGGGGCCGTGTCCTCAACTGGGAGGGTGTGGAGCACATCTGGTCATTTGTCCTAGAGAAACACAGGCTGGAGAATGAGAACTCCCCTGTGATGGTCACAGAGTTCCCCCTGAAGGAGCCTGCGGACCGTCAGAAGACCCTGGAGGTAAGGTCTTCTCAGGGCTGCCCTCACCAGGGAGCAGGGAACAGCCTGGCACTTTGTGTTCAGACAGGAATGGGCATCAGGAGCTCTGCTTTCTAAATAATTCGCCCCACGAATACTTACTGAGTAGCTAGTGTGTGCCTGGCACTTGTGTTAGGCGAGAGGGGCTCACAGAGGCTCCTCCGGCAGAAAGAGACACAGCAGGTAAAATGCTCTGTGAACAGGGTGTTACCAGGGGTGGGAGGGATGCTGGATATTCATGGATTCCATAAATGTTCACAGGTCATATTCTGGCCCTCAAAGAGCTTATGTTCTGGGAGAAGACTTGATCGTGAATAAGTTAACAAATAAGAATTTCAGGTAGTAATCAGTTCTGGAAACAAAATGAAATGGAGTGATAACTGACTGGGGGGAAGAAGGGGAGTCCCTTTGAAGAGGGTGATCAGGGAGGGCTTCTTTGAGGAGGTGATTTCTCCCAGTGAGGCTGGAGCTCAGCAAACTAGGGAGGGTGGCAAGAGGGAGACAGGAAGGTGAGGTTTACAGGGGCTGGACCTCATAGTCCTGGTAGGCTATGGGATGTGGTTGGATTTTACTCTAAATCAAGGGTTGGCAAGCTATAGCAGGTGGGGCAAATCTGGCTCACCATCTGTCTTTATAAAGAAAGTTTTGTTGGAACATAGCCACGCCCACTCATTTACATAGAGTCTATGGCTGTTTTCACACTGCAACAGCAGAGCTAAATAGTTGTACAGGGACTATAGCTTGTAAAGCCTAAAATATTTACTGTTGTAGATTCGCTAGATAAAATACATGATAGACTTGAAATTCAGATCAACAGCAAATAACGTTTTAGTATAAGTATGTCTCAAATATTGCATTGGCTATACTAAAACATTATTTGTTGTCAATCTGAAATTCAGATTTTTTTTTTTTTTTTTTTTTTTTTTTTTGCAGTACGCGGGCCTCTCACTGCTGTGGCCTCTCCCGCCGCGGAGCACAGGCTCCGGACGCTCAGGCGCAGCGGCCACGGCCCACGGGCCCAGCTGCTCCGTGGCACGCGGGATCCTCCCGGACCGGGGCACGAACCCGTGTCCCCTGCATCGGCAGGCGGACTCCAACCACTGCGCCACCAGGGAAGCCCTGAAATTCAGATTTAATTGGGCATCTTGTATTTTTATTTGCTACATCTGGCCTCCTGAGCCGTTTACAGAAAATGCTTCCCAACCTCTGCTCTGAGTGAATAAGCAGCTCCTGGGGGGCTTTAAGTGGGGTTGGGGGAGTCATGTTTGATTTTCTGTTTGAAAAAGAGGACCTTGGCTTCTATTCTATTTGGGGAATGGATGGTGAGGGGACAATATTCTGAGCGTGGGAATGGAGGGAGGTCCCTCCCACTGAGGGGAGAAGGTAGACTTGCCCGGGCCTGCAAAGGTGGGTAAGTGGCCAAAGGCTACAGAAGGATGGGATGTTACAGCCCTTCTGCATCTGTAGTGTCAGAAACTTGGGGATGCAGCACTTGTTTCTTCTCTCATCTCTTTCTTCTAAGTAAATCGTTCAGGCTGGAAATCTGGCCCTTCACTATGGCCGCCACTTGTGTCCCCACTGCTCACATAACCCGGCATCTCAGCGCCCTTTCTCACAGGCTGAGGTCTCTTCCCACCCCTCCACCAAAATGGTCCTCTGAAAGGCCATCATCAGGCAAGCTCCCAAGGGCCAATCTGGCTCTTTCTAATCCTCCAGAGCCCTTCCCTTATTCCCCCAGCATAAGCTCCAAGGGGCCAGCTGTTCCCTGCAGGACACAGGTCTGTGCCGACTTCAACATTGTGAGCAGACGTGTAGTGAGGCCTTGGGGAAAACAGAAATGGATCGGGACACTTTGGGGAAAATACCCTGAGTGTCCATCTTCTCCCTTCTTGCAGATTATGTTTGAGTTACTGGATGTCCCGTCCATCTTCCTGGCTGACCAGCTGGAGATGTCCCTGTATGCCTCTGGCCTCCTGACCGGCGTGGTGGTAGATTCAGGCTACGGCCTGACCCGCGTGCAGCCTTTCCATCTGGGCTGCCCCTTACGGTCCAGTGCTAAGATGCTGGAGTTTGCAGGCCAGGATCTGTCGGCCTATCTCTTCAAGAGCCTTTTTAAGGAAGATCACAATCGACACAACCTGTTTCAGCTGGATACGGTGGCCACCACTCAGATGACCAAGTGCTACGTGCCGCAGAATCTGGGGGAGTCACTGGACTTTTATCAGAGCCTGCCAAGAGGCTCCGATGAGAGTAATGCCTATCAGCTCCCGGATGGCAGCCATGTGGAGCTGACCCCCATGCAGCGGCTGGCTCCTGAGATGTTCTTCAGCCCTGAGGTGTTCGACCTGCAAGGGCCCAGCATCTCCCAGGCCGTCCTGGATTCCATCGAGACCTGTGAGGCCTCCATGCACCCACTGCTCGTCTCCCACCTGATGGCCTGCGGGGGCAACACCCTCTATCCTGGCTTCACCAAGCGTCTGTACAGGCTGATCGCTGATCATTTCTCCTCCACCAAGACCACCATGTGGGTGGGTTCCAACAGGAACTTTAGTGTCTGGCTAGGAGCGTCTGTAGTGGCTCATCTGTCGACTTACAAGTCTAAGTGGATGACCAAAGACGAGTATGATGAGAGTTTCAAGATGTGATGGGCTGGCTTTGCTCCTGGAACCCAGCTCCCATCAGATGGGCATGGGTGGATTCATTTCAGCAAAAGGGGCTGGGCCGGGATGGGGTTAGCTGGCTTTGGAATTCAAAGGTCATGAGGGATTTTTTTTAGGTTCTAGGGTTTTATCTTGTTTCAGGAGTGGGCTCCAACCCATGGGAGGACAGGGTGTCATCCCTGGAAGCCTTCCAGGGGGGTGGTCTGTCACTGGGATGGGAGCGGCCAGCTGCCATCTCCATGCTTAATAGCTACTTATTTGTCCTGGCATCTCCCTTGGGTTGTCCCATTCTTTTGGTTGAGTAGGTTTTAACTGGGGCAAGAGAGAATTAGTTTTGAGTGGGGGATAGGGAGGGTGGGGATGGGGATAGTTGACGTTTCTAGACCTCCATCCTCTCATTGACTGGGGAGGAGTTGGTGCAGGTAGCCTGGAGTGCCCTTCCGGCCCTTGGGCCCCTGGCCAGGGTCTTGTTTTCTATATTGCAAATAAACAACTTGTTTGAAAGTGCTGCCTTCTGTGATGGATGGGGGTAGGGTGGGCAGTCCCTTTGGGGGGACCCAGGGAACGTGAGTATGTGAGTGCCAGGGTGGGGCCAGGGAAGCCCCTGAGGACTTTGGAGACCTGTGAACAGTGGTTCCCACTGAGCAGAATGGATGAGGGCCTGGAGCATCCTTCTTCCGTCGCCACGTTCTCCCCATTCATCCCGCACGTCCCAATACTCTGCTGAAGTTTGCGTTCCTATTAGTGTAATATTTATTCAGTAAATATTGGAGAACTGCTATGTGCCTGGTATTATGCTAGGCACTAGGTGAAAAAGATACATGAAGTTTCTGGTTTCAGGAGATTGTCATCTGCTGTGAGGGCGCAGGCGATAGATACAGGCAGACCTGGGCGATGCTGAGGGTTCAGTTCCAGATCACGGCGATAAAGCGAATATCACAAAAAAGAGAGCCTCGTGAATTTTTTGGTTTCCCAGTGCATATAAAAGTTATGTTTATGGGCTTCCCTGGTGGCGCAGTGGTTGAGAGTCCACCTGCCGATGCAGGGGACACGAGTTCGTGCCCCGGTCCGGGAAGATCCCACATGCCGCGGAGCGGCTGGGCCCGTGAGTCATGGCCGCTGAGCCTGCGCGTCCTGAGCCTGTGCTCCGCAACGGGAGAGGCCACAACAGTGAGAGGCCCGCGTACCGCAAAAAAAAAAAAAAAAAAAATTTATGTTTACACTGGGCTATAGGCTATTAAGTGTATAATAGCATTACATCTAAAAAAAACACATGCCTTAATTTAAAAATACTTTATCGCTAAAAGATGCTCTCATCTGAGGCTTCAACAAACTGTAGTAGTAACATCAAAGATTACAGATCACCATAATAAATATAATAATAATGATGAAGAAGTTTGAAAGATTGCGAGAATCGCCAAACTGTGATACAGAGACATGAAGTGAGTAAATCCTGTTGGAAAAGTGGCGCCTATAGACTTGCTTGACACCGGGTTGCCACAAATCAGTCTGAAAAAAAAAGAGAAAACACCAGAAAAACCCCACAATTATTTGTGAAGCACAAGAAAATGAGGTGTGCCTGCAGGGAAATCTATCTCAGATGATGAAGAATAAAATGAATTAAGTGTTACAAGGTCACGTGATCTGGGTGGTGGAGGGATGCCTATTTTGGATGGGGTGGACCGAGATGGAGATTGCTGGCGACCATCGGCGACTGTGCCCCTCCCTCCTTAGCACATTGTGAGCTCACACTTCCCAGTGTCCTCGGAGTTAGGTAGGGCTGACCACACATAGATTCTGGCTAGTTCAGTGGGTGCCTGATCCTTAAAATAGCCCCATCAGCCTGTGGGATGCAGTGGATCTAATGGGGGAGGGGCAGAGTAGCAGGTGGAAGGAGGCAAATTGACTGAGTGGAGCAGAGCCCGCTCCCCAACCTCACCCAGTCCCACCAACCTGCACTGCCCTGGGACTTGAGGAAGAATCTCCTATGTTCAGCCACTGGGCTTTGGGGGTTGTTACAGCAGCTTTTTGCTTATTTTGACTAATACAGAGAAAGGAGTTCTAACTTACTATTTATTTAACAAATTTTTTTTTCTGGTAAGCGGCAGAAGTTGGGTTCAAATCCAGTCTGGGATGTCAACCACTTTGTTATACGGATGCTTCTGGAAGGGGCTTTTGGTTTCCCTAATGTTTGGTTCCCATCTGTCCCTCAACATTAGGGAACCAAAAGTATAGTGGGTAGAGGATTGACGCCCAGGGAACCCTGATGTTCCAGGAATAGGAGGAGGGATTTGGAGACCACAGTCAAGCTCACCTCATCTTTGACACATGAACCATATTCTCTCAACCACATCCTTATACCCGAAATTGAGCCATCAGTGGTCCCCAGGGGCAGAAGTGGGGCCTAGAATGCCCCAGAGATTTGGAGTCAGACTTGAGCCCTGTCAGTAATGAAGCTACCTTGGGCTTCTTCTGAGTCTTCTCTGAGTCTATCAGGTGTACGATAGAGAGTAACACTTCCTCCTCTCAGAGGTTTGGGGTTGAGAATGAGCTAAAATAAAAGGTAAGTCATTTTGAGAGCTAGAAAGTTAATTGAAATAAGAGATATTACTTTAAATTTTATAATTTGATATTTCTCTCTTACTAATCAGGAGTATTAATAGCAACAGCAGGCACTGTGCCTTGTTGGGCATTGTGGTGAGTGCTTTACAAATGGAATTGCATTTAATCCTCACGTGCACACTGTGAAATAAGTGATCTTTGTCCCCATTTACAAATAGGAAAACTGAAGCTTAGAGATGTTAAGCACCTGCTCAAGTTCACAATCATGCTCAAGCTAATAACGGATTGCCAAAGTAGGAATGGATTCAGCATTCCTGGAAGGAAACTAGACTAAAAGTGGCTGAAACATATTGGGATTTTTTGTCTCAGGTAACAAGTAGGCAGTCCAGTGGACCAGTGGTATAGCTCCATCATCAAGGACTCTTTTCCAATTTTAGTTTGTTGTCTCGTTTCACAAAATAGCTGCAGTAGCTCCTGGCATCACACCCACATTTCTTGCAGGAAAAGGCAGGTTGAAGGGAGTGTGCCATGTATCTGTTTATGGGAAAGCCTCATCCAGCTGACTTCTGCTTATGTCTCATTACTTAGAAGTAGCTGAAAGAAACAGGAGGCAGATGGGCATTGGGTGAGTTAACCCACAGCATCTGTCCCTTGACAGAGGAGGGATTTGAAGCTAGGTTTATCCATACTAAGGCCCAAGATGTTATGCACAGTTCCAGACCACCTTCCCAGTTTTCTGGGCCTTGTTGGACCCCTTGGCCTGAGAGATGCAGATGTGTGGTTTTTCCAGGCTTGAGTGAAAGCTGCTTTTGAATTGCAGTCAAGGTGCTGACATACCAAACAGTCATCCTTGTGCTCCAAATCGGTTTATTTGTGTACTCTTGATCCTTAAAAAGCAGAAGTGGGGAAACACAGAAACGAGTACGAGAGAAAAGCGGGAGCTGGAGAAGAGATGGGCAAGGGGTATTTTTTTTTTTCCCCTATTTAGCTCTGGGCAACTGTCATCAGAACTTTTTTTCTCATTTTATTCCAAATGTAACATTTAACCTTTCTGTTCAAGCATCAAATCTGGCTGCCTGGTGTATAATTACGAACTTTTCTTCACTTTCTTCCCCCTCCCCCACCTCGAAAGCTTTTAAAACTCCCTTGCTGGGTACCATCTCTCTCCTTCCACTCTCCAATTAAGTTAAAAATAGTAGCTCCGTGGGGCTGTGCAGGGCCATCAACCTAACATGGAACTGCTGGCACGCCAGGCCTGGCAGGGCAGTGAGTGGTGCCCAGAAGATGCCTGTTGGCTCTGGCATTGTCTGGCAGCTGCTCTGAGCTGGGGGAAGCTTATCCTCCACGAGGGGTCCGGGGCTGCCTGCCAGGGGCAACCAGGTGCAGGGGGGTGGGAGGCAGGGTCTTGGCAGCTGGGGAAGGGGCTGGGTGGAGCTGGCAGAGGGGACAAAGGGAAGGCCCCCCAGGCGGGCCGTTCACAGCTGTGAGGGTACAGTCCTGCCAGTTTCTATTGCCAGTTTCTGCTGGGGCTTGGCACCCTTGTATTTGGGTTTGGGTAGGGTTTGGATGCCCAAGTTTCCTGAGATAACCCTGATAGAAGCTTTAGGTTCTGCTGATACAGAGAACAAAGTCAGCGTTGATGCTGAGTACCCTCCTGGCTCTAGAAGAGACTTTCAGTGTCTCTCCCACCTCTATGTCCCCTTTGCCTAGAGAGGCAGATTCTGAAATGGACAAAGGATCATACTCTGAAGCCAGACTGTGTGGATTATCATTCTTGCTGTGCTGCTTTCTAGCTCTGTCGCCTTGAAGGAAGTTACTTAACCTCCTGTACCTCAGTTTTCCCATCTGTAAAATGGGCCCAATAAAGACACCTACCCCAGGGTGGTTTTGATGATTACCAGATGGTTTTGATGAGTTAACGTATGTAAAACACTTAGCAAGTGCCAGACAAATAAGGATTAGCTATTATTACATCTGTATACACCAGCCTCTATTGATAAAGTCCTTAGGCAAAAAACCTGGCTTTTCTGTTTATTTTTACTTGATCACATGCAGGAAGGTGCTGGTGATACAAAACATCAAAAAGTGTTAACTTTCCAGGGGAAGGCGTTGTAGGGTAATTTAGTGATGGGGCAGAATCACATTCTATATACAAAGGTATCACAGGGATGGAGAGTGGCTGGCTACAGGGAGAGGCAGTCAGCCAGAGGGGTCTTCTGTAGGAAGTGACGCCTGAGATGACTCTTGCCAGAGGAGTAGGACTTAGCACATGCTCTTCCTTTTGTTTGGAATGGTTGCCCCTGCTAGCAACCTGATGGCTGCTTTTGACGACCTGGTGTGGGGTTAAATAGATGGAACACTTAGAATGGCTGGAGAATGAGGGTAGTAGGGAGTCAGGAAAGATGAAGGTGGAGGTTGGTAGGGCCAGCTCTTGAAGGACATTGAGTGTCACCCAAGGAGTGAAGACGTCATCCTGAGGGTGATGGGGAGAACTGTCAGAATTGGAAGCAGAGTCATGACATCGCTTGAAGAATTAGAGCTCTGGGTATAGCCTGGACAATGGTCCAGAGAAGATCTGACCAGAGTAATACTATAAATTATGAAAACATGCATTCCATTAGACTCTAAGAGAAACAGGTTTTGTGTTGTCCAGGACCTTGCTTCTCTCTGACGCTTTAGATTGGGAATTTGGTATTGGCAATACTTGGAGTCGTGGTGCGTTCGAGGGACTAACAGATCTTCCTATCGGCAAGCTGATGTCCGGTTGTTGTCAGTTTCGGAGCACATCATCCTGGATGACGGCAGGAGAGACAGCCACCAGTGTGGGGCTTGGGGAGAGTCATCTCCAAGGTGAGAGAGTGAGATGAATTCAGGCTGAGAGCCAGACATGCCCCGTCCCGGTTGGGACATCAGTGCTTGGCTCCATGTACTTTTTCAGCACTGCAAGTCTCAGAACAGCTCCCTGGCTTTTCGCTTCTTTCCAGCCTCATTCGTGATCTCCTCTTCCAAGAAGTCAACCCCTGCTGAGAAAGAAGGAACCGTGGCTGTCCCTTCCTAAGAGCTCTGATGTCAGAGTCAGACAGACTTGGGCTTGAATCTCTGATCCCCACTTGGATGCTGTGTTCCCTGGGGCAAAGGAGAGTCCGTCTTTTTGGTTCTATTGCCTCAACTGTAAAGAGGTGATAATAGTATAATAGTACCTACCTCACAGGGCTGATACGGGGCTTTAAGTCATTTATTCATTCAACGAATATTTATTAGGCGTCTACTCTGAGACTGAAGAATGTTTCTAAAGTGGCTTAGTACAGTGCCTGGGACATAGTAGGTGCTCATTAATGGTTAATTTTCTCCCTGAGTCACTCATCTGTAACAAAAAGCCAGGATCAAAGGCTCTAAGAGCAACCAACTACATACAGGCATCACAAAGCCCAGGTACTGCTGGCAAACTTTCCTCTTCATCCTGTCCTTTTGATGAACTTTTCCACTAAGGTGTTATGACCTTGATATACAACCACTCTCAGGGATCTTCGGAGTTTTAAAGCAGCCCTAAAATCAGAGTGTGAGAGGTGGGTCCAACTCTTTTCCTTAATTAAGGCAGAATTCATTGGAACTCTTTGCCTAAATTCAGGCCACTTCTCCTGAACCCCAGTTCTGTGGCTAACCCCTCAACTATTAGCTCCCTCCAGGGAGAGAGCAATGCTTAACCCAAGAACGCTGGTGGGGTTGAAGACACAGATTCATTTTGAGTCTTACTGAACCCCAGTTTGGTGGTTGGTGCTGCCCAGGACACAGAGGACAGACCTGATCCCCACTGTCCAGGATTCCATGAGGGGTGGACAGGGTAGCCAGAGTTACCTCCTCTGTAACCCTGCACCGTAGGGGTCACCATCTTGAGACAGGACTCCGGGCCGGCAAACCAGGCTCCTGGAGGGGGTGAGGGAGCCCAGCGGCACTTCCTGCTGGAGACCGGCTGGGGGAGGGAGTTGGCCGTAATCCGTGTTTAATTTCTGTGGGGCCTCCATTATAAATTCCATAACTCCACCAGTCAAAACATGACTAATTCCTGGGACTGCAGCCCCCGCCTGGGAGTAGAAAGCCCTGCGCTGTTTTTGCTGCCTTTCATCACCACTAATAAAGGCTTGGCAGTCAGAATTTAGCTGCTGTGTGTGGTTTTCTTACGCATGTGGGTTTCTCCCCCTCCCCCCACAGGGTCGCTATAGAATAAATGCTTGCTTGCTGGGCTGGTTTTCTACCAGCTTTGTAATTTTCCCAGTCTGAAAAGCTGTGGGTTTGGGGGAAGTTTGCAAAGAAGGGGCCACAGTATTCAGGGTTAATTGGGCCTTTGATGATCCTGACAAGGGCAGGACACTGTGATTTATAGAGAAAAGAATGGGTGCATTGAAAGTAAATAGAGCAAAATTGCAGGTGTGATGTTTAACCTGCTGGCTCATCCCCTCACCCAGCCAGCTTGACAGCCCTTGTGAGAGTGGGCTGTGCAGGCAAGGCCGCTTCGCCCCTCCTATCCCCTGCTAGCGGTGCTACCCTAGGCAGCTTACTTATTAACCTTCCTGAGCCTCAATTGTCTTATCTGTAAAATGGTCCTGATGAGTCATCAATCCTGTCTGTACTATAGGGTTTGATGTGAGTATGCACTTAGCGAAGTGCCTGGCGCATCAGATGGAGGCCAAGTAAGCAAGTTTTGGGAAAAAAAATCCCCTATGGCCGTGCCATTTTATCTAACCCCTTAGTCATTACATATTCATTAAAAATGTTCCCCGAGGGCCTTGCTAAGGTATTAGTTTGTAATCTTTGCAATACGCAACCAACTTGGCTTTCATCTCTAAAATCAGAACCTGTTTCTAACCTGCCTGGCCCCCTACCTGGAGTTCAGGCGATCTCACTGCAGGTAGGAAACGGTCGATTGGTGGAGCCTTAGCTGCAGGGAATCAGTGGGGGGCGTGTGGATGGAGGGGTGCGTGTTGAGGCCTGGCCCTGCCTCAGAAGAGAGGGGTGGGACGGTGGGGCCAGGGGCCAATGATGATGAGACGATGAGTCTGGGTGGTGAGCCCTGGGAGGGGCCTTCCAGTGAGTGAGAGCCAATCAGCAAGGAGCTGTAAGGGCTAAAAGAGCAGTTAGAGAGACCTGAGGTTCAGCCCTGGTACCGTCATTTTCTATGGGTGTTAAAACTGCACTCCAGCTCGGCTGGGACTTGAACCCAGCCAAAACTCAGATTGGGACTTGAACCCATGGTCCCTGACTTAGGAGGGGACTTGAACCCACAGTCTTTTCATTGAAACCACTCGCCGGATGTCAGGACTTGCTGAAGCTCAGGTTCTTTTGTCACAGAAAGAATTCAGCGTGAGGCAAAGCGATAGGTAAGAGTGAGTTTATTAGCATAGGACGCTTGTGAGAGATTCAAGTGGGCAGAGGCAAGGGAGCGCAGCCCCGAGAATGAAGGGGGATACGTTTTTATAATCAAAGAAAAAGTGGGGATGGGAGAAGACCAACTTCTTCCTCATTCTTGGGCAGACGTCAAGGCTTACATCATTAGTTCCTTCTTTGACCCTATATGTCTAACCGGGACTGTCATGGCTAGTTAAATCATATGTATACTAGCAGAAGGGTGGTGATATATACTAAAATATGATAATCCATCTCAGGTTTTGGTATGATGTCCCCTATCACCTAGTTGTTTCCCCTTTCACCTATATTTCTGTCTAGGCTACATGCAGAAATGCTATTCTTCAAGGACAAATAACTCCCGGACTTCATGTAACAAGATTCAGACTCCATAGCTATTGTCCTTTGTTTTAACTATCAGGGTTTGTGGCTTGAGTGTGCCTGGTGCTTGAATGCACCTGGTCTTCCTTCTAGGTAGTGTAGCTTGTTGCTAGGTTACTGGACTCTTTTCTTGAGTGGTCGTTAGTTTACAACGGTCTCCCAAACCCCCTTAAAATTCCCTTTCTGTCTTTAATCCCCTAGTGGGATTTATAACTAACTATTTAATTATCCTACTCTATTCCTATCAGTGTGACCTTAGGCTGAACCTCACACTCCTCATCTGTAAAATGGGGATTCTAGCAGCACCCACCTCATGGTGTATAGAGGGTTACGTGAGCTACTGCAAGCAAGATGCTTAGCATGGTGCCTGGCATATAGTAAATGTGCAATGAATGTTGGTTGCGCTTATTGTCGTTGTGATTGTGATGGTGATAATTATTATTACACTTCTTTGTAGCTGCTCTAATGGGGGGTGCTCATTGGCATTAACAGCCACGTTGTTGTTCTGGGGTTATTGGCCATGCCATGGGGCTGAGTTTGCTTTCCAGGTGTGGATGGACACCTTCGGAAGGCTGACTCCCTCAAGTCTTGCCTAGCACATCTTAGACCAGCCTCAGCAGAGCTGGCCTTGCACCCACCTGCCCTGAGGTGGTTAACAGTTTTAATGTGAAAAGCCTCTTTTCTTCTAGCTTCTGGGGGTTAGAGTGAAGAAAGAGAACGTCAATGTCAGCCAAGGGCACCTCTAAGCAAAACTGTTGACCTGGTGGCCAAGACCTTGAAAGTCAGATTCACCTTGGATAAGTTGGATTAGCAATAAATAATCTTGCTGTTGTCTCTGCCCCCAAAGTATGTCCAGAAACAGCCACTTCTCACCCACTCTAAAGCAACCACGGCAGGCCATCCTCTCTCACCTGGGTTTCAGCGAGGAGCTCCCACTTGCCTGAATGCTTCCAGCTTTGCCCCGCAGGCAGGTTATTCTCCACGCATGTGGTGGCCGAGGTGAGCCTGTTCAAGGTGATGTCACATCACACTCTACTTGGAAAGGCCTCCCTGCTTAAAAGCTCGCCATTGGCTCGCATCTCACTCAGAGTAATAGCCGAAGTTCCGGCTGTCCTACGAGCCCAGCTGGGTGTGGCTCCTGCTACACTCAGACCTCTCCTCCTCTCGCTCCCTCTCCCTGCCCTCTACCCCCACTGGCCTCCCCAGTGGCCCTCGACCTTGCCAGGTGTGCTCTGACCCAGGCCTTTGCCCTTGCTGTTCCCTCTGCCTGGAGCGTCTTCCCCGGACATCTGCTAGCTCATTCTCTTTCTTCTTGACTACCTTACTAGAGAGGACTTCCCTGACCACCACGCCCCACCTGAAAAAGTAGCAGCCTCCACACCCCCTCTTTTTCCTCTCCCTGCTTTATTTTTTAAAATATAAATTTGTCTCTCCACTAGAATGTAACCTGCATGAAGGCAGGACTTCATATTTTGTTCACTGCTGTATTCCAGGTGCCTAGAACAGTGCCAGCACATAGTACCTACTCAATAAATGTTTGTTGAGTGAATGAAAGATCGGATCATCCTTCCTTGAGAGTAGGTCTATAATCTACACAGAGAATGGGCAGCCAGCTCTTCCTTCTCCCCTGAGGACCAAGCAAATTATGTGGCTCCAAATACCAGCAGGATGGATTTAGATGAGCTGCTGACAGAATTTTCTGGCATTGAGTTAAGTATTGGCATGGTCTTGTGGGTACGTTTATTGAACTGACTTTTGAAGAGGTTTGAAAGCCTCTCACCTGCAGGATTACGTATTTAGGTAGCTCCCTCATAGCCCTTTCCATCCTGGGGAGAGATGGGGCTGATTATAGAGATAAAGAAGAAGCCCAGAGAGGTGACAGGATACACTCAAGGTTGTCCACTTATTAGTAGCAGAACAAGGTCCAAATCGGGTCATCTTCTTCAACCACCCTCATTTCCATTTATTGAGCACCTACTATGTCTTAGGCCCCGAAGATTCACAGATGAATAGCCCCTGTCCATGAGGGACTCACTGTCTAGACCCTCGGTGTCACCATCTGAGCTTGCCATCCCCCATCTCATCGTCAAAGGCTCTGTCAACCTTCCTCCCAAATGCTAGAATGTTCCAGGCACATCCTCCAACTAAATACTCTTACTGCCTTCCCCCACCTCTCCGCCCCCACGTCCTCTGCTGGTCCTTCCCTCTCCCGTCCTCTTCAGTCTGGCTTAAAGCACCATCCCCTGCCCAGCTCAATCTGTGCTGCTGCCCTTGCAGGCAATGAGTGGGGGGCAATGCCTTTATTTCTCAGATATTCATAGGAGGCTGAATGTTATATCTCTCAACTTGACTGTGGCTACTGGAGTCCAGGAAACCTGTCTCACAGTCCTGGGGCAATAGCATAGTTGAGTGGAGAGATCTGAGGCTGTGTCATTAGGTGGGAGACCCAGGTTCCAAGTCTGAGTTTGCTGGGTTTGCTCAGCATTCTCATTTATAAATGAGGATGAGAAACTACCTTGTCATCATTGGGAGGATAGAATGAGTCATAGCAGGCAAGGTGCCCATCACAGTACCTGGCCCGTTGAAAATATGCGGTGCAAAGCTTGTAGGGTGGTGGTTAAAGGCGTGTCTCCTGGAGCCAGAAGGCCTGGGTTCGAATCCTGACTCCGTTGCTCTCCAGCTCTTTGACCTTGGAGAAGTCACTTGACATTTCTCTGCCTCATTGGCAGACTGGAGTGAATGTCTGCCTGGGAGGCACTGAGAGCCTATGGGAAGGCCACAGCACAGGCGCCTTCTTGGAATCAACCCATTGACTGCCTAAGAAAAAGACTGGAATCTTGTAGAAAAAAATAGGAGCAGCAAAGTCTCTTTCAGCTCCCCGATTTACAGATGGGGAAACTGAGGCCCAGGGAGGCAGAACAGAGACGCTGACTTCCAGGCCTGCTCTCTCTCCCCGGGCCTGCTGTTGCTGTGTCTCTTCCACCCTCCCAGGGCTGGAGGCTCAGTGGGGGCTTCGTGGCAGCATCCTGCCCTCCCCTCTGTGTGACACCTCAAAGGGCGTGTCCTTGGGGGGGCCTGGAGATGACGCGCCACTCGTGCCCACTCGAGAGACTCAGACTCAGTTCCACGACACCTGCTTCGTTCCCCCCAAATGAGAAAAAAGGCCTTGGATACACCTTGTGTCGCAACCACCCCTAATCTGCAAACCCTGTAGTTCTCTGAAAGAGAGAAAAGGAAAAAAAATGCCAACGTAGTCTGCCCGACTCCTGGGCCAAGATTTAGTGACGCGAACTGTAGCGAGGTCTCGCATTACTGAGGCTTCATTACTTTTACAAAATATGTTCCGGTGGGTTCACCCGCAGCTGTAAAGCGCTGTCGTAAATAATTAAACTCCACTTGTCAGGGGGGCCGAGAGGGGGTTGGAGAAACCGTGATACTCTGCAAGGAGCGCTGGGCTGGGAGACAGGAGTTCTGGGACCCATCGGGGCTGTCTGAGTCTTGTGGCCTTGAGCCTGCAGCTTCCTCTGTCTGGGCCTCGGCTTCCCCAAGATGAGGAGGTCGGAGCAGGCGGTCTCCAAAGCCCCTGCCGGCTCTGACAGTCAGTGATGCTCTGCTCCAGTGAGCATGCATTTTTGGGAGGATGGTGCCAGGCCCCCCCAAACTACTTCCTTCTAGGCATCCTTCTATTTATCCAAGTTCCAGGCACCCTGTCAGACCCTTGAGAAAGCAGGTGGTCACGGCACAGGCGGTCTCAGTTCTTTAGAATCTCACAGTCCAGCAGAGAAAGCCACTGGGAAACTGATCACCACACTAGGGAAGCCCAGAGCCCCGTGGAGGCGCAGGGGAGAGCCCAGGAAGGCTTCCTGGAGGAGGTGCTGTTGGGCTCAGCCCGAGAGAATAGGTTGGAGTTAGACAAAGGAGGGCATTTGGGGAAGGGAATGGCCTGTGCAAAGGTGCAGAGGATAGCCCAGGAGTTAAAAGGCTGGCTGGCGGTTCTGTCAAGGGCAAAGCTGGCCCGGGAGGGTTGGTGGGTGACAGGAGCCCACCTGGGGGTCTTGAATGTCTGGCTGAGGAGTGTGCTTTATAGCAAAGGTAGTGGAGCTTCCCCAGGTCTGTGCCTCCACCTTGGCAAAGCCAGGTTAGAGTTTACTTACCTTCGCCCCCTGCCCCGCTCTGTCCCTTGTTTATTCCTTCCTTTGATTTGGTGGAGTGTATTAGTTTGCTCAGGCTGCATGACAAAATACCACAGCCTGGGGGTGCTTAAGCAACAGATGTTTATTCCCTCACGGGTTCTGGAGGCTGGGAGTCCCAGATCAGGTGCCAGCAGGGCTGGTGTCCTCTGAGGCTTCTCCCTGGCTTGCAGGTGGCACCTTCTCTGAGTCTCACACTGTCTCTCCTCTGCACATGCCCCTGGTGTCTTTCTGTGTCCTGATCTCCTCTTCTAATAAAGACGCCGGTTCACCTGGATTGAGGATTAAATGACCTCATTTAACCCAATTACTCCCACCTGCAGCTCCTTTGGCCGATCCGTGGGGTTCTCGCCATCCTCCACCTCCTTCATGGTCTCTGACTCCTTCGTGCTGAGGCCTCCTTGCCCCTCCGGGGACCTTTCCGATCATCCCCCTCCTCCCACCATGACCCACATCTTCGGTCTCTGGGAGACACTGTGCCTAACCAACACTAGGCTTTAGGTGTCCCCTCCCCTCCCCCACATTATCATCCTAACTTTTCCTGAGTCACTGTCATTGTTGTGCCCCCGCTGCCCAGGCACGTAGGGGTCTCATATCTAACTCTCCAAGTGGTCTTGCTGAAGACCCCACTCCCCGGGCTTCAGGGAAGTGCTGGCAGCCCAGCTTCTCTTGGCAGGGGGGAACTCTCAGAACTCCAACAACTCTGCCCCAGATCCCCTCCTGGCCTTTCCAACATCTTCTAAGCTGGAGGTGGGAGTGCAGGGTGGCAGGGCCAGCTCTCACCACATCCTTTGAAATCCCGCTTGGGTGGCTCATGCCTCATCTCAGAACACAGGTGTGCTTCGCATCTATTATGTATTGTTTTTGAACCTTACCTGAAAGGGAGACCCAAATAGTTCCATTTTAACATCCAGTTGCCCTCGAACATACCTCAAGTGTTCCCACCCCAGGACCTTTGCACGTGCGGTTCCCGCTTCCTCTGCCTAAATCTCCTGTCCCCAGATCCCTGCCTCATATAATGAACTCAAATATTTCCCCTTGTCGTGCATGTCCTCCTCCCCAACTGGTCACGCTGTCAAATCACCCTGCTCTTTTTACCCCTAAAGAGTACTTATCAGGCCCTGAAATGATTCATTTGTTTGTTTGCTTTATTGTCTGTCTCCGTGCCTCACCCCCTTCCTCCACTGACCTTATAGTGCATTAACTCTATGGGACTTGGTCGCTTTTGTTCACTGTGACCGCAGCACTGACAGTGGTGCCTGGCCCGAAGCTGATACTCAGTAAGAATATGTTTGGGTGATCTTTCCACTCCCTCTGATCAGTCAGTGCAAGAGGTCCACAGTCTAGCCTGTAGGATTTGATCAAGACATTGGGACATCTCAAACGGTCCAGGTAACAGGGACCGCAGAGCTCGGTCCATCTGTTTGATGCAGGTGGCAAAGGCATGTCCCTGGTCAGAGTGGCATGAGCCAGGTTGTCCCGCTCTCCCTGGGTCCTCTTCTACACTGGATGAGTCAGGAGCTGGAACACAGATGCTCACACCCCAAGCAAGACCTCAAGGGCCAGGGGAGGTGGGTGTGAACATTGAAACAGGAAGAAGCAGGGAGGTGAGGTGTCAGTGAGATGCTGACCACCTCCCTGCCCAGGTGGAGGCCATGCAGGGTCCCTGAGGTTGCCCAGCAGGGAGAGGAGGCCCAGCTGTGAGCGGGGTAGGTCTGGGGGCGGGGAAAGTGGAGCTTCACCCAGGGGAGGACCAGCTGTCCCAGTAGGCTGCACTATGGGCGAGAGCGGTCAGACTAGCGATGGGAGAGCAGGAGGCAGGTGGGCAGCCGGGCAGAGGAAGCCAGTCTAGCCAAGGGAGAAGGAGTTGGAGACTGACTTCCTCAGGGGCTGGGGCCCTGGTCTCAGCTTCCCTTGGCTGGTGTGGCTTCAACCCGTGTGGAGGAGAGTGGCCTAGTGGCCCGGGACACAATACCCAGCCTGAAGCTCACAGACATTTCCCTTTGTCCTAATCTTTTAAAAAAATTTTGGTCGCACCACACGCGGCACGTGGGCTCTTAGTTCCCCGACCAGGGATCGAATCTGTACCCCCTGCAGTGGAAGCGTGGATTCTTAACCGCTGGATGGCCAGAGAAGCCCCTGTCCTAATCTTAATGAGATCAGAATTTTAAATGAGGCCATTTACCTGGTGGGCAACGGGGCAGCTGATCACCTACTGTGTGCTCACTGCTGCGCTAGCCACCACCTGGCAGGGCGGTGAGGCGGGTGCGTGTGTATATACCTCCCTGGGGTTGTGAGCAGACGCTCCCCAGCACATGGCAGCCCTCACCTGGGTTGGGCCCAATGTGCCTGGGAGTCGGTTTTCCGGGAAGGGTGGGGGCTGATGGACCAGCCTAGCTTCCTCGCCCGTCCTTTGGGGGTGGCAGCCCTGAGCTGTTCTCCATGCAGTCTCTCAGAGGGTCCCTTGGGTCCATCGTGGTAAGTGCTCAGGGCTCACCTTCATGGCCTCCCTCGCCCACTCCTCTCCCTTCCAACTCCCTTGCTGGGCACATGGCATCCTAGGGTCACCTCCTTCATAATTGACCACCCAAATCCTTGTCTGCTTTTGGGGGGAACCCCAAGCAAGAAAGGTGGTTGGGAGAATAGAAGAAGATGGAGTGTGTTGTTTTTATTATGGAGAAAGACAAGTTCAGAGAGGTTAAGCAGCTTCCCCCATGTCGCCCAGCCAGGAAGGGAGGAGCCAGGCTCAGAACCCAGGGCTGTTTTGGTCCACGAGGCCCAGATGGTAACGTGGAGAGACCAAAGAGGAGCTGGGTTTCTGGAGTCAAAGCCTTGCTAAACTCTTGCTTATAGGACAGCAAAAGGTCCTTGGGCTTGGCTTCCAGAAGATTCTTCAAGGGGCAGAATTTAAAAGAAATGTTGCTGACCCCAAATCCAGGGCTGGAGGACCCCGCAGGGCAGGGGCCGAGGGGTTAACACTGTGTACATTAAAATGAGGGGAGTCCCAGAGACAAGGTGTCTAGCCAGGTCCAAGGGCAGTGGGCTGGGCCCTGGCAGCTGTGGGGTCAGAGTGGGAGGGCCGCCCAGCAGGAGCCCTGCAGGTGGGGATACGGAATTAAAATCCAAATTGGAGGGAAGAGGATGAGCAGAGCGGAGCCCCAGCCCTCCCCAGCACAGGTGGTGCGATTAGAAGATCGGACAGATTCTCTGCAGAAAGCGATGCCCCTTGAGGAGAGGAAACAGCTCTGTGGGGGGTCTTTTCTCTATTTTAAAAGCAGCCAGCAGTGTGTAATTCCTTCACGTAAATAGTAGATTTAAGCGCTTAGGGTGGGGATGCAGCCGCGGTACTTGCTTCTGTGTGGAAATTAGGAAGATGTTGGGCCCTTGTATCTGCAGCTCCTGCTGGGGTCGGTAGGCAGGGGGTGCTCAGCCCAAGCTGGGGGTGGCGGGGGCAGATGGCATCCCCTATATTGTCTTCTGAGGCAGCATGGGGTCCGCCCCTTGCCCTCCCCTGAGATGGCTGTGCCTGACCCCAGAGACCAGGTCAGGGTAGAGGGTTCAAGGCCATGTGCCCCCCAGCAGGGGACACTCTCCCCAGGTCCCCTCAGGGCTCAGCCTCCCCTCACTGCCCCTGTGTCCACAGGAAAGAGCAGGATCTTTAGGCATTTGTGGAACTCCAGGAGGGCAGGGGCCCCATCTGGCTTGTGCATGAGGTATACAGCAGGTGCTCAATAAATGTGCATTGACTGAATACGACTAGGAGAAGAGGGGTAGTAAGGACTTCATTGCCTTTTGGGGGGCATGCTACTGAAACGTTTGCATCCCTGGTTTGGTTCCTTTGTATGTGGAAGGGAGAGAAGAACGCCTTACGTGAGGGATTTCTAAGGAGATTCTTGGAGGTGGTACCTTAGAGCAGGGCCAGGCCTTGGCACGTAGTAGATGTTTAGGAGATGCCAGGTCCTGTGTCCCCTTGATTCTCTCAGCCCTGCTTCCACCAGGTGGCCTCTGGGTCAGGGTGGGAGTGGGCCACATTCTGGGCCTAGGGGACCATGGGGGGTCATTAGTTCTCCCTCTATGAGCCAGCCCCCTGCCCTGCACCCTACACCCCCAATTCCCTCCCCAGGTCCAGATGCTGCCTGCAGGTGGAGGAGGCAAAGGGGTCAGGAAGCCGACTGCAGAGGAGCCCCACCCTTCAAACCTGCTCTCTGCTTTGAAAGGGGCAGGGTCCAGGTTCTCTGCAAGGGCAGGGATGTGGTGAGAGGCCCTGGGGACCTCTCCACCCTGGTCACTTTCAAGGGTGCAAATCCACCATTCCCTTCCAGAACATGGGATGGACAGGTGGGGGGAGAAGCTGGCTGTGTGTGTGTGTGTGTGTGTGTGTGTGTGTGTGTGTGTGTGTTACAGTGCCCTTCTCTGTGTCTCTGTGTCGGATGCCATGTCTCTCTCTGGGTATCTAAGGACAATGTCTCTCTCTGCTTGCATGTCCCCCACCCCCATATCTGGATGTCTGTGCGTGCACACACAGGGACAATTGGCTGTCTTAGAAACAAGCCCTCGGCCCAGCCCCCTTTATCCCTCCAAAGTCCAGCCAGACTAGCCCCCTAGAGGCATGGCTCTGCTGACCTCCCCAGATCGGGCAGCCCCGGGTTGAGTGGACCCACGTCATCCAACTGTCCCTTCCTCAGCCCTCTCCTGGCCCCCAGTTTAAGGCCTGTCATAGCCAGCCTGGGCAGGCGGGGTTGGGTCTGTGGGGTGGGAGGGCATGGTCTGTCTAGGAATGGGGGGCACAAGAGGCCTGGAAACCAGCTTATTTGGGGGCTCTTTAGGCCACTGTTGGTCTCCAATGACAAATGGTCTCCCCAAGGGCCTGGAAAATGTGGAGCGCTTTCCACCCCAGCCAGGGCCCCGGCACATGTGATAGACAGCCGGGGATGAATAGTGAGCTGCTCTGGACAGCAGAGGCAACTGTGCTGGGTGGATGGGCAGGCTTGGGATGGGGTGCTACTTTGCCTCCTTATGGAATGTTCCAGGCTCACAGATCTCCCTCTACCAGGGGCTCCTGGACTCTCAGATGAAATGCTAGGTGCTCAACTGAGGAAGCGTGGGGACATTTCTGGCACGGGCAGGTCCACATTCAAGTTCTGTCTTTGTCCCTGTGAACATGATAAAGTCCCTTATTGGGTCTGGGCTTCAGTTTCTCAACCTGTATACTGGGGCCATTGGACCAGATGTCTTCCAAGGGCTCTTCAGCTCAGGTAAGAGGGACCATAGGACTCCTTGGACCATGTTCTACCTCTCAGGCATTAGGCAGGGGATTTTGATGAAGGACAGTGGTTTCCCCGTGAGCATGGAAGTTCCGTCAAGTGGGGTTTATCTCGTTCACTGCTGTAGCTCCTGGCACACAGTAGGTATTCCATGGATTTTTGTGGAATTTAAGGTTCCACAAGGGCAGGGATTTGTGTCTGTTTTATTTACTGCTGTGTCCACGGTAGATTCCCAACCGGTGTTCTGGAAAGAATGAATTACTGCTCCTGGGATGTCTTTGGAGTTGAGAAGCCCAGGTGGAGCTCTGATATTTATCTCCTTCCTTTACTCCAAGAAATTGGACTGAACCCCTGGCCTGAGCCTACAGCCCTTCTTCTGGTTCCCGCAGTGCCCCCCTCCTTCTCCTCTGCCTAGCCAAGTCTGGCTGGTCCTCTGAGGTCAGCTCCGGCCTAGCTCCCCCAGAAGGCCCCCACTCCCAGCCAGCCCCACCTGTTCCTCCCCGTCCTTGGGCTCCTGCAGCAGGTGGGAGGCCGTGGGAAGCACCATTGGATTAAGGGTTGGAATAAGGGTTGGAATGACTGCTCCAGACTCAGCTTCCCAGGTAGACCAAGGGACCCAGGAAGGCCAAGTTGAAAGGGCTCTCAGAGATATAGTCCAACCTCCCCATTGTCAGTATGGGGACACTAAGTCCCGGATTGGGGAAATGTCACATATGAGTCACTTATCTGGCAGTTGCAGAATAGGGACTGATGGATTCCCATCCGTCAAAAAGCTTGTCAATCACACCTTCTGGAGACTTCTCAGCTCAGACTTCTCTCCTTCTTGGCCACCTTGATCCTTGTCCCAGCCCCCATGACCTCTCGCTGGAAGGCTGCAGGGCCTCCTAATGGCCTCCCACCCCTCCACCCGGCCTCTGTATGGCAGTAAACCTCCATCAGCCTCAACCTAGGCTGCAAAGCCTCTCCTAGCTGCTCCCTGCCCGCCACCCCTCCAGTCTTATCTCCACCCAGCTGCCAGGGCCATAGTTTAAAAATATAAATTAGATCATGACATTCCCCTGCTTAGAACCCTCCAGGGGCTCCACTGCAGTTAGAATAAAATCCCTGCAGTAGGACTCAGCAAACTTTTCTGTAAAAGACAAGATAGTAAATATTTTTGGCTTTGTGGACCATATGGTCTCTGTCACAACCATGCCAAACAAACAAACAAACTAAACAGCTCACAAAAGCAGCCACAATTCATAAATGAACAGACATAAATGTGTTCCAATAAAACTTTATTTACAAGAAAGACAGTGGACTGAATTTATCCCCAGGGCTGGAGTTTGCTGACCCCTGACCTACGATGTCTTGCACGACCCAGTTCCCACCTCCCTCTCCTACCTCATCACCCCCTCTTCTCCTCCTTACTGTCTCTGCCAGGTGACTTCAACCATCTTTATGTCTCTCAAAAATTCCAGGCTTATCCCCAACCCAGGGTCTTTGCACTCGATCTTCTCTCTGCCTGGAATACTTTTCCCCAGGTCTTTATAAGACTGACCCTCTGTCAAAATACAGATCTCAGGGCAAAAGTCATCTCCTCAGAAAGCCTTTTCTGACCAGTCTAGCTAAAAATCATCCTCCCTGCTAGTTTTTACTTTATCATATCCTGTTATGTTATCTTCAGAGCACTGAATTTACTTATTCATTTATTTGTTCATCCATCCATCCATCTATCCATACATCCAACCATCAATCCATTCATCTACCTGTCCATCCATCATCCATCCATCTATCCATCCATCCATCCATCCATCTCCCTGTCCATCCATTCATGCATCCATATATCCATTCATTCATCCATCCATCCATCCATCCCCCGTCCATCCATTCATGCATCCATATATCCATCTATCCATCCATCCATCCATCCATCTCCCTGTCCATCCATCCACCAGAGCATCATTTTGTCTGTCTTGATCTAACATGGCCCCACCATCAAGAATTATGGGAGGCAATGGACATGGTACCTGCTCAGTAATGTGTGTTAATTGATTGCCTAATTAATCTGCTCGTCCAAAGTCACAGA
This sequence comes from Delphinapterus leucas, assembly GCF_059928025.1. Lineage (NCBI taxonomy): Eukaryota > Metazoa > Chordata > Mammalia > Artiodactyla > Monodontidae > Delphinapterus > Delphinapterus leucas. The sequence goes on along the minus strand of NC_143129.1, from coordinate 177,204,854 downwards.
GATGCTGTGTGACCAGGTCAGGATAGGCCTGCCCTGGCTTAGGGGAGGACACAGGGTACCTCCCCAGGTTTTTCCCCACTTCTGATGGCAGCAGCACTCTACCTGCTGTAAAGCTCTTTGCCAACTTCTGGGCCACCCCGTCCTTCCCCAAGGTAAAAAATTTAAAGAACGAAGAAGTCACCACCGCTGGGAGCCTCCACATGAGCACACTGCTGGTTGAGTCAAGGAAGCTTTGCTCCAAAGACTGAAATTTTGTCAAAGCACTTGAAAATGAAGTGTCTCCTGTACAAGTGTTTAATTATCCTATTATAGGGCAGCAACTGGGCATTAGGATTTTTTATAATTATTAATAGAGTATTAAACAATGAATTGTTATGAACAATTAAAATTAATTGCATTTCTTGGAGTTAATTAAATTATTTCTTTAATAAGGACAAGTGCCTAAGCAAACATAAAAATGAAGAACCAGCCTTACAAAAGTTTGTGGGGGGCGGTGGTGGTGGTGTGATGAGGCAAGGCACTTTTCCCTCTCCTGCCAGGGGAGGGGCTCAACGAACAGTCTGCGGCCTTGGGAATCCCACAATTCTCCCGGAGGAGGATGAACTGGCACAGGTGGACCCAGGCTTCCTGCTCAGGGCCTGACTCCTCCTGCCTCCCTTCCTTGCCTTCCTTTCTTTGTTTCTCTTTCTTAAGCCTTTTCTTCTCTGTTATGAGCCAGAAATGTCGTGGGCACTGGAAGCACAGAGATAAATCAGTCAAAATTCCATCCCTTCTGGAGTTCATAGTCAGGGAGAGAGACCCAGCACTTTATTAATAATGGATAAGAGTCAGACAGCTGGGGTTCAACTTTGGACTCTACCTCTTACTAGCTGGGTCAGAGAAAATCTTCTGGAAAGAAAAGCCTTATCTGAATCTTGAAACAAGTGTAGACCTTGGCTAGGTTGAGATGTAAGGGAAAGGCATTCCAGGCAGAGGGAACAGCATGTGCAAATGCATAGAGGCATTGCAAGGGTAGTGTCAGAAAATGCAGTAATTTTTGTTCCAGGAGTGTTGCCTGAAAGTTGTGGAGTGGTGAAAGATGTGGTTTGGAGGCATGTGGGAGCCAGCCTCCGAAATGGTATCCTGTTCTCGTGTAGTCCTTTCCTACACTGTATCAGGGTTGGTGTATGTGACTGATGGAAGAAGGCAGAAGTGATGGTATGTCACTCCTGAGGCTAGATCCTAAAAGGCACTGTGGCTTCTGCTTTGCTCTGGGATCAGTTGTTTGGGGGGAAGCCTGCTGCCATGTCAGGCGGCCCTATGGAGAGGCCCCTGTGGTGAGGAACTGAGGCCTCCAGCCAACAGCCATGTGAGTGAGCCATCTTGAAAGTGGATTCTCCAGCCCCAGTCAAGCCTACTGATGGCTGCAGCCCCAGTCGACACACTGACTGCAACTGCATGAGAGACCGAGTTGGAACCACCAAGCTGAGCTGCTCTTGATGTCTGAATCCACAGAACTTGGGTGAGATCATCAATGTTTCTTGTTTCAAGCCACTACACTTTGGGAATAATTTGTTACACAGCAGTTGATAACTAATACAAGTGGTTAGCAGAACCCTGGTTATGAGGGTCTAGTGGGGAGCCCTATCAGTGAGAGATGAAGGCAAATTTGCAGGTTAGGAAGGTCACTTCAGCTGCAGCAGAGAGGATGGAGTAGGGAATGATAATATCTGTTAGTTATTGTTCATTTATTATGTGTCAGGCACAATTCCAAGTGCTTCACATGTATTAACTCAATTAATCCTCCAAACAACCCTATAAGGTGGGTACTATTACTATGCCAATTTTATTTTAATTTTTTAAAAATTGAAGTATAGTTGATTTACAATGTTGTGTTCATTTCTGGTGTACAGCAAAGTGATTCAGTTATACATATATATATTCTTTTTCATATTCTTTTCCTTTATGGTTTATTATAGGATATTGAATATAGTTCCCCGTGCTATACCGTAGGACCTTGCTGTTTATCCATTCTCTATATAAGAGTTTGCATCTCCTAGTCCCAAACTCCCACTCCATCCCTCCACTGCACACCACGCCCCCGCAACCACCCGTCTGTTCTCTATGTCTGTGGGTCTGTTTCTGTTTCATAGATAGGTTCATTTGTGTCGTATTTTAGATTCTACATGCAAGTGACATCATACAGTATCTGTCTTTCTCTTCCTGACTTACTTCACTTAGTATGCTAATCTCTAGGTCCATCCATGTAGCTGCAAATGGCATAATTTCATTCTTTTTATGGCTGAGTAGTATTCCACTCTATATATACACCACATCTTCTTTCTCCATTCATCTGTTGATGGACATTTAGGTTGTTTCCATGTCTTGGCTGTTGTAACTAGTGCTGCTATGAACACTGGGGTGCGTGTGTCTTTTCAAATTATAGTTTTGTCTGGATATAGGCCCAAGAGTGGGATTGCTGGATCATATAGCAACTCTAGTTTTAGTTTTTTGAGGTACCTCCATACTGTTTTCCATAGTGGCTCCACCAATTTACATTCCCACCAACAGTGTAGGAGCATTCCCTTTTCTCCACATCCTCTCCAGCATTTGTTATTTGTAGACTTTTTAATGATGGTCGTTCCGACCGGTGTGAGGTGGTACCTCACTGTAGTTTTGATTTGCATTTCTCTATTAATTATATGCAAATTTTACAGAGAAGGAAACTGTAAACGATTGGAAAACTTGCTCAGCATCCCACAACTAATGGTTCACGGTGAAGCTGGGTTTGGAACCCAGGCAATTTCTTCACTACTGTTCCATCGACTTCCCGGAAGCCAGGAGGCCTGCCGATGCCAGAGATGTAAGCCTGAGAACTCGGGTATGTGCTGGGGGTGTGGGTGGTAGAGAGAGTTCGATTTGAGAGATGTTTAAGAATTGGAGTTGACAGGACTTGGTACCCGACTGGATGGACGAGTGAGGGGGAAGGAGATGCCCCCAGGCTGCCGCCCCTGTTCCCATCTTGGACCCAGGGCTGAAAGTTGTTCCAGAGCCTGAGATGGAGAAGCCAGAGGAGGAACAGGTTTGGGGGCAAAGTGAGGATGTCCTTTGGGGATGTGATGATTTTGAGATCCTGAAGGGCAACCGGGTAACTCAAGGGAGATGTTGGTCTAGAGACCCAGGTATTCCCTGTATGTCACGGCACCCCGGGCTTGCCTCCTTCTTAGTTCCTATCAGACCAAATAGTGATTCACACGCCTGTCTCCCTGACGTTCCACGAGGGACCAAGCCTTAGATCTGTGTCAGTCTCAGGCCCCCCATGCCGAGCGCACAGCTAGGTCCACAGGCCTGCCCAGGGATGTCTGTGGAAGGAGTGACTGAGCCCCAGCTCTCAGGTCTTGTGCTGCAGGCCGCTCCTGGGTGGGTGCGAGGCAGAGCACGGTGGGCAGGTGGGAGCCTGGAGCCATGTGGCATATCCTGACGGCCGGCTCGGGAGTGTGGAGGAGCCCACATCTCCACCCCCTCAGCTGGTCTTCCCAAACCGACAGCCACCTGCTCCCCGCCAGCCCAGCTCCACCAGATCAGGCTTCTTGGAGCCAGTGGGGCTGTGTCACCATCCCATCTGTCACATGTAGTGGGCTACAGGACCAGGGTCACCTGCACACAGTACCAGGTCCTGGTTCCTGGTTGATGCTGAGAGACTGCCTCTCCTGGGCCTGGGGAGGGGTTGGGAAAGACCTCCCCCAAATGCAGCGTGGGCCTCTCCTTCCATCACCCCTACCCTGCCAGGGTCGGAGTACCTGCTTTGGCGTTTATCTTCTGTGCACCTCTGGAATTGCTTCTGCTGCTGTGGGCCCCATGCTGGGTTTGATACCATTTGGTTCTGTGTAGGAATTCCCCAGGGCAGATGGCCAGGTCTACATGGGCAGTTTCCCCTCACATGATCAAGTGGGCTGGCAAAGACCCAGACCCCCCCCAACTGTCTGAAGGGTCCCATCAAGTGATGAGGTACCAAGTCTGCGAGAGGCTTAGGTGAGCAACCCCGACCTGGAGAACCTTCTAGAAAACCAGCAAGAGGCCAGAGGTGCTCAGCATGAGGGAAGTGGGGCAGGGAGAACTTTGTTCCCCAGGGGACATCTGGCAATGCCTGGAGACACTTTAGGTTGTTATAATTGGAGGCTGGGGGGATGCTAAAGGCATGGGTGGGGAGAGGCCAGAGAGGCTGGTGAACACATCCTACGATGCACAGGAAAGCCTCACAACACAGAATGGTCCAGCCCGAAACTCAATAGCGTTGAGGCTGAGAAACCCAGCTGTGGAGGCCCATGGCATCCAGGGTGGGCAGTGCTATTCTGCACATCCTGGACGTGTCCTCTCCAGGTTCCGAGGGGATGTGTGCTTGCCAAGTCCGGCTCCTGGGACATGCCCTGGGGCCACCATCTGCTCTGATTTGTGGTGACAACTCAAATGTGGGAAAAGAGAGGCAGCCCAAGAGCAGGGATGAGTTGCATGCAGCCACCGGCCCCATCCCCCGTTGGCCTGGGGGAGAAGTTCTCAAACGGCGTTTCCAGAGTCTTCACGTGGGGCAAGAGGGAGGCTGAGTGGGCGGGGGTATGGGGCTGCCCCTCACCCCAGCAACTCTTTCAATTATTTTCAAATCTAGGGGCTGTGTATAGATGAGCATGAGTTTCCAAGCCACCTACTCTGGTGTGCTGAAAACTGTAACTCTATTTTTTGCTCACTGAACAGAATTTCTGTTCCAAGCTCCCTTTTTGCCCAAGGGCAGAAAATGTAATCCCAGACAATTCTAGGTAAATTCAGTCATTGCGGGTTCACGTTCAATTCAATTCGGGGCTGCGGTCCCTTTCTGCTCCTCAGGGGGCTAAGTTCCAGAGGCATCATGGAACCAGCAGGCTGCATCTCGTGCCTTGTTGCCAGCATCCATCCACGTGGGGTTCCTCCGTGGTGGATAGTGTCCAGCTGGTGCTCGGCGGGGTCGCGTCTCCAGGAATTCGGTTTGTGCCTCATCTCTGGCTTTCCTCCTCTTCTTCCTCCTCTTCCTTCTCTCTCCTCCCTTTTCCTTGCTTTTGTCTTCTTCCCCTTCCTCCTCCCCAGCCCTCCTTCTTCCCTCTCCTCCTTCCCCGCCCTGGTGGAATCCAGCAAATCTCTATGCTCCTCCATGCAGAAGGCCAGAATTTAACCCCAGTTCCCCGGGGGGGGGGGCAGCAGCCTGCTCCAGTTGTGTTTGCAAAGCGCTTTCGGAATCTCTGGCTGGTTTCAAACATCTCAGGTGAGCTTTGCTGGGCAGAGCTCTGAGCTTTTGCATAACAAGCGGTGTTTACCCAAGAGCTCTGCCCTCTCCCTCACTCAGTCACCATCCAGAGGCTCCACTGAAGAGCCTGCCCATGTCTGAAATCATGCCAGGCCTCACGGGGAAGCCAGGTACATGGGGCACACCTAGGAGGCCGGCGGGAGACACTTGCCTTTTCCCAGGTAGGGCCACTGGAGTTCAGAGAGGGATGGACATTTGTCTAGGTCATTCGGCTGCAAAATAATGGAGGCTGGCTTAGCCTTTCCAGTGACTGGGGAAGGTAGGGAAGGTGGCGGGGGGCTGAAGGCAGAGTCTTCCCCATATGAGGCAAAGTGATTGCCCCACGGGAGCTGGACCACTGGCCGCAGGGACATAGCCTCCCCTTCTCTTCTCCCTCCTCTCACATGAGGGAAATGAACCTACTCTGTGCTGTGATCTTTTCAATCCATGCAGTGAGTCTACCAGACATTCTTATCTTATACAATTATTTCCATTTTACAGATGAAGAAACTGAGGCTCATCGAAATGATATGCCCAAGTCCCATTGTAAATCATCAACAGAGATGGGTGTTTTAAAAATTGCTGTTGCTTTATTGTTTAAACACATCCCCATTAGGACAGTTTAAACAAATACTAAAGTATGTAGAATATGATTAGACTGTCTCACCCTCTTTTACTTTCTGTGCCTCACAGTGGCCTCCCACCTGAGGCTTCAATGATCCTTCCATACCTATAAATATATACAACTATATACACACATATAGAGAGGCACTGGGAAAAATGTGGGATGCTGCTACGCTACTCCATGACTTTGCTTTTCTTTGATATGATTTTTCCTTAACGACTTATTTTTGCTTGATAATGTATTCTGTACATCTCAGGTCAATGTGATGGATACAGGTCATGACTTCTATTGTTTTCTAGTGGCTGATAGCACGGATGCCCATATACTGCATTTAATCTGTCCTCCTTTGAATGCTTCTCCCCACCGTTTCAAGGTTTCTGCTCTTAAAATCCTGGGGTGCAGGGATGCCGGCCTCCCAACCTGGCAGGAGCCTCTGGCCATACGACCGCAGCCTAATCCATCCTGAGAAGCAGCTCATGGCGGGAAGGGCGGGCGGAGTGTCATTCCCATTTCACAGATGGGGAAGCTCCCAGGTTGTAGAGTAGTAGGGGCAGGGCCAAGGCTGGAATGGAGATTTTGGGGCTGAGCAGAGAGGAGACTTAGCAAAGGCCATGACGCTCGTAAGTTAAACCTGGGAATAGAGCTCCAGAATAGGGTGTTTGAAGCAGCATTTGTGGTGTAGGGAGGACTTCTCTTTGTGCTCTCTTAGGGGTGGAGCTGAGGGGAGGCAAGCCTCCCTACCCTCTGCTCATGGCCTGGTCCAGGTGCAGGCTCCTGGGAGGGAGGACCCTGCACTGACCCTCCCTCCGCCAGCCCACACAAGCAGGCACATTCCCTTCTGCTCCAGCTGTCAGAGAGAGCAGTGTATGGCACCTGTTAGAGAGATGGTAGATGTGCTCTTTATCTCAAAGACAGGAGCCACAGGAGGAGGCCCCAGGGAAGCGACAGCACCAGGGCCATATGCTGGGAGGGGAAGATGGCGCCCCAACTGCCTCCTTCATAAAGTAACTGACAGATGGAGGGCAGAGGAAGGCAGGGCAGGGCAGGGCAGGGCAGGGGCCAGGAGGGAAGGGTGAACTGGAACTCCTAGTCTGGTGAAGGAGGCACAGTTTCTGTCTGCAAGGAACTACCGATCTGATGGGGGAGGCAGAGCTTCTACCCTCGAGGAGCTCCCAGTCTAGTGAGGTAAGTAACAGTCCTGGCCCTTGGAGACCTCTCAGTGTCATAGAGAAGATGATAGAAAAATATTAGAAAACTTTGACATAGTTTTCAATCACTGAGAAACCTGCTTAAAAACACTGAAAGAGGCACCTACATCAAGGAGTGACATGATGGGCCGTGTGGCTCGGTGGGAAGAGCACAGCCTTTGGAGTCTGGCTGGAATCCCTACCCAACCCTTGACAAGCTGTGTGATCATGTGTATGTTACCTGGCCTCTCTGAGCCTATTTTCTCACTACATACAGGGAAATTATTTAAGTGAGTTAATACTCATGTAGTCCCAAGTAGAGTGCTTGGCTGTGAGCACCCAAATCATGGTAGCTACTCTAATCTTATTTGGGCAGGGTTAAGTCATGGAGGGCTTCCTGTAAGGGGAGAACCCCAGGCTGGACTTCGAGGACTTGGGCTTCTTTCTAAGTTCCCCTGGAAGATCTCTGCCCTGGACTCTCCTCAGCCTTTGCCGGCCTCACTGTCTCTTCCTGCACCTCTCCAAGGCAGCTGAGCCAAGCAGCTCAGGAGTGATGACGCATTCAAAGCAAGAGGATGTGTTTAAAGGCTATAATGGAAGGTGTAATGAAGGTAATTAAGCAGATAGAAGATGCCCGATGGAGGGTCCAGCTTATAGCGGAAAAGCCATCGGGTTTGAGAGCCTCCTGTGCTCCCCAGTCATGAATACTCCATGCATCGCCACATCAGTCATTTCTGTTCACCTGCATGGCCATGTTCAACGCAGACAAATTGGAAGCTGGAGTCAGGCCAGGCTGGCAGATGCCGGAGTGTTAACAAACACTCCAGACAGGTGATGAGGCAGCGAACAGGAACTGCAGAGGGCAGAAAAGGTTTGGAAGCTCCGAGAGTCTTGGGAGGTAGACTGGGAGCCAAGCCAAGCTGCTGGGAGCCCCTTCTTTGTGGATGGTGGGCAGGCTTAAGGGCTGGTCACTGCCTGATCCAGCCTCCCTAAGCTGGCCTCTCTGACCTTCACCTCCAGGCTGCCTGACACAAGCGACTCATGGTTCGGCTCCCTTTTGTCTGTTTGAACTCCAGCCCCCAACATGTGTGGCTTGGGTCCCAAGGAGGATCTGATGGGCATTGTTGCTGTTGGGACGGGTGGAGCCAGATGGAAACCAATGGGAAGTTAGAGGGTCAGGACCCAAAGTCTGGTGTGGCAAAAGAGAAATCTTCATGGTGATCAGGGCTGGGATTCCCCATGTTTTCATTTATTGAGCAATTGTTCTGCCTTGGATGCTGTGCCAAGTATGTGCAATCACATCGGAACCTCTCAACCACCCTGTGAGTGGGTGCGATTGTTATTCCCACTTTGCAGATGAGGAAATAGGTTCAGAGAGGTAAAGTCACTTTCCTCAGGTCACACAGCTACCCGCGATGGAGCCAGGATTCAGGTGCAAGCCTGGAAAATTTAAACCCACTGGCTCCTCGAGCCTCCAGAAGTGTCTGGTTCCTGGCCTGGTGGGGCTGTCTGTCTGATTTTCTGAACTCCATGTTGACAAGAGCAGTGATTGGAAGGGTTAAGGTAAGCCTGGTGCATGGGAGGAGGAGAGAGAGAAAAAACCAATCCCGCAGGCTGTTCCATCCAAATCCCTGCTCCCCGGGTCGGGGCTGTGCACAGATAAATGGGCCACGTAGCACGAAGGTGTGTAATGACACAGAATTATTTCAAAGCGATTATGTGGGATAACAGTAATTATGTCCAAGAACAGAGAAGGTCAAACCGGCTGGTCCTACTGCTTGACTCCAGGGAGCTTCTTGCCAAGAGAAGGCTGCCGTGTGTAGAGAGGCGGAGGGAGGGGCAGGGAGGTGGGAAGTGGGGGGACGGGAAGAGGGGAGGGCAGGGTACAGAGAGCAGCTCTTGACCAGGGCCTCAGAGGGGACTGCCCCAAGGCTGAGCTTAGGAGAAAGCTTAGCTGTGCAGTTCCTTGTGTCACCCCTGGCTCTGGTTGGTTCTTGGTCATGATCTGAGGGTGATTCTGTTTCCCCAAGGACCTTAAAATGTGCCTCTGCAGTGCCCATGGGCTGGGATGAGCCCTTCCCTCTTGTCTTTCCCTTCATTTCTTCTCTCCCTCCTTCCCTTCCTTCTCTCATTGTTTCCATCGTGATGCTATCCACACGCCCATGCATCTGTTCATCCATCCGGTCACCTTGGCATCTCTCGACCCAAAGGCCTTTCCGTCCGTCCATGCTCCTTCCCACCCAGTCACCTGCTTACTCATCCACCCTCACATCTGTATTCACTTTTCTATCATCCACCTTCCCACATTTTCAGTCTTCCACTGGCCACGTGTCCACACATAACCCTTCCACATGCCCATGTTAATACCCATCCAGCATCAGTTCTGCCTGTCCACGTTTCACTGTCTACTTTTCTACCCATCCACCCACCAACCCTTCACTAACCACCCTTCCACCTACCTACCAGTCCTCCCTTCATCCATCTCTTCTTTCCTCTCTTCCCTTCCCTTCTTTCTTCTCCCCATCTGCTCATCCATTCCTTCCCATATCCACCGTATTCACTGTCCATCCATCCGTCCATCCATCCATCCATCCATCCGTCCATCCATCCATCCACCCGTCCGCCCATCCATCCATCCATCCATCCATCTGCTATTCACTGTCTACCCTTCCATCCCTCCACCTATCCATACTTCACGTTCACCCTTACACCTCTCCACCTACCCACTCATCCATTTTTCTACCCACTCATCCTTTCTTACCACTTCTCTGTGTGTCCACATATTCTTCCAGGAATGAACTCATTCCTCTCCTGTGGAAACCTTTAGCCTACTCTGTGCTCTCTGATGAGCCCCATCGTCTCCTGCCCCCTTGAGTTCATGCTCCACACCATGCCACTAGCGTCCTCCTCCTCAACTCTGACTGTTGAAATCATACTCGCTCTTCAAGGTTTATTCTAGGGTAACTGTTTCAGGCAAGTGCAGCATAGAAAATACGTGGATCTTCAGCCAGAGAGACGAGTGGCCTAATTCTCGCTTAGCCGTTCACTGGCTGCTTGACCTTGGGAAGGGTACTCAACCTCCCCAAGCCTCCACCTCCTCATATGCTAAAGGGGTTGGTGATACCTAATTTGTAAAGTAGTTAAAGCGTTAAATAATATTATCTATAAGGTGCCCAGCACATGCCTGGCATCCAGGGGATTCTCATCAAATGTTTGACTCCACTGAAGAGGAAATGCAAAACTAATCAAAGATCCTCCTAGACTCTCAGTGTATACAGATGAGATGGCTGGCTGGGACGGGCACGCTTCCTGAGGCTGACTTCTGCTTCTGCTCTCTGCTTGGTACGGTCTCCACTTGAACCATTGATACGCCCACCAGAGGCATTAAAAGCAGAGACAAAGGGTGGGCAGTGTGGACAGTAGGATATGATTGGTTAAAGCAACTTCATCTAGCAGGGGCCCAGGATGAAGCCATGGGCATCATGCCAACTGCTCATTAGAGACAAGAGACCTGCTCTGACATGCATAGCAATGACTCCAGAGGGCTGGGGTTTGATATTTCCAAAGGGAGCTGACTGTGTGTGGGAAGGCCCTTTACCGGAATCCTGTGGTCACAGAGGCTCCCTACTGAGATGAGCAGGGCAGCTGGACCCCAAAGGGAATGTGCACTGAATTTTCCACCTCCTACAGGGAGGCTCAGAAACTCCAAAGCTGGTGCTGTTTTCTGCACTGAAATGTCCTTTTTGAGCAAAGATGGCTTTCTCTTAGTTATCCTGTGGTGTAGTAGAGGATTGTAAACCCACTCTCTGATTTGTGACCACATCCTAGGTTGTAAACCAGCCATAGTATGCTGATAATTGTGTAAAAACAGGGCCTTCCCTGGTGGCGCAGTGGTTAAGAGTCTGCCTGCCAATGCGAGGGACACAGGTTCAATCCCTGGTCTGGGAAGATCCCACATGCCGCGGAGCAACTAAGCCCATATACCACAACTACTGACCCGGCGCGCCTAGAGCCAGTGAGCCACAACTACTGAAGCCCACGTGCCTAGAGCCCATGCTCCACAACAAGAGAGGCCACCGCAATGAGAAGCACGCACACCGCAACAAAGAGTAGCCCCCACTCGCCGCAACTAGAGAAAGCCCGGGCACAGCAACGAAGACCCAATGCAGCCAAAAATAAATAAATAAAAAATAAGCAAAAGAAATAAATTTATTTTAAAAATGTGTGAAAACAATCTCTCTGGGACACTAATAAAAACAGGAACTGGTTTGCAGCAGTTGCCAATTTCCGTAGTGTAAATACCCCCACTATGCCTGATTACAAGCTACTAGCTTCACAAAGATGTGAAATCTTTGAATGTGGTGTTGGAATAGATGAGCAGTAGGACGTCATCAGAGAGTATTTTCATCATACAAATACAATGGACATGAAGAACCTTCAGAGCATAAACAGCAGTAAACTATAGTAAAGTAATTATGAAGTGATGAATTTGGAGTATGTATTATCTTTGCTTTTCATGTAATTTATTTAATGGTAAGTTTGTAGACTTTAATTTTAAAATAATGACCGTATTTAACCACCGGCTCAAAAAATTCCTGAAAATTTAACAACTGGCTCGCAAGAGCTCCACTTACTTTGTCAATAGTTCAAATGAATTTGTTTCTCCTCTGCATTGTCACCTGCAGCGGGCTGGGCAGAGCATCGCACAGAGTCTGAGCTGGAGAAAACCACCTTGGCTTTGAACTTCTACTGGGGTACTTTCCAGGGTGAGTAATCCACAGGGCTGACCTGGTGCCATGTTCATGAAATAGATGGGAAAATGTGATTTTCTGCATCACTCACATAAGAGGCAAATTGGGGGATGGGCTTTGGCCTCCACTAGACCTGGATTCAAATTCAGGTTTTACCATTTGGTAGCAGTGTGACTTTGGGCAAGTTACTCAACGTCTCTGAGCCCCTTAAGTAAATTAAATAATTTTTTAAGTCAACAATTACTTGTTGAGCACCTACTATATGCAAGGTACTAGAAATAGAGCAGCCAACAACTAGATAAAAATCCTTCTGTACATACAGTATATATTCTTACTGGACGAAGTATCCAATTGTCTGCCCTATAGTAGGTATGTTGCCTGTATTTATATATAATTGATATTACTTAGGTTTATTATTTAGATATTATTGTTTCCTCCACCTACAGAAGTTGGATGAAGTGACAGTGAATGGGATTCTGGTCTTTTTTAAAACAAAGACATAGTGCTACCAAAAGCACAGTGTTCTCTTTCATAGGGGTTTGACATCTGTAGCTTTTTAAAAAAAAAATTATTTTATTGAAGTATAGTCGATTTACAATATTGTGTTAATTTCTACTGTACAGCAAAGTGATTCAGTTATTTTTATACATGTACATATAAGTATACATATACATTCCTTTTCATATTCTTTTCCATTATGGTTTATCACAGGATATTTAATATAGTTCCCTGTGCTGTACAGTAGGACCTTGTTGTTTATCCATCCTATATACAATAGTTTGCACCTGCTGATCCCAAACTCCCAATCCATCCCTCCCCCACCTCTCTTCCCGCCTTGGCGACCATGCCTGTTCTCTGTGTCTGTGAGTCAGTTTCTGTTTCATAGATAGGTTCATTTGTGTCATATTTTAGATTCCACATATAAATGATATCATATGGTATTTGACATATGGAGCTTTTTAAAATAGGAGTCGACACCCTGCTCTGGTGTGTTATGTCTTTTCACATCTGTTTGTTAACCATCCATCAGTCCATCTGTCCATCCATTCATCCATCCCTCCGTTTATCCATTCAAGAGGAGTGCATCTCCAATTTCAATATTTCATTTCATGAGAAGGTAGCTTAATTAAGGTACCTCTTGGCCTCTCCGCATTCTGTCCCAGGGCAAGTGGAGTTATTTATCTGATCGGTGAATTTGGCTCAGGTAGTCTCATCCTTCCCTTCTTCTTCCTGCTTGGGTTTCGTCCATCGGGAGCAGGCATAATTCCCTGATCCTCTAAGACCTCCACCGTCCAATACGACAGCCACTCACCACATGAGGTTATTAGCATTTGAAATGTAGCTAGTCCAAACTGAGATGTGCTGTTAGTGTAAAACATACTCCGGAATTTGCACACTTAGTATGAAAAAGGAATGTAAAACGTCTCATGAATCATTTTTATGTTGCTTATGTATTAAAATGATCACATTTTGGAGATACTGGGTTAGACAAAGTGTCTTACAATGAATTTCATCTGTTTTTCTTATGGTTTTTATTGTGGCTACTAAAAACTTAGAATTACATTTGTGGTTTGTGTTATATTTCTGTTGGACCATCCTAGTCTAGATGTGAGCTTTGCTCCTGTGCTGGGGCTGGGAGGTGGGTGGTTTGTCCTCACTCAGTTGTCTGTGACAAGGTGGGCTGGTCTGTCTAATCCTGGGGTTCACTGAGCAGGCCCATTTGGCTTTCAGAGAAAGCTATGTTCTGTTCTCCGAATTAGCCTCTATCTGTACCAAAGGTGACATGTTGGCCTCCATCTGCTACTCCTTTGTCTTATTTCCCAATGTGTTCAGAACTTGGGTGGAGAAGAGGACAGGTATTTCTGGGTCTTGTTAAGGACCCCCTGCCATTCATCCAAACAGTATGTACCAACCACTTACTGTGTGCACGCCCCACGCTGGGTACTGCGCATAAAGCAGTCAAACCATTCGGCATCATGCCTGGCCTCAAAACTGGACTAAGATGTTTAAAAATGATGATCACTTGGGAAAAATTCACATGTACACAAAGATCCCAATTTTGCTTATGTTTTCAAGGAGGTGCCTGGATTTCTGGAAGGACATCCATGGGTCTTCTAAGGGTCCTAGAACTCCTGGTTAAAAACTCCTTGTTTATACGGAATCTGAAAAAAACGGTACTGACGGGGCTTCCCTGGTGGCACAGTGGTTGAGAGTCCGCCTGCCGATGCAGGGGACACGGGTTCGTGCCCCGGTCCGGGAGGATCCCACATGCCGCGGAGCGGCTGGGCCCGTGAGCCGTGGCCGCTGAGCCTGTGCGTCCGGAGCCTGTGCTCCGCAACGGGAGAGGCCACAACAGTGAGAGGCCCGCGTACGGCACAAAAAAAAGTGGCAGGGCAGGAATAAAAACACAGATGTAGAGAACAGACTTGAGGACACAGGGGCCGAAGGGTAAGCTGGGACGAAGTGAGAGAGTGGCATGGACATGTATACACTACCAAATGTAAAATGGATGGCTAGTGGGAAGCAGCCGCGTAGCACAGGGAGATCAGCTGGGTGCTCTGTGACCACCTAGAGGGGTGGGATAGGGAGGGTGGGAGGGAGGCTCAAGAGGGAGGGGATATGGGGATATATGTATACGTATAGCTGATTCACTTTGTTATACAGCAGAAACTAACACACCATTGTAAAGCAGTTATACTCCAATAAAGATATAAAAACAAATAAAATTAAATTTAAAAAAAACTCCTTGTTTAGAGCAGGGTTTTCCAACCTCAGCACTGTTGACATTTGGGGTTGAATAATTCTTTATCATAGAGCTGTCCAGCGCTCTATGTTGTAGGATGTTTAGCGACATCCCTAGCCTCGCTAGATGCCAGTAGCATGCCACCTGACAAGTTATGACAATCAAAAAATGCCACCGGACATTGCCAAATGTCCCGTGAGGGATAAAATCACCCCAGCTGAGAAGCACTGAGTTGGAGGGAGCTGTGTTGTGTAGGTTCGGACACCAATGCCATGGGATCACCCTATTTCTAAACGCATGTGGGCTCTGTGAGTACTTAGTCTCGTCTCACTCACCCTTGGGCCCCCTATTGCCTGGTCTGGTCCCCCCCTTACCCCACCTGGTGCTGGGTACACAACAGTTTGGTTGAATGGAGACGGAAGGAAAGGATAGCGGCCCCTTCAATTTCCCTTCCCATGGTATGCAGAGCTCCCTCTAGGACCCAGTCCTAACCCTCCTTTTAGGCCCCGAGGGACTTGCCGTCTTTAATTATTTTAAACTCAGACAGCGCTGAACCACCTCCCTCACCCCCCAACTAGAAATCACTGCTTCTGAACAAGGGAGATCAAAATGTCTCTGAACAGCCTCAAGCCAGATGTTCCTGGATGCCCCCTGGCCCCTGCCCCCCTCTCCAGCCTCCAGCAGCTGTGAGTCTGACAGACACGTGGGCGGCACACAGACATCCTGCCTGCTGCCCCACAGACCCCTTCTCCTGGCCCTCTGAGTGGCTCTGCTGCCTCCAGTGCAGACCCAGATTGGAGATTTTCAGGGTCTCCAGAGAGCTGGCATCCCCTGGGTCCCGGGAACCTGGCTGAATCAGGAATTGGGTGAGAGCTGTCTGTCTGTTGGATGAATGTAACAGAAACCAGGCAGCAAAAAGAACAAGGTCCTTGGTGTCAGACATAGCTGTTCAAATCCCAGCTTTCACACTTTTACCTTGTATTTGATCGCCAATAAGTGTCTTTCCCTCTCTGAACCCCACTTTCTCATTTGGAAAGTGGGAATTTGGGTTGATTATCTCCAAGACCTCCCCAAACTGACGTTGGAGGGTTATTTTTAGTCCACATGGCTGGCATTGGCTTTTGCTTTGCTTTGTCCAGGCAAATTTACTTTCCACTGTACAGAGATTGAGGCAAAATTGATGCCACTTCAGCTTTCCTGCTGTATTTTGAGGTTTTCACTCCAGGCTTCTTCCATCTCCTGCATCCTCTCAGTTTCAGTTTCTACACTCAGCACATACCTGAGTGACGGGTGTGAGTTTTGTAATGGAGGATCTTATTTCATCCGCACTCAGTTCTCCCATTTGTACAATGATCATAATAAATGGCTCCTATCTAACAGCGCGGTAGTAGTAGTATTTGCTCTCTGTGGATGAGGACATGTAAGCAGAGATGGGAGACACGCCTTGCCCAAGGTTACAGAATAGCAGGTAGTGGAGCTGGGATTAAACCCAGGTGTGCTGGGCCCAGAGCCCAGGTTCTGACCCATCTGGGGACACGGTATTCCAAGTCAGAGAGCATTCTTTCCAAAAGCCCTGGGAGAAACTTCGAGTGGATTAGCACTAAGCGTACACAGTGTGCAGGACTGCAGACAGGTCCACAGGTAGGAGCATTGAAGTGCTCACCTGTTACGCAGAAGCCTGAGGGTCTGCACATGCATACCTATGTTTACCCAACAAATGTTTGTGGAGCACTTAGGCTCTGTCAGGCAGCCGATGGGAACAAAAACACTGCTTCTGTGGTGCTGACAATCTAGTAATAGGAGGCAGATTATAATCAAAATAATACATGCACGGTAGAGCATGTGAGAAGGAGAGAGAGAAGTACAGTGGTGGGTGGAGGACAGAGCAAAGAAGATCCAGAGTGAGGAAAAGGGAAGGGCAGTTTTAAATAGGGAGGTCGGGGTAGGTCTAACCAAGAAGACAGTATTTCAGCAAAGAGTTGAAGGAGGTGAGGGAGTTGGCTGCATGGACAGTGGAGAGAAGAGTGTCCTGGCAGAGGGAATAGTCAGTGCAAAGGCCCTGTGGCAGGCACGTGCTTGGCATGTTGCGAGAACAACAAGGAGATCGATGGGGCTGGAGTGGAACAAGCAAGAGTTTTAGAGGTCAGGAAGGTCAGAGAAGTGGTGGGGGTAAGATTGTGAAAGGCTCTGTGGGGCAGAGCAAGGACCTGGGCCTTGATTCTGAGTGAGATGGGAGCCACGAAGTGTTCTTAGCAGAGGGAGCTTGGATGTGTGAGACACAATAGCCCATCCGGGGGCCCTACCTCAGATGGAAGGTGCTCTAGGACTCCTTCCCTGTGGTCTCCTACAGAGACATCCAGTGCAGGAGTGTGGGGACCCTGTAGCCACCTCTCCAGGATGCCCCAGAAGCATCTGGAACCCGACACTCAAGGCCAGGGCTCTGCTAGCTGGGGCTCAGCTGCCCAGCTCCCTGGACATGCCAAATCCTCAAGACTAAGCTTTCCCAGCTCCAGCCCTCCCCAGCCCTGGGCTTTTCATCTCATGCTTTGTCCCCTTGGGCAATTATTTATTATTTCCTTCTCCAAAGTGTTTCTGAGACACGGCTCTTATGAAAGATGCTACACTGAATAAAGTGGGACGGCATCATAATTCACCCTGGCGTGGAAATATTTGAACGACAACACATCACTGTCCAATTTTGATGCTCTCTGGTTTGAGAGAGAGGCAGGAACCCCCACTCGGGTGCTCTGAGCTCTTTGCAGAATGGAATGAAATGGGTTTGGCAGTGGCGGTACTGAAAGGAGACACAGGATGGGGAACAGTAACTGAACACGGCTAAGAGGGCCTTCTGCTCTGCTGTCCTGCCTCCCCCATCAGACTGGCAGGTCCTGCAGGAAAGGAATCTGACTCTTCCTCCTTCCTGATGTCTCCCTTGGTGCCTGGTTCAGGATGCTAAGTGATGTGTTGTGCCAGAATGCAGCTCTGGAGTCAGGCTGGCTTGGTCTAAATCCCAGCTCTACCTCTTAGAAGCTGCATCACCTTGAATCAGACACTTGAGGCTCAGCCTCTGTACCTCTACAATGGGGATGCAGACATCTACCAAGAACTGGGCTATGTGGATCACCATGTGATAATGTGTATCAGTTATCTACGGCTGCATAACAAATGACCCCCAAGTTTAGTAGCTTAAAGCAACAAACATTTATTATTTCACACAGTTTCTGAGGGTCGGGGGAATCTATCAATAGTTGCAGCTTAGCTAGGTGACTCTGGTTCAGGGTGTTTCATTATAGTCTTTCATTATAGTCAATATGTCAGCTGGGCCTGTAGACATCTGAAGGCTTGCCTGTGTCTGGAGGACCCACTACTATGATGGCGCATTCAAATGCAGTTCCAGGAGGCCTCCTCTCCTCCTGACATGGACTTCTCTGTAGGCTCATGACATGGCAATAGAAAGCAAATGATCAAGAGAGCCACCAAGATGGAAGCCACAATGCCTTCCCCCCTTAATCGTTTTAATACATTTAAAGAGCTGTGCAATCATCACCACAATCCAGTTTTAAAACATTTCTATCATCCCCTAAAGTTACCTTGTGCCCCTTTAGAGTTAATACCTGTTCCCACTCCCAGCCCTAGGCAACTGCTATTCCGCCTTCTGTCTGTATACATTTGCCTTTTTTTAGTCATTTCATATAAATGGAATCATGGAATATGTATTGTTTTCTGCCTGGATTCTTTCACCTCACAAAATGTTTTTGAGGTTCATCCATGTTATTGCATGGATCAAGAGTTCATTCCTTTTTATTGCCAAGGAGGATTCCGTTGTATGGATATACCACATTTTGTTTATCCATTCATCTGTTGATGGACATTTGGATTGTTTTTCAGTTTTTCCCTGTGATGAATAATTCACATACATGTCTTTGTGTGGACTTTTTTTTTTTTTTTTTTTTTTTTTGCGGGCCTCTCACTGTTGTGGCCTCTCCCGTTGCGGAGCACAGGCTCCGGACGCGCAGGCTCAGCGGCCATGGCTCACGGGCCTAGCTGTTCCGCGGCATGTGGGATCTTCCCAGACCGGGACACGAACCCGTGTCCCCTGCATCGGCAGGCGGACTCTCAACCACTGCGCCACCAGCGAAGCCTTGGACGTATTTTTTTATTTCCCTTGGGTAGATTCCTAGGAGTGGAATTGCTGGGTCATGATAAATTTATGTTTATCTTTTCTCAGAAACTACCAAACTGTTTTCCACGGTGGCTGTGCCATTTTAAATTCCCACCAGTAATACACGAGGGTCCCAGTTTCTCTGCATTGCATCCACGCTTGGTATTATCTGTCTTTTTGATGGAAGGCATTCGAGTGGATGTGTAGCAGTATCTCATCGTAGTTTTCATTTTCATTTCCCTAATGATTAATTGTGTTGGGTATCTTCTCATGGGCTTGTTGGCTATTCATATATGTTGTTTGATGAAATGTCTATTCTGATCTTTTGCCTATTGGGCCTTTTATCTTATTGTTAAGTTATAAAAATTCTTTATATGTTCTGAATACAAGTCCTTATCAGATGTATGATTTACAAATATTTTCTCCCAGTCTGTGGTTTGTCTTTTTATTGTCTTGGTGGTCTTTTCCAAACTGTGAAAGTTTTTAATTGTGATGAAGTCCAACTTAACAAGTTTTTTCTTTTACTGATCATGCTGTTACTGTCATATATAAGAACTCTTTGTCCAGCCCAAGGTCATGAAGATTTTCTTCTAAAAGTTTTATAGTTTTAGTTCTTACATTTAGATCCACAATACGTTTTGAGTTAATTTTTAGGTATGGTGTAAGGTAAACATCTAAACTGATTTTTTTTTTTTTGCAAGTGGATAGCCAACAGTCCTAGCACCAATCATTGAAAAAGTTATCATTTCTTCATTGGCATTTTAGAATCTTTATTGAAAACCAGGTCACCATAAATGTAAAGATTAATTTCTTGGCTTTTAATTGTGTTCTGTTGATCTATATGTCTATCCTTGTGCCAATACCACACTGTCCTATTTACTGTGGCTTTATAGTAAGTTCTGAAATCGTGAAGTGTAAATCCTTCAACTCTGTGCTTTTTTAGAATGGTTTTAGCTGTTCTAGCTCCTTTGCATGTCCATATAAATTTGGAGATCAGTTTCAATTACTACAAAAAGCCTGCTGGGATCTAGGCAACGTCTTTTATAACCTACTCTTGGAAGTATCATGTCATCAATTGTGTCATGTTCTTTCAGGCTTGGTACAATGAGGGAGGGGACCACACAACGGCACGCATCCCAGGAGGTGAGGTCACTGGGGGCCGTCCTGTAACCTGACTACCACCTAATGGACATGAACGTTCACAGGAAATAGTGAGGCCTTGGCTTGGGGAAAGAACTTCACCACTGACCCTCCAAGTCACCCATCAACTTCCTCAAGTTCTTCTCCCATCTTTCCGATGATATGAACGTGGAAGTCGAGGTCCAGGGGGCAGGGTGGGAATGCACCAGAACTGGAGAACTGGGAGGTGACAGGAAGCCAGGCTGTCATTTAAGGTTAAGTTTTCTTGGTAGACTTGGGGTCTTTATCCTCTCCCATCAGACTGGGAACTCCTTATGAGCCATTACTCAGCATCTCTAAAGACGGTCAGACAAAAGTTTGGTTCCGGCAGTGGTGGTAGATTGCATGTCTCAGTCAGCTGGGGGTGCCACAGGTAACTTGCTACTGATAAATAATAAGGTGCTAGCTATTGCCACAGTAGGGCCACATAACAAATCATCCCCAAACTCAGTCATATTGCAACTATAAGCATTTATTCTCAAGTTCACAAGGCTGTGGTTCAGCTGAGAAAATGGGTGGGCCCAATGGCTCTGTTTCTGTTTGCAGGTCAAGTGGGCTGGGCTCCAGGCTGCAAGTTGGGCTCAGGTCTGTCCCACGTGTGTTCCTACTGGGGCTCGGGCTAAAGGGCAGCAGCTGTCAGGGTACAAGGAAGCGAGTAGAAACATTCGATGCCATTGAGGCTTCATCCCGGAATTGCCACACGATTGCTCCTGTCCATAACCCATCAGCCAAGTCAAGTCACATGACCATGGCCAAATCCAAGGGGGAGGAAATGCATTCCACTCTTTCCAGTGGGTAGTTCTGCTGGAACACATGACAGGGGGTGTGGAGGTGCAATCTTAATAAGGGGACTGTCTCTTCTTGAAGGCCCTTTGGAGGCCATGCCGTCCAACCTCCCCATTTTACAGAAATGAGGGGTAACTGAGGACCAAATAGGAGGCTGCATGAGGACACCTCCAGACTTAATGACAATGCTGGACTTGAACTCAGGGGCTGGGAGACTGCAGCCTGGCTTGCCTGGGCCAGGAGGGAGTTAACAAGATAAGTAGGTGGCAGCCGCACTCAGTCGCAGATTTCTTGTTTAGAAATGCAAATGCCTCGCAAGGCCATGTTCTGTGCTTCACGTTTTCACGCCACACAAATTACTCTTTTTCTCCCTTCCCTCTAAGACTTGCCTGGAATTGTTTGTACTACAAAAACAGGAGGGACTTGAGCCATTTGCTGGAACAATCTTGCTAAATCCAGCCTCTGGGTTGAGGCCTGCGTCAGCAATGAGAGCCCTGCCCACCCCTGCCCCCCTTCCTCCCCCTGATAGGGATGGATGGGAGGCAGCAGGGACACAGCTTCCTGCCCTCTCTGTCCACTTCCTTCAGAGATGGGCCAGCAGGGCAAGGATGGCCCAACAGGGGTACCATGCAGGTATCATTTTCATTATACAGGTGGGAAGACGGAAGCAGGAAGCTTCAGGTCCCAACTCTGTTTCATGTTAGGAGACCAAGGTCAGATCTCAAGTCTCCAATGGCTGGCAACTTCTCACTTTCATGCTCTAAGTCCCACGAGCTTTATTTCTGTGTCATTGGCAAGGCCCTCAGTGATCTCTCAGTGATTGTGGGCTATGCTTTGTGCTCTGACGCAGCTCACTTGCGGTTTGCAAAGTCGTTTTGGTTATCAGCTTGCTCACAATGAGCGTCCTTACCCTTATTTCACAGAAAAGGAACCTGAGGCTCAAGAGAGTTGAAGGATCATGTTGAATCATATGAAGTTGTCATTTTGATTTAGTAAAAAGTGGTTGCAGGGCTTCCCTGGTGGCGCAGTGGCTGAGAGTCCGCCTGCCGATGCAGGGGACACGGGTTTGTGCCCTGGTCCGGGAAGATCCCACATGCCGCGGAGCGGCTGGGCCCGTGAGCCATGGCCGCTGAGCCTGCGCGTCCCGAGCCTGTGCTCCGCAACGGGAGAGGCCACAACAGTGAGAGGCCCGCGTACCGCAAAACAAAAACAAAAACAAACAAAAAGTGGTTGCATATTGGCTATTTCATATGGTTCAACTTAATAGATTACCCTGGGTCAGGTAACTGACCCTTTGTCTAATGACAACAAAACCATCTACCATGTTTTAGTTTGACCCTCTTATTGGTGATTTACTTTTAGCTGAGTCATCAGCTCCTGTGTTGATGAGGAGCATGAATATGTATGTCAGCCTTCATGTCCATAAATCTTATACTTCTTAGCAATTACCTAGGCTCAGCCAACATATATCCGTGGGCTCTTGAGTGTCCTCAAGGCACAAAACCTTACTTCAGCCATCCCCTTATGCAGCTGTATTAGTTACCTGTTGCTGTGTAACAAATGACCCCAAACTTAGTGACTTAAAACAACAGACGTTCGTTATCTCACAGTTTCTATGGGGCAGGAAGTCAGGAGCAGCTTGGCTGGGTGGTTCTGACTCAGGGTCTCTCACGAAGTTGCCCTCAAGATGTTGGACAGAGCTGTAGTCATCTGGTAGCTTGACCTGGGCTGGGGGATCTGCTTCTAAGAAGGTTCACTGGCATGGCTATTGGCAGGAAGCCCCAGTTCCTCACCATGTGGATCTCTTCATAGGGCTGCTTGGGTTTGCTCAGAACATGGCACCTGGCTTCCCCCAGGGCAGGTGATCCAAGGGAGAGAAAGATGGAAAACACAAAGCCTTTGATAGCCTTCCCTTGGAAGTAATTTTCTCCATATTCTGTATATTAGAAGCAAGTCATTAAGTACAGCCTACATTCTGGGGAAGAATATTAGGTTCTGTAAAGGAGGGAAATGTTAAAGAATTTGTGGTATTTTAATACCACCATAATCAGCCCTGGCCTACATGCTGATAGTACGCAAGGGTGGGAGAAACTTCCTGGTGTTTGTTCTGGAGTTTTATCCTTAAGCTGACCACCATTAACATTTCTCTTTGGGCAACTGTTCCTTCACTAAAAAAGGGAGTCCATTGATCCTTCTCTCATGTGCCTCTCCTATGGTTCACAGTTGAGAACATGATGTGCAGTCTCTGGTCTCTGCTCTCCAGGTGGACCAGCCCCCTTCTTCCTTGGGGAGGATTGCATTACTAACTGACTCTGAGGGGGATGGGCTAGGCCATGGAGATTGGCTGAGGGGAAGTTGTAGGGTATTATGGGATGGGCACTGGACTGGGGAAAGAAAGGACTGGGTTTTCTTCTGACCTGCACAAACGGACTGCAGGACTTATTCCATATAAGGACTCTCTCGGCACTCATAGCAGAAAATCCAGCCCAAACTGACTTACGTAGAAATAGAAAATTTAATAGCTTATATAAATAAAAAAGATCAGGCTTCAGAAGCCACTTGAGGAAAGCACTCGATGATGTAGAGGTGGAGGTGGCTAGCTGGTCACTTAAGGTTCAGGCTGCCTCTTTCTTAGTGCAGACTGTTTGCCAAGAGGCAGCTGTTGGCCACGAACTACATTTCCCAGACTCCTTTGCATTCAGGTGTGATCATGTGACTGGTTCCTACCAATGGAACAGAGTGGAAGTGGTATGAGTCACTTGCAGACCAAGGAGCTTAAGAAACAGAAGTGTGTCCTCCACTCCAACTTCTTCCCCCAAGGGGTGACTGCAGAGAACTCCAAGGCACTAGGGGAAGGTATGGCATAAGGTAGAAGGATCCTGGATCCTGAGTCACCAGACTGTTATGTGAACAAGAAATAAATTTTTACTGGGCTAGGCCACTGAGATTTAGGAGGTTATTTCTTACAGCAGCTAGCATGATCCTAACTAATACAGATATCATCAGGACCTCCTCCCTCTCCAGCAATTCGTTCTTAGGCTCCACAGGATGGCAGTATGGCTACCAGCGACTCTAGATGTCTGCTTCCCAGGTTCCAGGCCATCAGGAAAGATTGTGTGCTGCCCTCTAAATAGTCTGAACAAAGTCTCAGACCTTGTATCTTGTTGTTTAAATTTGTGAGCTTATCCAAGAATGAATTACTGTGTCCAGGGGGCTGTAGGGCTTGGGTTGGTCAGCCCAGCCACATATCTATTCCTGGAGTCAATTGCACATGGGTTGAAGTTTGGGGAGGGGCCTGGATGCTGGGCAGTTGTCCATCGCCATGTACTTGGGCAGTGCTCATAAATTCCCTGGGCCCCAGTGTCCTTTCCTAATTGATGAGGGTGCTGGACACAGGGGTGTTATGGAGGGATTTTCAGGATGGAATGACCTTGGAGAGTTGCCTAGCCTTGACACTCGTGAGCTGGGGATGCTCAGGTTTCCTTCCAGCTGGGATATCGTGGAATTGGCTCATTTGGGCTCTGGGTTGTCTCGCCCAGCTGAGCATTTTCTATCTCCTCCATCCTTTTGTTCTTCTTCACATCCACATGGGACACTTTCTGGAAGGACATCAATGTCTGGGCCCAATGCTTGCGGTTTTGAACATCACTCTCTAGGTCTCGCCAGCTGCCAGCGCTCTGGTTGGTTCCGCTGCCATTCCCAGTCCTTTGATCGGAGGGAATTGATCAGAGCCTGCTTCTCCCTCTCACAGGCAGCGGTTTTCAAACCTCAAGGCAGCGTTTTTATGTCCTCACCCGCATTGCTGGTGCAACCTCGCCTAATGGGAACATGGTCCGTGAGGCCCTTTGCGTGGCAGATAATGAGGTGGCTGGCTCTTTCAAACACCTCCTCCCAGAGGCCCACCAGACTGCCCCGGTCCGCACAGAGCTCTCTGAAGTCCTAGGCGACTTCTGCTTCGACACCTAATTGTAGTTTGTCCTTTAAGTGAACAGTTTCCTAGTTTTTTGTCTTGTGTAAAGTTCCTTCAGAACAAGAATATATTTTCTCCTTCTCTTGTGTTCCCCATGGGTCTTTGGGCAGAACCAAGCACAGTTAAGGAAATGAAATAAAGTCAAGATGACATTTATTTAACATGGATGAACTGTCAGATACCCTGCTGGGCATGTTTGCATTTGATTCTCACCAATGGCCCTGTGAATTGGATATTCGGACACATACTTTTACACAAAGAAACTGACACTTCAGACAGACTGTGTCACATGCCCAAGGTCACATAAAGATTAAAAGAATGGATGACGATTTGAATGAAGAGGTACTGTCATTCATTCAGCATTTATGTCTCCTATGTGCCCGTAGGCTGCTCCAGGCCAGACTCCCGGGTGGAATAGTCAGCCAAATAGGGTCTCTAAGACTTAGTGGTTAGGGGTGGGGTCAAATTGCTGTCAGGTTGCCTAGACAACTTTCGAGGTGTGCCACCCTGGACGAGGCATTTCCTCTGTCCAGTCCCAGTTGTCTGTGTGCGGGGACATTGGAGGTTATCCCACTGCTTCATTTACCAATCCCGGGACAGCCCTTAGTTAACGCTTATTGTACGCCTGAAACAATTTTAAGTGCTTTACAAGTATTACTGCATTTCATACTCATACAGCCCTTTCGGGTAAATGCTATTATTATCCCTATTTTACAGATGGGAAAACTGAGGCCCAGAGAGGCTAAGTGACTGGCTTAAGCATTAGAGCTGGGATTCAAACCAAGTCTGCCTGGCTCTGGAGTCCCTGCTCTTAGCCTCTATGCTCAGCTGTCTGTTTATTTAATAAATAGTGGCTGAACTGGATTGAATTAAATCACCTGAATGATTTTTGCCAGGGGGTGAGTTTTCATGAGTCCCTGTGGGGCTGAGTCGACTACATCCATCATTTCCTTGGACTCTGATTCAGGGGGTGAAGTCACTGAGGGAGGCCCTGATGTGGTTCCAACCAGACTGGGCAGCATGGCCTCTGAGAGATGCTCCCAGCCCGTCTTGGAGGCTGGGCTGCCCAGTGTGGTCCAGAGGCTCCAAAGCGCAATGTTCTCTTTCAGTCCGGGTTAGTGGTGCCAGGCGTTGCCAAGCCCTCCCTGCAGGCTGGACAGCCCCCCCTGCCCCGGGACCCACAGCACCCCCATTCCCTCCATCCTCCCATAATCCGTCAGCAAAATGCTCCCACCTCAAGGCAGCCTGCAGGCTGTCACTTTGGTGCCTGCACTCTAAGGCTTTTCCCGCACAGAGTGGTTTTCAAAGGAGTCTTGTTTGATCTTGTGGGTCTCTTTCCCCCTCTAGTTGACTGGCAGAGATCAGACGCTGCCTTTGACAAATCTCAGGATTACTGCACAGTCCCTGGCATGGCTGATGCTGGCAGCTGAGGCAGGAGGAACCGAAATTGGCCAGCTGACAACAGGGGGTGGGGGGGCTTGGGAACTGATCCAAACGCACCTTCTTCCCTGGGGCCTTTTCTTTCCTTTGTGGCTGACTCTACTCTCAAAGGAAGTGGCGTCTGAGGAGACACAGATCCAGTGCAGAACCTCGCTGCCTGGCGTCCTCCACCGCCATGCCCCCTTTCCTTCTGTTTTGAATTTAGTATGAAATATTTCCACATGCAGAAAGGCCTAAAAAATAATATTAACCAAGCCGTGTTTATCTCCCATTTCAAAAGTGCAGGTATGAGTTTCAAAAGTGTTTCTAGACCCCTTATTTAGTTGAAGGAGGCAGGTTGGCATAAGTACCTCCATCTTACAGATGAAGAAACTGAGGTTCAGAGAGGTGGACCGTGACCTGCCATTGACCACACAGCCAGGAAGTGATGGTGCCAAGACTCAAAAGCAAGATTTGTCCTTACAGCCTCTTCCCCTTCTGCTCCCCACCAGGAGCCAAAGCAACTTGGACAAGAGACAACTGTGCTGTCATTGTGTGTGAGCCCTTGACTGAGGAACTGTGTCTTCTCCATGTCCTCAGTGCCTGGCACCTGCTGCCTCTCAGTAAGTACTTGTGTGACCCTGGAAGGAGGTTTGTTTGGGAGAGAGGTGTTAGAATAGCCACTCTCAGAGTCCGTATTAGGTTCCCGGGGCTGCTGTAACAAAGTACCACAAACAGTTGGCTTACAGCAACAGAAATTTATACTCTCCCAGTTCTGGAGTTTAGAAGTCCCAAATGAAGGTGTTTGGAGGGCCATGCTCTCTCTGAAGCATCTAGGCGAGTATCCTTCCTTGTCTGGAAGATTCTTGTCTTCCTTGTCTGAGATTCTAGTGATTGCCGGCAATCCTCGGCATTCTTTGGCTTCTAGCTGATTCACACTGATCTCTGTCTCTGCCATCCTATGGCCAGGTCCCCCCTGTAGCTCTTTTGTGTCTCTGCAAGTCTCTGTCTCCTTATAAGAATTGGGTTTAGGGCCCACCCCAATCCAGTATGATCTTACCTTTATTAATTGAGCTGCAAAGACCCTGTTTATAAATAAGGCCACATTCTGAGGTACTGGATGGACATTTGGGGAGACACTATTGAATCCTATAAAGATTCTAATCCAACACTTACCAGCTGTGTGTCCTTGGGAAAGCCACCTACCTTGTTAGAGATGAAATGTTTTCATTTACAGAAATGGGACTAATAGGGTCTACTTGGGCAGGGATTGTGAAATTAAGTGTAATAATTAATGGTGCCACTGCACCTGGCGTACTGCAGACACCAAACATAGCAATTTTTCTTATTACTATTATTTCTATTATTAAACGAAATGTGATGTAGAAGAATGGTAACGTTTATGTTTAGAAGGGGATATATTTAGATGGTGATGAATTCCAATAGGGGCGAACACTATTGATTTATTTATGTATTTATAATTACTGGGGTTTAAGGGAGGACAGCAAATAACACCTCGCTCTGTGCCAAACCTGGAACCAATTGAGAAACAGATGCCTGAGCCAGACAGAAGGAGGTTAGATGTCACCCTGATTGTTGATGAAGGGGTCTGGAGGGCGTGGCTTGGTCCAGTTGGCCAACTACTGAGTCTAGAGCGCGCCCTCTGCTGGTGGAACGGAGGACGAGGGTGGAGGGTATCACGCATGCTCAGTGCCTGCTCCCCCTCCCCAGCGGGAGGGGGAGGGGGCAAGTTGGGGAGGGGAGAGGGGGTATTATCAGAAGACAGGAAACCAGGGAAAGATGTCCCCTTCCCTCCTCAGGTATATAAAAGAAATCCTGGAGCTACCACCTTGTAACTGGGAGACCGGTAGCACATGACTTAGCCTCTCTGAGCCTCAGTTTTCTCATCTGTAAAATGGAGATTATGGGAGATCCTCATTCTTGGGCCTGTGTGTGAATGAGATGATTTAATATCTGGAAAGTACTTGGAACAGTCCCTAGCTCAAAGCAAGAGCTTAATTAATATTGGCTTCTACTTTTAATTATCCTCATCAACAGAGCACAAGGCTCCGGATCAGCGGAAGCGCAAGGAACTGAAACTTTATCCTGATGCTTCTGTAATACAAGCTGATTCTGGGAGAGGGCGGGACATAGTGACGCCCATGACCTTTGAGTTTCTGGAGAAAATGTACCTTGTGGCGAGTTACAGGTTATAGAGCACTGTCTGCAGTGAAGGGATTCCTGATGTCATTGTGAAGCGTGAGAGCTGCTGGCAGAGCTCTCCTCCTGTCTCCACGGCTTGGAGAATACTGGAGGAAAGGACTCTTCCCGGCATTTGGGTAGGGTCATGGGCAGGCAGGCTTGTGGACATGGAGAGGACAATGCCAGGGGTGCTGGGACGCTGGGCAGGAGGATGACATCACCCAGAAAAGACTCTCCCCATCTCTCTCCAGCCTAGAGGGTGAGGGAGAGAGACTGAGAGGAGGAGAAAGTGCTGGCTGGCTGGCTGGGAGGCTTTCTTTTTAGTGTGAGAATCCATCACACTGTCTGAGCAGCTGGCTGCTGCCTGGAATTGACCCTTCCAGGGCTGAGAGCCTCATGGCCCAACTGTGCAGAACCAGACTCTGGGCAGAGTCTGTAGGCTGACTGGCCTGATGCTGACCCTGAAATCAGGGGTGGGGAGGGGGGTGGGGGAGCAGATGCCAACACAGAGCTCTGTTCCAAAGGTTTACTTCCTGGGATGTGGTGTCTGGGGCTGTACTGGAATCCACAGAAATAAGTGGTCCTCTGAGTGGCTGACCTCTCAAGACATTTTAAAGTTAAACAGAAATAATGTATTATGAGGAATTTGGAAGTATCCAGGCTCTTACCCTATCTGGATAAGGGAGAAACAGCTTAAATTTGAATCCTTCGGCATTACTGAATCTCTCTGAGCCTCAGTCTCTGCATCCATACAATGGAGATGATGATGGAGTACCTTCCTCTTCAATGGGGATGGGAATGAAAAACACTCCCTGCTTTATCAGTAAACAAAGGATGTTGCAGCCATCAAACCATCACATTACAGCCTCCCCGAAGGTGAGCCCTGAGGGAACTCAGGATAGAAACAGGATGCCCATCATCTACCAGTCAGCTGCTGCAAGCCACCCACGAGGGTGCACCCTGAGGAGACGCAGGATGAGAAAGCACAGGGTGCTGGCCCCAGAGAGCTGAGGTGCCATCAAAGGAAGGATTTCAGTGAGCCCAGACGCTTGCATCTTCACATACGTGGAAGAGCACTAAATTCTTTAACTTGAGATGTCTGGTTTTCTTTAATTAACAGTAATATTTTGATGTTCGGACCACCTGGTTTTTGTTGCAAAACCCCTGTATATCCTGGCTCCTCGTCCACCGCTTGCTTCTTCAGAGCAGTCTCTCAGAGCAACCTGAGAGTCCTGTCTCCGAGGCTTGAAGTCCTCAGAAAGTCCACCAAATAAAACATAATTCTTAACTTTTAGGTTGTGAGTTTTTTTTTCAGTCAGCGGGGATGTTATAAGGATTAGCAGAGAAAATCATGTAAATATCTTAGTACACTGCCTGGTACATAGTAAGTGCTTAATGAATGCTAGCTGTGACAACAGTGATGGCAGGGATGGTAGTGGTGGTGGTGGTGGTGATGGTGATGGTGATGGTGATGGTGGTGGTGGTGATGATGGTGGTGATGGTAGTGATGGTGGTGGTGGTGATGGTGATGATACAGTTTTGGGCTTGGGACTGGATTCTGGGGATGTAGAGATTTTAAAAAGGCAGGAAAGATAAACACATACTTGATAGTTACGATACTTTGTGTGACAAAGGCAATCACAGAGGAACATCAAACGGAAATGGTCAACTCTTCAAGAAAATGCTTGTTTAAAAAAATCAATTATTTCGCATATTTGAAAGCAAGTAAAAGGCATTGCTTGGAGGGGAATCTGCATGTGCAATGGCTTGGCAGCATGAAAAGGCAGGGTGTTCACACTTGCTGGAGCATGAAGCCTGGGCTGGGGCTGGAGAGGTAGGCAGGGCATTGAATGCCGCACCGAGGAGTTTGGCCTTGTTCTTATGATGATGGGGAGGTACTGAAAACACAGCACAATCAGATCATCTGGGACTAGAGGTCCAGAGATACCTGATGGTATCAGCTCTTTTGTGTGTGGGGGGAGGTGATGGTGGTGGTGGTGGGAAGGTTAGATGGGCCAGAGACCCATGAAGAATGGGCATTGTCCTGTGGTAGGTCTTCAGTGGCTGGAGGTGTCAGTGAGTCTGGGAACTGGTGTAGGACCTGGGACTGGAGAAACCAAGATGGTGGCTTAATTACCAAGTGAGTCCTTTGGTTTCTATTCAGTTCCCTGGCCTCAATGTGCCTGCTACAGAAAGGCTCCAACAAGCTTCTCAGACTGACTTATCTCTGGACACAGGCTGACCCTGAGCCAGGGCCCCAGCTATACAAGGAAACTTGATTAACACATTCATTCATTCATTCATTCATTCCATGTGTATGTATTGAGCACCAGGCATTGTTCTGTGCACTAGAGATTACGGTGGTGAACAGGACAATGTTTGGGCCCTCATGGAGCTTCTTTTCTAGTAGCCATCCCCCGTTTGACCACAACCCTGGCCACAGACTGACCACAGCCTTGGCTATAGTCTAGGCCTATAGCCCAGTCCTCCTTAGAAGTCTGTCAAGTGCTCGTCATTCACGATTCTGCTTCCCACAGGCTCCAGGGCCACCAGTGCTATTGTTGCAGATGGGAAAGGAGAACACAGAGGCCCTGCGGAGGGGTGAGGCGGTCTGGGCACCTCAGTATAATCCTCACGCAGTGTTGGAGGAACCACCCTCCACGTCTGCTTTAGCAGCTTCGAGCAAGAGCTGAATACAGTCACCTTTGGGTGATAGTTTTGTCCCCTGACTACCCCAAAGGGCTGAGGGGGTGGCCCCACTGGGCGTGTGTACACTTGTGTTTGTCTTAATGGTTGGGGGCGACAGCAGAAACCACATTTTCCAGGCTGAGTGAATCCCTCTCGAGACTGTGTCCTCCTGGAGGGCAGGGCTTGGGTCTAACCACCATGTGCTGGGGGCAGGACATGGAATGTTCCAGGGGCTTTGCTATTCTGTGTTGAATGAATGAATGAAGGCATGAGCTGGAGTGAGGCTCGGGGCTGACAGGCTGCCTCCAGCCAATTCTTCGTCCTTGCTTGGAGTCAGCATCTCGCCTTCCTGGCTGCTTTCTGAGGGCACAGGCAGCAAACCCAGCGGAGATGTAGAGTGTTATCTACATGCTAAATAGCGGCAATAACACCCGGAAGGGCTCCATGAACAATGTGCAGGCTTATTGGCCATCTCCTGTCTCCCCTCCTCCCCGCTGCGGGTGCTGTTCTACAAGGCCTGGTTAGCGCCCACACTTTGTCAGGGCCAGTGAGGCTCTCCGAGGGCTGAGGCTGCACAAACATGGGGGGTGCGCAGGCTGCGGTCCTTGGAGGGGACTGGGGGCAGGAACCAGCCTGAGCCGCGGGGAGCCGGGTTGCCAGCATCCAGTCCGGGGTGGAGGTGGGGCAGGGCGCTGCTGCCAGCCCTTCTGTGACCTTGCAAATGGCTGGCATCCCAGCACACCCTCCGTTTCCTTGTTTGTAATTAAAAAGAATTTCACTGCGTCCCTGACGGTCTACTAGACACTAGACAACTTCCTTGCATGTTTCAGATTCTCAGAACAAGCCTGCAAAGTTCTCCATTTTACAGACAGAGAGACTGGGGCTCAGGGGAAGAGACTCCCCCCACTCCCCCGACCCCACAGCCAGTGAGTGTTATAAATAGGATTTGGCCCCAGGCCACCTGACTGCAAACCTCTGCTGGCTGCCAAACACGAGGGGCAGGCCTGGATCTGAGGTTTGCAAAATGTTTGTAGTAGAGAGAAGCTTTGTTCAAACAAAATCTTACATGGAAATTCTCTGCGGGAAACAGATAAGAGCAGAGAGGCTCTGATTGAAGCTGGAGCAGGGTGGGTGGGTAAGGGGTCAGCGGGCCCTTCCTGCCTCGACTGACCTGGATGCCTCCCTGCAGCAAGCAGGGCCCCATGGGGACTGAGCTGGGGTCACTTGGAGGGTCGTGGTGACCTGAAAGTTCATGAGTCCATGCTCCCAAGCTGGCGGGGACCCAGGCCCCGCAGGGTTTCAGGACATGGATCAGGCCACATTTGGGTGTTACCACTTGCTTCTCCATATGTAACCCAGGGACTGTGGATTATCCAGGCTGGACCCCTCCAGCCACCTCCTCTGCAGGGGCTGTGCAGGGGCAGCTTGGAGTCACTGCCTGCCCTTTGACCCTCTGATGGCAGAAATGGAGGGGACTGTGGGAGGATCTTGGTTCTCCATCCTCCCATGGACTTGTCACCCAGGGTCTGTGCAGGGCTCACTGGGAGCTTGCACGTGCTCGGGGGAGCCCCGGGACGAACCTGGGGGTGTAGGGCCCAGAGCTGCGCAGAAATGGAGCTGGGGGCTGGATGAGGCCGGCATGGCTGGTGATCTGGCCTAAGGAGGTGCAAACAACCCCCAGGCCTGGGGGATTTCAGGATGTGGGCAAGGATTTCCCCTGGGCTGTCACTGGAGTCCATGTCACTTGGTCCTGAAGATGAGGGACAGACTCCAAAAAGAGCCCAGGGGCTCAGTGAAGGGGGCATGGTTTCTGAGGAGGGGGAGGTCAGTGATGGTGGGGGGATCAGAGAGACCCCTCAGGTTGATAGTCCCTCCAGGGGCTCAGACTGTGCTGGGAAAGGTCATTGTGGAGGACGATTCAAATCCCCCCAAAGGAGATTAACAGTTCTCCTGCGGTTGGATTTGTGGTGGGTTTCCATCCCAAACCCCCTCCTCTGATAAATGCTTGAGCCCCTAGTTTCTGTTCCACACTGTGACCCTTCTTTCCAATCCATTTCCCTGCCCAGGGGTCCCAGGCTCATCAAAACACTACCACCACCCCAGACCCCAGTTCTGACTGACACCCAGACCAGGACCTGGTAATCCTGGATGCTGGTCCCAGCAATGTCCCTGCCTCAGTTTCCTCACCTGTACATTGAGGGCATTGGAAGAGATGACCTCCGAGTGTCCCTGGGGCTGGGAAACCCCAGAAGACTGTGCCCCGTACCCCCCACCTGCCTCAGGCTCTGTAGGAAGGAGACAGCAGAGCTGCCAAGACTTCACACGGTATCCACTATCAGTCATTGTAGGTGGATTCTGGAAAGTCCACTTGGTTTATTAACACAGTCTTGGCATGAGCCTGGGAACGGCAAATTGGACGGGAGTTACGGAAGTCAGGGGATGTGTTTATCACCTCAGGCTCCATCACCTGTCACTGCTATTGGCAGGTGGGGGCTGGTCTTGAGGGAGAGGCATGGAAAGGCTAATGAAATCACCTCTAGAAAACCCTGGTGCTTGGCTGGGGGCTGCTGTCTGCCCGGCAGACAGGGGCCTGGTCTCTGATCTGCCTTCTACAGAGGGCTGACCGTTGCATGGCCTTGGGCAAGGGCTTTCTCCTGTCTGGGCCTTGGTGTCTCCATCCCATATATGGGGGCACAAAGAAGTGCAGAACCAGCTTAGACTCGGGTGGGATCCTGCTGTGCTGGTGGCTGGCTGAGCAACCATGAACAAATCCTCTCTCCCCCACCACTGCTCAGTCCCACTTTTCTCAACTATGCAATGGGGATAATGATTCATCTCATTATTTATTAACCATGGGAATTCAAAGATAATAATAATAATAATAGCAGCTAAGTATATGCCAGCTCTTTGTATACTAAGTAATTCAATCCTCACAACACCCCAGTGAGATAGGTGCTGTCCGTAGCCCCATTTACCAGGTGGGGACCCTGAGGCACACTGAGGTTACTGGGTTCTTATGAGGATGACAGCACAGGTGACATTATGCCCTCACCACCATATGCATCTTGGACGGATAGCATAGATAGCTAGACAGATAGACAGATAGCTCATGGGGGCCACGGGTTGCAAAGTGGGGAGAGGTCAGTTCCATCTGACGAAACCAGGGACAGCTCAAGGAGAAGTTGCTGGTTGTGTTTTTGTCTTGAGGTAGGCGGTCAGCGCTAAGACAGAGGGGATGAGGGAGAGGGCATTCCAGGCAGAGGCAACAGCATGTGAGGGCTGACTCAGACCAGCACGTCCAGGAGCCACAAGTAGTTTGATATGAAAGGGTTTTGAGAGGAGACCGGGGCGTGTTTGTGATCATACTAATGTCTTAGTCACAGAGCACCACATGGGGGGCTTAAATGACCGACGCTTATTTCTGCCAGTTCTGCAGGCTGGATGTCCAAGCAGGGTGCCGGCCAATTTGGTTCCTGGTGAGGACCCTCTTCCTGGGCTTGCAGATGGCCGCCTTCTCTCTGTGTCCTCACACACCTAGAGAGTGTGAGTGAGCTCCCTGGTGCCTCTTATAAAGGCACTAACCCATCAAATCCCCCCTAAAGGGCCCCATCCTCATGACCTCATTTAACCCTAGTCATCTTCAAATGCCCCATCTCCAAATAGCATCTCATTGTTGGGGGGGGGCAGGGTCAGGGCTTCAACAAATGAATTTGGGGGGCACACAGTTCAGCCTGTAGCACACCAACTTTGGAGAATTTCTAAAAAGATTCAAGGAGACAGTGCCCGGATTAGAGCTCAAAGCCCTTTCTTGTCTCAGCTCCCAGGACCGTGGGACAATCAAAGAAGTGCACAGAGGATGGAAAAGGTGCTTTGAGCTCTTTGGTAGGGGCACGTGGTAGTGGGGCTCTGCTCCAGGGAGGGATGGGGCCTTTCAGAGCCTTCCTGGGCAGAGAGAGGTGGGGTGGGCTTCTTCACCTGGAAGCGCTGGGGCCCGTTAAGCTGGGAGCCGTTTGTTGTAATTAACGCCTTCTCTTTGGTCCACTAATCTTGGCAGCAGCGTGTCCCTGCTCCCACCTGCTTGGCATCGAGAGGTGGGGTTTGGCCTCACTGCGGCCCTCACGAGGCAAGCCTCCTCTCAGAGCCGGGTCTTGGGGGAAGGTGAGGGTGAGCGGTGTCCTGGAGACTGTGGCCTTGGAACCAGGCTGGCTCCAGCCCTCTGGCCATTTTCCAGTGAGGAAACTGAGGCTCAGCTGGAGTGTTCTTAAAGTGACTCTTCAAGGTCACACAGCGGGGGTAGTGGGGGGCAAGGGCTCCAAGACCCCAGAGCCAGCTCCGTTCCCCGGCACCAGGAATTCCTGCGAACCCTAAGGCTCAGCATCCTGCCCTGTGCTGTTCTCTCTCCCCGCTTCTTCCCCCTCCGCACTCTTCCTCCCCACTTTCTCGCCTCCCGGCTTGCACATGTTTCCCTACATTGCTTATCACCAGCCCCCCTTCCCTGGGCCAGAGGGAGCAGCCCTGGCGCTGAGGGCCTCCGCCTGCCCAGCCTTTGTCTGCGAGGATAATCGGGCAGAGAATGTAGGTCAGGGAGATGAATCGTGTGTGGGGATGAGCTGACGAATAGGGATGGGCTCTGGCGCCTGGACGTGAGAGCTGCATCCTCCTGGATGCTCAAGTAGAGCTGGGGACTCACCCCCGCCCATGCTTGTGAGCGGGTGCTCTTACTTCCGGAGTTGGTGAGGGAGGGGGTGGGGGCTTCATGCTGAGGCTGCCTGCCCTCCCCTGGAGCATCTACCTGTCTCCAGCCCGCCCCCCACGACCATCTCAACAGCACCACTCAGCTCTGGCCCTGAGCGTCAAGCACCGAGACTCCATGAACACCTCCTCCACATGCCTCAGCTGTTCTCCCTGAGGCAGCCAGGATGATGTCTCTATATCTGATCATGCCTGGCCCCTGCTCCCACCCTCTCCATCGCTCCCCATTGCCTGTAGGACGTGAACTTGAAGGTCCTTCCCTTGGCAGACATAGCCCTCCCTCTGGGATGTGGACTCCCCTCTTCTCAGGCTTCACCTCTCACCCCTGCCCTCACGCACCCACCCTTCAGACTTGTAGTCCCCGGACCAGGCCAGGCACTCATCCCCTGGAGCATTGATTCTAGCCAGGCTGCCTGCATTCAAACCTCACATCCTCTGCTTACAAGCAATGTAATGCACAAATCACCAAGCCCTATGTGCCTTGTTTATGAATTCATAAATTGGGAAGTATCATAATACCGCCCTCATATGTAAAGAGATTTCACAGCGCCTAATGGAAAGTAGGTGCTATATAAAAGCTATGTACTGTTATTATTATTTACCTCTGGGATGGCTGACCTGGGGACCCTGGAAGGCAGACACTCATTTCATATCCATCTTTGATCCTGCCCATCACTTGGCTCAGCGCTGGAAGCTCAGTAGATTTTCAATACGTGCCGGTTGAACAAATCAGTGCTCTGAGGAGGGTCTGCTCTCTGGGACCCCAAATGTGATGGGTGAGGACATGGCCCCGCCTAGACTTTGGGATCTCCTGGTCAGACGAAGGAGGACAGCCACGCTGATATGTACATATTGCAGCATTTCCAAAGGGGTCAATGTTTAGACCATTTTGGTGCCCACAGCCCACCAGGCGATTCTGAAATACAGTTTGCCCACGTTGGTGCATTGGGGGAAGAAATAAAAGAGGATTTCCTGGAGAAGGGGAGTTGTCCCTGTGCATAGCACAAGCCGGTTTGGGGGGACACTCCCCTCCTCTCTGCCCAATTTGCTGACTGGCTCGGTAAGGGTTGTCCCCCAGCTGCCTGCCATGACCGCTCTGCCCTCGGGTGGTCCCCTCTGGGGAGCAGAGACAAGGAAGAGAACTAATGTTCCCTGAGAACCTCCAGGCCAGGGAGCCAAAGCTGGCTGCCGTTTAAAGTTCTGAGATGCCCACCCCCAGCCTTCCGGGAGCGTCTGTCCTAACGCCCCCCAAGCCCCACCCCATCTGGTCTTCGTCTCCTCTTCAGCACTACCACCCTCGGAATCCACACACACACATATCCTGAGCGCTGGCATTTGGCCAGGACCCTGCACACCTGCCGCTTCCTTGAATGCTCACAGCAGCCCTCCCAGGGTGCTAGTAGGGGCTCCGATTTACGGAAGGGAAACTGAGACCCAGGTGCCGTGACTTGCCCAAGCTCACACAGCTAGCCGGCAGCACACCTGCAGCTGGAATCAAGAAAAAGACCCTCCCTATGTCACCTCACCCTCCTGCATCCCTCAACTCTGGAGATGTTGTGGAGGTTTCTCTGCCTCAGTTTCTTCATCAGCTCCCCACTCTGCTCTCCGGGCTCTGCAGGGTTACTCCGGGCCCGCTCCAGGAGCACCTGGGATGAGAGATGTTACAAAGAGAGTTTAATGTGGCCATGTGCCAGCAGCCACCTTTGAGCTCCAGGGCACAGTCCTGGTGTCAGCTGTTTCCAGTCTGGTCCAGGGTAACTGCAGGCAGCTCAGCCTCCCCGAAGTTTACTTGTCTGGGGCATCTCTCAAAAGGTTCTCTGACCCATGTCCTCCTCTCCCCTCTCACAGTGGAAGTCTATTTCCTTATTCTTTCAAAGTCCCTTCCCCCGCAGGAGGCTGTGCTTAGAGAATGCTGCTATCACCCAGGGCTGAGTCTATAACTCTTCAGGGCCTCAGTTTCCATAGCTGGAAAATGAAACTCTACTCCCTGTAACAGGCTGAATGGTGGCCCCCAAAGATAGCGGGTTTTCATTCAAGAACCTAGAAATGTGGCCTTATTTGGAAAAAGGCTCTTAGTGGATGTGATTAAGTTAAGGATTTTGAATTAAGAACAGAACTACCATGTGGTCCAGTGATTCCACTTCTGGGTATTTATCCAACGGAAATAAAAACACTAACTGGAAAATATATGTACCTCCATATTCATTACAGCATGTTTACAATAGGCAAGTCATGGGAACAGCCTAAGTGCTCATTGATAAACGAGTGGATAAAGAAAATGTGATATATGTACACAATGGGATATCATTCAGCCATAAAAAGAAGAAAACCTTGCCATTTGTGACAGCATGGATGGACCTTGAAGGCATTATGCTAAGTGAAATAAGTCGGAGAAAGACAAACATTATATGATCTCACTTATATGGGAAATCTACAAAACCAAACCAAACAAAATAAAAAGAGCATAGCTCTGGGAGTCGCTATGAAGCCAGGGGGACCAAGCTGGGGACTCTGGAAAATGAGGGAGGAACTGGGTGTCAGTACAGGGGGACACCATTTATTTGATGCAAAGGCAATGAAACAAAACAGTTTTCACCAAATACCAGTGTTATAGGCTGTGGTAAAAGTCCCGGATACTTATATGAGGATGAAGTGAGCCCTCGCTCCTTGTAACCTCTGTCTAGATGCTAAATCCCATCTGTACCCAGTGACTCTGCCCCAGTGAAAACTCTTGTAGTGCGTCAAAGCTCGCCAAAAATAGACCAACTGAAATTCACAAGGCACTGAAGTTGTCTGTCACCCTGGCCAGATTCCGATGATAAAGACAGTGATCTGGAATAAAAAAAAAATGATGGACAAACCAACGTGCTTTGGAGTCTGAGGCAGATGTCA
Organism: Delphinapterus leucas; assembly: GCF_059928025.1. NCBI lineage: Eukaryota > Metazoa > Chordata > Mammalia > Artiodactyla > Monodontidae > Delphinapterus > Delphinapterus leucas. Next base: position 177,166,208 of record NC_143129.1, on the reverse strand, counting down.
TGCTAGTTGGAACTGACATTACAAACTGTGTCATCTCGGGCTAGTCCCTCAAGCTCTTTCAGCCACCTGTCCTTCTAGCCTGTTTCTGAACCAATCACTGCGGCCAGGGGGGATAGAATATGCTGATTGGCCAGATGTGGGTCACATGCCCACTCCCGGGAGTGGGGAAGGGCTTTAGCCCCACCCACCTGTATAGACCCACGGAAAGGAAAAGCATGGCGATATTTCCAGAAGGAAAAGAAGTGGGTGGTGGGCAGGTGAAACAACCAATACCCACTCTACACAGCACTCTGTGGGGGTGAGGATGAAATGAGATGTGTGTGTGTGCATGCATGTGCGTGTGTCTATGTGTGTGTGTGTGTGTGCATGCACGTGCGTGTGTGCATGCACGTGCGTGTGTCTATGTGTGTGTGTGTGCATGCACGTGCGTGTGTCTATGTGTGTGTGCATGCACGTGCGTGTGTGCATGCACGTGCGTGTGTCTGTGTGTGTGCATGCACGTGCGTGTGTCTACGTGTGTGTGCATGCACGTGCGTGTGTCTATGTGTGTGTGTGCATGCACATGCGTGTGTCTGTGTGTGTGTGCATGTACATGCGTGTGTCTATGTGTCTATGTGTGTGTGTAGCACACAGCAGGAGCTCAGGGTGTGCTGGTTGACCTGGGTGCTGGTGATGCAGTAGGTGATGGGCTGGGAAGAGTCAGGCCAGGTTCACGGCATTGAATGGTTTCTCGGAGGACAGTCTGGGTGCGCAGTAAATATTGAATTACTCCCAGCCCCTAACCCCAGTTGGCAGACAGCCCAGCCTGGGAAGGGGGCTCTCAGTGCCTCCCTGTTTCCCCTCCAGGCTGGTCCCAGCAGGTCAGCAGCAGTGCCAGGTGTCGGGGAGGCTGGGGCTGATCTGTGTACTTGAGACTGTGGCCTCAACCAGACCCCAGTGGACCCTGCTTTCAGCTCAGTCAGAATATCCTTCTTCAGCTCCTGCCTCTCGGGATGCCCTGGCCTCTGTGTACATGCTTGCAAGATGCCCGATGAGTGACTTCGTTTTTTAGTTATTTTCGGTGCCCTGTTCCACTTCTCTCTCCCCATCCCTGGCTGCCATGCCTCTCCACAGTGAGAAATCAGTATGCAGTAGACTGTGACCAGGGACCGGCCCCTAAGCTCTTGCTTCTAATGGATTCCTGATTTCCCCGACCACCACCAGCAGCCTGTGAGAGCCTCCGCACATTTGCAGATGGGGGCCCAGAAACTCCTGGCTGTTCCCTCCGTGTAGAGAGAGAGAAAAATACCAACACACCCCCCTGGGCACCAACATCTTCTCCACTGAGCCGGAGGCTCCCCAATACTAGGGCTTCCAGGTCACCCCCAAACTCTGCCTCCCCATTGTGGAGATTCTCCAGCTCATGAACACAGGCCTTGGAGATAGAAAAGTTCTGGGTTCAGCTCCCAGCAACTCACTGGCTGAGCAACTGGGAGCAAGAGGAGCAAGTGGCTGGATGTCTCTAAGCCTTGCTTTTCCGTTTGTATAAAGGAGGATAATATTCCTTTCTCCATGATTATGTCAGGTTTAGTGGGGACAACCTGGGAAGGGCACTTGGCCTGTGCCACATCGAAGGTGTCTGGCACCCCCCAAGGTCCCTTTTATGCTCTTAAATCATTTTATGCATTTTTGTCTCAGGGCTGGACCGTCCAGGATCATTGAAATCTCTCCCTGGGTTCAGATTCTCCTCCAGCACTCAGAGAAGAGTTTTCTAGAGCATCCCAGAAGTTGATACCAGGAATTTACTTAATGAAACAAAAGTGGACTTATTTTGCTCGAGAAAGAAGTGAATCCTGACATGTACACACTGCTATATTTAAAACAGATAGCCAACAAGGGCCTACTGTATAGCACAGGGAACTCTGCTCAATATACTGTAATAACCTAAATGGGAAAAGAATAGATACATGTATATGTATAATCAAATCACTTTGCTATACACCTGAAACTAACACAGCATTGTTAATCAACTATACTCCAATATAAAAGAAAAAAAAAAAAAAAAAAAAGAAATGAATCCTACCAGCTTCCGGTTTCCAGCCTCAAGCCGAAGCTGGACCCAGAGTAGGAGTCTACAAATGTTGTTCCCTTCCCACCTCTGCGAATCTGCCCTCCAGGCTGCACTGGGGATGCTGTGTTGGGATACAGAATCCCCAGACAGCCTCCAGGAGCTCCCACACCTAAATGTTCACCCCCTAACTTTGACCTTGTTGGCCTGAGTCCCAGGGCCCCCTTGTCCAGGGCCAGGGCCCAAGTGGAAACCAATATGTAAGGTGATCTTTCCATTTACAGTCAGCATGGCACCTAACCGCTTGTTCCTCCTCCCAGTAAGGAGCAAGGAAGCAATTTGGACAGGGTAAGATGATTGCTGGGGACACTGCTTTCTAGGCTGCCCTTTCCATGAGCCGAGGGCCCAGCTCGTCTGGACTCCTGTGGGCTGCCTGGCTGGAATATTCCCCCTATCCTATAGATGGATAAACTGAGGCCTGGGGAAGTTAGATGACAAGGGCCTTGCCCAGACCGTGTAGATAGATAGCGGGGGTGCTGGGATAAGTACCCAAGTTTCCTGACTCCTGATTTGGGGCTGCCTACTCAGAGGTCTGCTAGCAGATGGAAACCATGACCAGGGTTTGTAAATTCTGTTTCCTCTGTGAGGGAGGTACTGTAAAGGGCAGTTCTTGGCACAGAGTAAATGTTCAATAAAAAATGAGCTCTTGTTACTATTATTGCTTCTGTAGGTATTATTGGCTGGTCCATCTGGATTAAAGAGGGAGCCCGGTAACAGAGAAAAGGAGGAAGGAAGGTGTGAGAACCACAGAGTGTTATTAAGAAGGGATCTTAGCAACAGAGAGATCAACAATCCTACCTGTTTCCAATCAGGAAGATAAGGCAGCAAGACAACCCGTCTGACAGCATGGTCTTGGGCAAAGCAATCTCTCTCTCTAGGTCTGTTTCCCCATTATAAATTGTTGGTGTAGATAAAGTAATAGACATAGGTATCATCTCAGGAGTTAGCTGTGATCAATCAGTAGTGGCTCCCTGGAGTGCTGTAGTGAAAGGGATTCTGGATCTGTATCTCAGCTCAGCAAGAGAGAGAACCGTGATCTATTAGTGATGTCTGCATAGGGGACGGGAGAGGGGAGTGACGGTAAGTGTGCTGTATCTTTGCCATTTATGGACTGGTCACATTTGAAGTCCCCTTCTAGCTCTGCTGGCCTACGATTTGATGATTCTGAACAACTGTTTAGAAGGCTCTGCCAATGTGTTTGGATCTAAACAAGGGCAATAGCCAGGGAGGGAAGTGAAAGACAAGCATGGTGCAATGCAGAGGCCAAGGCCTGTTGGCAGACACCTGCTACTTTCCTACTATTGTGTCCATTCCCCCTGGGATGGGAATCACCCTGCTTCTGCCTGCCTCCCTAGTTCACTTCAGGCGGGAATAGTCTCTGGCTCTAGGGGTGGGAGAATGAGGTCAATATGAAGGAACATAATGTCAAGAGATGACAAGAGATTGGGTGATGGAGACACATCTTTGTAGCCCCTGGATCCAGCCATACCTGATGTGGATTCCTGGATTTTTTGCTTACATGAGCCAATAATATCTTTTTTTGCTTAAATCAAGAGACTTAAAGGACACACCCAGCATCATTATCATGGACACCAGCAAACCCTTTTGGTCCGTCTATTGCGAAAGGAGCACTGCGCTGAACTGACTGAAATGTGCCGTGTGCCAGGTCCCCTCTGCCACCCCTGCCTCTTTAAGACCTCACAACTAAGGAGGCTGATTCTCGAGGTCCTGGGGGATTCAGCCTCCCTCCAGCCTGTGGAGGATAACTGTCCCTGAACTGGATTCCCAACACGGGTAATGCTTTCCCCGAGATCTCCCTGGTAGGTGAGGAAGCCAACACAAGGGACCTGGACCTTCTCTGAGGGGCCTGACTTCTGAGTTCAGGAAGGGAGTCCAGGGAATAAAATTAGTTTATTATTAGTAAGTATTTCAAATTTGCAACTAAGGAAATGGAGGTGCAGAGGAGTGAATAGATGTTTTCAAGCTCACCCACCTTCTTAGGAGCGGGTTTTCTCCTCCTAGCCCCAGGCCGCAGGCTCCTTCTTCCCCCAGTCTGCTCCCCTGCCAGCAACACCCCCAGCCTTGACTCCTTTTATTTTCAGCGGGAGTGGTGGTGCTATGTTTTCCTGTCTGGAGACGGGGAAAGATTCTGATAGTGGCTTGAACACATTAGGTGCTCAGTAATTGTTGAATGTGTGAGTCATCGGCTGAGAGAGTGTCTTTTGGTTTTCTCTTGGTTGTCTTCTAGTCTGTCTGCCTTTCCCCAGAAGCAGAGCCTGAGACAAAGACTCCAGGGTAAATAGTTCATTTGGGAATGTGATCCCAGGGCCGGGGTGAAGGACAGGGGAGTGAAACAGGGGGGGAAGGCCTAGTGGCCAGTCTCCAAGATGGCGCCCAATGAGCCTTGCCTCCTGGCATTCAGGATTCTCTCCCACACTGAACAGGCTGATCCTTGTGACCGTAAGATTCTGCAGACTTGATAGTGTATGGCTTCTGAAGCTTCAGAAGTGACATTGAGGCTTCCAACTTGCTCTCGTGGATCACTTGTTCTGGGAGAAGCCAGCTGCAATGCAATGAGCAGCCCTATGGGCAGGTCCATTTGGTGAGGAACCCAGGCCTCCTGCCAACAGCCAGCATGAACTTGCCACGTGTGATTGCGCCATATTGGAATCGGGTTCTCCCACCACAGTGAAGCCCTCAGATGACCACAACCCCAGCTGACATATTGAGAGACCCCAAGCCAGAACTGCCCAGCTAAGCTGCTCTCAGATTTCAGGCCCACAGACACTGAGATGGTAAATGTTTATTGTTGTTTTAAGCCACTAAATTTTTGGATAACTTTTTAAAAGTTTCCTTACTAAATATGTCATAGCTATGGGTGACTGATTGCTTGATTCCAAGGGACCTCTGAGAAGCGTGTAAAATGTGTTTCAAGACGGTCTGCCCAGGCGGAGAGCATTTACCCAGTGGCTTCCGTATTCTATTGTCCAAGGGCTGCCTCCTGGGCATTGATGCTCCTGCGCTTGTGGGTTGCACACGTGTGCATGCCATGTGGGTCCTTGCAGGTAGCGCATGCCACAGAGTGAGGGAAGCTCTGGGCAGGAAGTGAGAGGACACAGGTAGGCCTGAGGTGATGTAACTGCAGGTGGCACGCACACCAAGCTGACTGAAGTCTGTGCAGAACTGTCACCACAGTGATGGCTGGAGTAAGAGGTGGGGCTGAAAGGATACGAATTGGGTGCCCAAGAGTGCCTGATACACTGTGCGAATCAGCGAATGAGTGAGTGGTGAGTGGGTGAACGTGTAAATGAATAACTGAGTGGATGATGGAGGCAGTGAGTAAGGGAATGAACAGATGAATGAGTCTTTGATGGGCTTGATCATCTACCTGCAGACAGCGCAGACCCCGTCCACTGGTGCAGTCCCGGCGGCCCAGGAACAGTCAGGGGCTGGAAGCACACTGAGGGCTTTGCTTCCAAGTCCTGGCAGGATCGTCTCCGAGAGAATGGTCCCATATCTTGCTCATCTTCATCCCCTTGTCTTCCCCACAGAAGGGGAGGAGGCGTGGAGTGTTGTCACTGAGCACCAGTGTTGTTGCTGAGCTGTTGTTGCTGTTGCTGTGGGGGAGAGAGAGAGAGAGAGAGAGCTGTCAGCAGTGCCTCTGGCTGGCTGGCTCCTGGCACGTGGCAGAGTTGGGCCAGAGGGAGAGCCCGCAGTGCCTTTTCCTCCTGGCTGCATCTTACTAGAGAAATAACCTGTCTTCTAGGGTCAGCCAGGAAAATTGCAGACCTTGAAGGTGTTTTATACCCTGGACACTGGGCAGGACCAACCTTTCGCTGGACTAGAAATGCCAGGCAGGGTTTTGGGGATGAGTGACTCAGCTCTGTGGCATGTGACCCAGCATCTCCTCCTCCCCTGCCTTGCAAAAGAAAACAGGTGGTGATTGACAACACTCAGACAGCCCTTGTGTCCTAAACATGATCACGATCGTTCCCATTTTACAGATGGAGGAAGTGAGGCCCAGGGAAAAGAGGTTACTTTCTCGAGTTCGTGGAGCTGCACGCCTGTTCCCATTTACACCTAGAGAGAGAAGCCAGTGACTCTGAGAGGAAAGTGAGCTGCAGCACGATTCTAAAATGGTAGCTGGAGCCCAAAATCAGGACCTGGAGACCCAGTCGGAACCCAGGCTCATCCCTCGCTATGAGATCCCAGGCAGGTAATTCCCACTCTGAGCCTCAGCGTTCCCCAGTGGAGGAGGTGGCGGCTGGGCTGCACACACACTGTTGTCTTCTGATTGGGTCCCTGGCCAGGCATCGCAGTGGAGTGGCTAACTCGCATTTATTAAGCACCTACCACATACCTTGCACCAGGCAGGATGAGCATCACACAGGCTTCCTTGTCCTCACAACTCTGTAAGGCTGGCACGACTCAGCCCACTTTACAGATGAAGAAGCAGAGGCTCTGAGGGGTTAGAGGTTAGCTAACTTGCCCAAAGACCCAAAGCTGCTAAAGTATGGAAGCAAGATTTGAATGTAGATCCCTCTTCTAACACCCTAAGAAAAAGCATTTATTTTCTTGATGCTGCTGCTAGTGGCGATAAACATTTACTGGGCGCCTCCTATTTGTCAGGTATTATTCTAGGAGATATTATGTGCAATGAAAGTCTCTGTATTGGTTTAACCTTTCATTTGCAAGTGAAGAAATCCAACTCAAACCGGCTCCAGCAAAATTATATTTATTGGCTCACGTAATTGGTAAATCCCGGGTGGATCCCTGCACAGCCATATTTAGCGCCTAAAAACTGTCTTCTGCTTTCTCCGTTCCATTCTGCTCAGCTCTGTTCCCTTCCCTGTGCAACTGCCTTCTCTCCCGCTAGAGTGGGGCTTTTCCCACGTGGCTGCCCCCAGATTTCCATTCTCTCGGCTTAATCACCGGAGTGGAACAGAGGCCATCGCTCACCCAGTGTGTGTATAGCCATCCAGGGAAGGCTGATTGGCTTTCGCCTGGAGCATAAGTGCACCTCCGGGCGGATCAGTATTTCTGGGACTGATTGGTATTTCCAGGACAACGGGGTCACACGCCCACGGCTGCCCATGTGATGGGGGCGGCCCCACTGGAATCATTAATATTGTGCACAGAAGAGACGAAAGACACCTGGTCAGTCCCACTAGACCTCACACAACCCCATGAGAAAGGTACAGTGACATTCTGCGTTTTATAGGTGAGGACACGAAGGGTCAGGAAGGATGACGCAACTGTCCATGTCACGTGGTTGGCAAGTGACCATGGCCATCTCACCTAGACTCGCTCTAATGAGTGTTGAGAGGACAGGGCTCGTCGGGATGGGATGGTTAAAGGGTTATTGAGCACCGACCGCGTGCCAGTCTGTAAAGAGGAGCAGGAGACCCAGCCCGGCCGACAGGGCGTCTACAATCCACCTGGGGAGGCCAGAGCTAAAGAACAGCAATGGATTTGAACAGTAGGTGGAGGCTGCAGGAGCAGGGCTGTCAGGAGGCTGTAGGTGATTAATTGCTAAATGAGTGCTACAGACAGAAACTGCTTGAGGAGTTCAGAGGAGAGAGCGAGAACCGTGGGCTGCAGTCAGGGAATCGTTTCTGAAAGAGAGAGACTCTGAACTTGGGCTTGAAGGACAGACGGGGGCACTTTCAGAGGCAGTGAGGAAGGACCTGAGCCTCCCACATGGGTCAAAGGGCATGGGTCAAAGGGTATGGGTCAAAGGGCATCCTCCCCAGGCACTCCTGCCTCTGCAATTCTGTGGTTTAGAAAAAATCCCCAGGACCTGTTTGAAACCTCACAAGTTCTCTCACCTTTGCCCATGGTCTAGTTCAAACCCCAGCTCTGCCACCAATGAGCTGTGTGACCTTGGGCAAGGTGCTTCACCTCTCTGAACCTCAGGGTTTTCATCCATAAGTTGGGAAATAGGATTCCTATTTTAAATATGAGTGATGATTATAGCTGGACAACTCCAGTGCATTTATTCTTAGCTGAGGGGGTTCCCAACCATGTGTCAAGGAAGGCTTCTTTTCCTCTCCCCTCTCTTGGGCCCCAAGCTTTTTTTTGGATGGCAAAGGGTATAAAAAGATTTGAATCACCTGCTTCCAAAACCTGACACTGCCACTTACTATTTGTCTTACCTCAGGAGACTCCTAAGTGTGAGGATTAAAAGAGTTAACACATGTGAAGTGCCCAGTATAGCGCCTGGCTTCCAGTAGGTTAATTTATTTCAAATGTTATTTCCCTTTGGGGGTGCCCTTCTCAAAGCACTTATTCTTTGCTCAGAAGCAATCTAGGGCCAGGAAAATGAATGCACTGATTGGTCAGACCCACGTCACATGACCAGCCTTGGTCCGGGAGGGAGGTGTGGGCTCCACTTAAGGCTGGGGAGTGGGACGGGGTGTATTTACTTACCAGCTATTGCGGTGGTGGGCAAGCTACTGTTCACTGCTCGTTTTTGTCCTCCCCGCAAGGTAAGAATAGTGTTTGCATTTTAAAGGGCTTAATAGAAAAAAAAAAAGAGTATGCTACAGAGACTTACGTGGCCTACGAAGCCTAAAATAGCAGCGTGTTCACAGACACATTTGCTGACCCATGATCCATTTAGTTGTAAACACAGCCAACCGGCTTATTCTCCTGAAATTCAGCATTTAATGAGTATAATGAGAGGGCTCGTCACACTGTCAGGTTGTTTCTGACTAAATAAAGGTCTGGGGAAGTGTATCAGTCAGGCCCCTACCAGGAAAACAGAAACTGCTCTAAGTATTTAAACTAGTATTAAACTAGGGTGGGAGAGGTGTCTTAATATAAGGAACTGGCATCTACAGGTGATGGCAAGGCCAAAAAATCAAACAGAAGAAGGGAGGGTGCCACCATCCCCTGGCTGGAGGGAATGGGAGGGGGAGTTGTTCCTGGAGCCCAGGGTCCAGGGTCCAGAGTCCAGGGGAGCTGGAACCCCAGCAGCTCTGTCCAGTGGGTGCTAGTGTCATGGAGGAGAGGCAGCCACTTCCCCGGGAGCTGCCTGGGCAGAAAGTGAGGGGAGAAGTGCCTTGGTTTCTCCCTTCCTCCATCCTTTCATTTTGCAGCAGTGTCTCCTCTTGGCTGGACCCAGCCAGAAGCTGGCTCCCAGCGGAGTCTCTGAAACTCAGCCTGCAGCTCTTGGCCCTCCTCTGCTTTCTGGACCTGAAGGTGGGCAGGGTGAGCAAACCAGGGAAGGGCAAACAGGCCCAGGATTGGCCAGGGGCTGTAAGCAGATTCTGCCAAGTCAATCCCTCTGAAGGCCATTGACAAGCTCAGTGCCTGGGGCCATAAAAGCGTGTCTAGATCAGGGGATGAGAGCTCGCACAACGTCCAAGTTCATTGCTGGGTCCACTTTAGTGGCATGTATCCTGTGAGATATGTGTCCACATTCATTGCTGCTGATTTCTAATTTGCATTCAGCTTCTATTTACTTACTCCTAAGTGGTCTTGCCCTGGTTCTCACTTCCTGTCATTCTTTTCCTCGTCTTCGTGGTCGTGGAGGTGTAGACAGTTTTCCAGCTTCTCACATTCCCTGACCCCCTTCTTGATGTTTCCATACCCAGGAATCACTTCAAACCACCTTCTCGACTCTTGTCACGTCTGCAGACTTCTTGTACCATTGTTTTGCTTTTCTCGGCTCTATTTTTGAACACATTAACACATCCCGTCACAAATAAAACTTTATATCACTGCTGTAAATAGAAACTCGGGATCATATGCCGTCAATTTAAATAAATACCATGAAACTGAATCACTGTTAATCGGATTCTGCCTGCTGCTTTGGCAAAGGCCGTGAGTATGAGCTCTTGGTGAAAAAGGGAAAATGTTAAAAATAAAAAGGAGAGGTGTGGAAGGGGAGAAACAAGAGGAGACGTTCTCCTTGATACCATCGGAAGGACTGAAACAGAATCGGAAGGGGTTCGATCTCACCTTGTGTGATTTGAAGCTGTTGATGCCACTGATGTCATTTCTCTTTCCACCTGTAATGACACTGAAATCACATTAAATCTGTCGCACCAGAGAGATACATCCCACACCCTGGGAAGCCCAACATAAGGGCTTACTTTTCCCCATACGATCTGTTAATCACGCTAAAATTTTATTAGGCACCTCCCCACCCCCGCGTGTTTATCAGGGTCCTTCTGTGCAACTCCACCGGTTTCTACACTTCTTACAGCTTTGGAATCTCTGATGAACTCAATGGATGCTCAGAGACACTCCACATGCTTTTATCAGTTAAACCACCACCCAGAAATGAGTGAAATTCCTCTGAATACTTCATTCACCAAATAAGAGCCAAGACAGCTCGTGTTTACTCTTCCACCTTGTGAAAATTCTAGGTTTGTTTTTTAAAAACAACATTTGAATGATTAAGTTATGAGCAGTTCCTTATAAATAGTTACAACTTGCCTGCCCATCTGTGTCAACATTTATGACTTAATGACACAGTCTTATGCTATTACTGGTGTTTGTGGATGCTTGTCTACATGGTGTCATGTTTAGGGAAAGATACCTAAGTTAAGTATATATGCCTACATGTGTATATATAATATTGTGTTATATGATATATGGTATATTATATACATAATATTTCTTAAGTATTTACTAAATGTCAGAGTCTAAGTAAAGGACCTTGCATGACCTTATTTCTCACAACAACCCTGTGGGGACAGTACCAGCCTCGTCCTCATTTTTCCAGAAAGAAACTGAGGCTCAAAGAGGTCCTTCACTTCCCCAAGTTCACAGGCTCAAAACTGGGGTTGAATTCAGACTTGTCTCATCCTAGAGCCAACCATCAAAACCACAGCACTTTACTGCTTCTCTCATGGGGTTCCAGTCCCTCCCGTGGGGAAACTGAGGCCAGAGAAAGGACCAGCCTTGCTGTGGTCTCATCTCTGCTGCCCGAGTCTATGGAGACGCCAGCCCTCCAGCTCCTGCTGAGGCACTTCTGATTCCTGCAATTCCCAGCATGAACAGCATCTCAGTTGTCCATCTGATCGACCACAGCAGCAGGACTGTTGCTGACCAACTGAAAATATCGCTGTGACTTCTTCTAATTCTCCTGCCTTTTCTTCTGAAGAGAGCGCAGAGCTTTTTTTCCCCCTTACAGGTCCTAATGTGATTATTTGTGTAGCAGACAAACATACAAATGTACATGAATTTGAATTATGGGGTTGCCAGGATAAGCTGTATTTAAAACAACAAGTCCATTACTCACAGCTGGGGAAGACTGGAATAGCATTGTCAGGTCTTCTGCCGAAGTTTGCTGCGGGATCCCATTCACTGAGGTTTTAGGTTGATTGGGCCTCCATTCAGATTTAACCGATAATTAGCATTTGGCCTACTAAGTGCAAGTTCCAGTGCTAGGCCTGGGTAGGATGAGGCACAAAGAGAAGTTAAACTTCCTGGTCTTGAGAGACCCCCCTGTCCACCTGTCCTCCCTCCCTTCCTGCCTTCCTTTCTTCCCTCCTTCCTTTTCTCCCTTCTCTTTCTTCTTCTTCCCCTCCCCTATTGCCTGCCTCCCTTATTCCAACTGTTTTTGGGTCCCATTATGTTCTGAACACCCTGCTAAGTCATTCACACAAAGATAAATCATGATCCCTTTCATGAAGGGGCCAACAATTTACTAGAGTTGAAAGCCCAGAGCTAGAAGGGTCCTTTACAATCATGCCAATATCTTGTTTTAAAGTTGGACAAGCAGAGTAACCAGAGAGGTGAGTTGACTTCCCCAGGGTCACACAGATGGAGGGCAGCAGATCTGGGGTTAGTGCTCAGATTTCCAGAATCTTCGGACATTGTTCTTTCTACCACAGCGGGGGAGATGCCTCTAGGAGCGATTCTGATATTGGGAATTAAAGTGATGTCACGTCCCTTCAAAGACTTGCCATGGTGAGTAGGAGATAGGAGAAGGCCACCAGTGAGCCAGCAACAGAAAAAGGCTTGTTGTCAGCCATTAGGCATTAAAATGCCGTGGGAGGAAGCATTCCAGCCTTCTCCTGGCAACTCTGGTGGGTTCTGCTTCTTCCCTTCATTATAATGACCACTGTGGCTCTAAATAAGTGTCTAACTGGACCCTCGGAGGCTCCCCACTGGGAAGTCTGACAAGGCCCCTGGGAATCATCCCTGAGAGGAGCTCTCTACTTTGACCCTTTTGTTTGTCCCACCTTCTCTTAGGTCATGGCTTATTCATGGCCTATGACCTTGGCACAGAGCCTGTCCCACATTCTACACTGTTCTTCATCAAGAGACAAGCCCCATAATGCCAGCCCCATTCTAGTCTCTTCCTCTGAGACTACCTGGGCTTGGCAGCTGGGCCATGTGGGTACATGGCAGAGCCTCAGCCTCCAGCTACGTCCTCCTCTGAGACGCCTTGGTCCAGCCAGCCAAAGTCAACTGATGGCAGAATGGTCCTGGTACGTGTCCTAAACAGGCACTTCCTGTGTGACCCACTGATCACTTACCCCCCACCTGCTACTCCTACTGGCCCCTGCCACTGTCCCCTAAGGGCCTCAGTAGTGCTCTTCCAAGCCCTTGGGGTTGCAGCCCCCTTTATCCCTATCCCAATGTCCCAGCTGTGCCCAAATTTAAGCAGTAGAAATCCAGTAAGAATTTCACTGTAGTAGGTGAGCTGCAGGCCACGACTACTAGCCCAGTAAGTGAGGAAGAGGTGGCTGTGGAGCCGGCCCAGCCTTGAGCAGCTGACATATCCACTCTGTGCCTCAGTTCCCTCATCTGTAAAATGGGATGATAAGAGGACCCACCTCACAAAGCTGTTGGGAGGATTAAGCGTTGGCTCATGGAAAGTGCCTGGAACAATAGCATGCAGTGAATGCTGAAGTACACGCGGCTTTGGTTTTCATGGTTACGCCCACTGCTCTGTCTTGTCCTGTGGGTAGCTCAGTCCTTCCCTCCTGGCAGCTTAGGTCTGATTCTGCAACCCAAATCCAAACGCTTGTTGCCCTGTCCATCAGTGACCCCCCAGGATCATTCTCTGATCCCCAGATTCACAGAAGATTCAGCCATTACTGAGCTCCTACTGTAAACGAGGCCCAATGAGGCACCAACTCTGAGACTTCAGGCAACTTAGCTAACTTTTCTGTGCCTCACTTTTCTCATGTGGAAAACAGTCCTGTAAACAGTACTTGCCTCCATGGCTGTTGTGAGAAATTAATGAATTAATTATAACGGCACATAGTAAGCGTGCAGCGATGAACGCAAGCTCCCAGGAGTGTTGTGTGCGAGGCCATGGGTGTTCAGAGGGATATTAGCTATGGTCCCTTTCACGTGTCCAAATTTGTCACGTCTCCCACTATATCTGGTCTAAGTTTTCCTGCTTCCCTAAATCCAAACTGAGCACCACACCCTGGTATGTTCTCATTCCCACCCTGGGTAGCTGGCCTGTCCCTCTTGTGGCTCCACCATCTGAGTTGCCAAAGGGTTTCTTATACCTGTGGTTGGGTTAGGCTCAGAACCTCATGGATTGTGGTAACTCCCTCAATAGGTAGCTCCCTTTTATGGAGAGTTTATCACGTTCCAGAGATTGGGCTGAGTAGTTTACAAAGATTATCTCATTGAATTTTCACAATGACCCTAGGAAGGAGATAATATGATCCCTATTTTACAGATGAGGAAACTGAGGCTCAGAGAAGTTATGAAATTTTCCCAGGGTACCTGAGTCCTGAGTGGCAAAGCTGGGATTCAAATGACCAGGGCTTGAGGTCTTAACCTTCAGGCCATCCTTTCTCTTTTCTAAGGGAAGCATTTCTCATCTGGTACCCTTTCTCCTCCAGACCCTCTTTGCCTAGCTCTTGGGAAGCCAGTCTGCCTCCATCAAGTGCAGCCCTGTGATAGGAATGAAGGCAGTTCTCCAGGTCTCCAGATCTGCCTTTCCTCAAGCTGAAGAACTTTCTAAATGGGCCTCTGATCTGACCTTCTGCAGGCCTTTGCCCTGACCTCCTCCTGACCCTGACGCCCGGCCTCTCCTCTTGCCTCTTAAAGTCACTCCTCCTAGGGTGTGATTCTTCCATGACTCCCTCATCCCGCTTCCCTTTCTCCACACACATCATTCTCAGGGCTGATGGTGCATGCCTCTACAAGGGCACACATTCAGAAGAACCCACATGGGGCCTGCGTGGCTCTCAGGCCAGGGGTCCCCAGAACACAGAGGAATGGGGAGGGCTTCATCATCTCATAAAACAGTTTGTTGATGTGTGTTCCAGTAACCCAAACTCTGTAAGTTGGTCCCCCGGAAAGGAGTTCCTTGGTTGAAAGCCTCAGGGAACCTCCACATTGATAACTCCTTCTTGAGAAATCTCAGCGTTAGCAAACTGGTGTAATTTTGTTGAATCTAACATTTCCCAAATGTATTTGACTATTGGACTCTACTTTTTTCCTTTGTGACTTCAGTTAACATCCCAAAGAAGCTCTAGGACAAACCTTGACCTGAAATAGCCACACCTGTTCAAGTCACCCCTCTTCAGGGTCCCACTGGGATCCCAGCCCTCCCAGGAAGTTTTTCTTGATTCCTTCGGGTAGAAACAATCTTTCCTTCCTAGGAATCTTCATGTCAGGGACTTTCATGAATGACTCTGGAGCAGGCACTGGGTGGCATGGTGCTTGAGATGAACTTTGACTCGGAGGTAGATTTGAGTCCTGCCTGGTACTACTTCTTATGGGCTGGGTGACCTTGGACAACGTTCCTCAACTTCCCTGAGCTCCACGTGTAACAGTTTCCTCACCTACAGCCCAGGATAATACAAGAATCTGTTTGCAGTGTTTTCCCATGAACAGCTCAGCAGAGTGTATGGTGCAGAGTAAGCATTTCATGAGTGACAGTTGCTACTTACTACTCTTGTTGTTATTATTACCACTGTTAGGGGTGTCATATCTATTTGTTGAATTGAACTGCAGTCAGTTCCAGGACACCACAAGGCCCTTTGGAGTACGTCCCGAGCCATAGAGATTAACTTGAAGGTCAGCAGCGCTGACCTCACTTAAATCCCCCCTCTGATTCCACATTATGGGCTGGGGGCTGGGAGATGCTCTGGCACCTGAGTAGTGAATGGGGTGTCTCATGCCCTGAGTCAGATCCAAGAAGGAGGCTGAGTTTGGAGGCTGGGCTCCCTCCATAAGAGATCACAGAGTTGCCAAGGCCTCCCTCTGTCCACGATGTGAAAGGAAAGCCCGGAGGCTGGTGTGGGGTTGATGAGTTTCTCTCTCCCTGTAGTAATCCGATAAATGGCTTCTCCTTATCCTGTTCCTCTACGGAACTTTTAGGTCCTTTCTTTGGCTGCTTCCCGCCTGGTGGAGCCCTCTGAGCGGGCCATTATTGCTTAATTACTGGCGAAATGGTCTCATTTGTTCTCCATTTGTCAGTAGTGAGTCCCACGAGGGCAGCCAAGAGAATTTTGAAATTCCTCATCAGGCTCTGGCTTTGGGAAGCAAAGACACGCGTGCCTCCATCCTTTCTGCCATTGTCTGGCAACACCAGGCACAGAGATGGTGGAGAAGCTCCTGGAGCTGGTGCTGGCCACCCTCCCTGCACCACCTGCGCAGCTTCCTTCGCTCGCCTTGCTTTTTGCTTTCTTGTTTTTTTCCATCTTTGCCTTGGCCTCTCTACTCTTTCAGCCCAGTATGGTAGAATGAACTTGGACTCTGCAACCATGAAACAGGGATTTGAAATCCAGTCTACCACTGGCCAACTGCGTGACTGAATGTCCATATCTTTACATGCAAAATAGCAATGCAGACCTCACCGTGGTGCAGACCTCACCGTGGTGCAGACCTCGAGTGTGATGCGAGAGTGAATCTCCATGGTCAACTGCAGTTGTGTATATTGTACAATTACTAACTTTAGTTATATTTTTGTCACATACATGGTTCATCTCAAACCTTTGTGCCACTTCCATAGGTACCCTTCACAAAGATGTGGAGTTTGGCACAGATCACCCTTTCAGGCTGGCACTATCTTTTGCTTCTTGTCCGCCCACTCATCTTTCTCCTTTGCAGTGTTCCACATGGATGGTATGGGTCCAGGAAGGGAAGGTTTTGCCTTTCTATAATGTTGCTGAAAAATCTTCTCTGTGCTCTTTTTTCCTACATGAAAAATCAACTTACTAATAAATAACTAATCTAAAGTGCAAGTATGTACATGGCCAGGGAATGGGCTGGCTGGCATCTCCATTAAGTGAAGTTGGGTATCAAAGGCTGTTACAGGTTGGTTTCCATGGGAGGCTGACCCCAAGATGGGGCTTGGTGTGCAGGATGTGTGTTAGGAAGTGCTCTTGGGAACGACGCCCATGGAAAGGAGAGAAAGGAAGCAGGACTGGGCAGAGGGAGAACTTGAGCTGGGACACAGTCCCCAGATGACCTTGGCCAGCCAAAGCTGGAATGGTGCTTCAGAGTCTGCCCAAGTTGGGGGTGAGGTGCTGGGTCTTTATACCCTTGGGTCAATCAGTCATTGGATGTGGGCCACTCTGGGAAGGGGGCAAGACGTGGGAGAGGTGACTCTTCAGCTGAGGCCATCCCTGAAGGGGGCTTCCAGTCAAGGTCTGTGAGTGGGTAGTAGCTGGACACCAAGCCCTTCATTTCTTCCTGAAGGACCTTCTGGGTGTTGCATTACAGAGTTTACTACAGAGGCTCCCAGAATGTCTCCTCTAATCTAGTCCTGACCTATCCGTCCTGGGACCTAGCCCTGCTTCTCCTGACTCTGGTCTTCCAGCCCCCACTTCCTGTTTGCTGCATCTTTTGTGTTCAGGGTCCCACTTGATTGCTCTGCCTCAGACCCAACCTGGCAACCAGATGTGGCTTCTAGGTGCCCGAGGATTTTCTGCCTTTGTTTCTGGGCTTCACTCTGACCCCAGTGCACCCTTCTCTAGAGGAAGGACGTAAGTCCCTTTCTTCATCAGCCAGCTCCTGGATTTTTGCACTTATGGAAAGGAGCCATGTCACCAATCATGCAAAGCAGTAGATGATGCAAAATCATTTACATTTGTCCTTCAGTTGCGTTACGTGATTACAAGGGGATGGGAAAGTGTGATGGAATTGTGTGCACCCTGGATTCAGACTGCCTGAGTGTGTATCTTGGTTCTACCACTTACTAGCTGCTCAACCTTGCTGTGCCTCAGTTTCCTAATCTGTAACGAGGAGGGCTTGATCATAGTACCTATCTCGTAAAACTGTTGTCAACGTTACATAAACCATTACATGTCAAGCCCTCAGAGCAGTGCCTGGTACACAGTAACAGCTCAAGACATGAAATTTGATGTTTGCCTTAATGGTGATGTTTGGTAGAGAGTTTTCTTAAAATGCATTTGTTACTTGATGTCATCCTCACTTAATTGGGGTTGACCCGGAAAAGTTGCAGTGGCAGAAGAAATTGTCCTGACATTAAAGAATTGCCATGGATGTCCTACCAAGTAGATCAGCTCCTGACAGGAATCAGTAGACGGGGCAGCTAAGAAGAGGATTCAGCACCACAGACAGATCCCACACGCCATTACCACAGGACTCTTTTCTTCCTCCAAAGAACAACGAAACACACTTACTCTGTCAGCTGCTGTCTCCCAGGCTTCCTGGCTAGCTAACAGCCCAAGATGCTTTTAGTCCAGCAATTCTGGGGTTATCTGTCTTGATCCCACAGGAGTAACAGAAAAAGATCTGAAGGAGCCCGTGAGAGGGAAATTTGAGTCTTGAGTCGGCTTTCACAGTTGCATGTACTTGGGGGCGGGACAGCAAGAGTGGATCCTCCCCATGCTCTGGGACACCCTTTTCTCATCTGTAAAGCAAAGTGTGACTCTTCAGGATCTGGGAGGCTTTGGGTGCATGGTGGGCCTCTGGGGATGGAGGCCATGGATCCCAGGGACCAGCAGATGGCAGCCTCTATCCTGTGTCCACCCTCAGGGCAAGGTTTTCCAACTGGCACCTCCCTAGGACACCACTGAGGATCTCTCAGCCCAATGGAGTGAGTGGAATCTTTGTACCCTGAACATCTCTCCTCTGGCCATCGTTCCTCCCTTACTCACTTCTCCAAGCCCTAGACCCTCTGGCTCTCATCACAGCAGGTGGGGCTGAGGCTGTGCCTTTGAGATGGAGGTTTGCCCTGCTTTTCTGTTTGACCTCGTGTTACTGCCTGGTTCTGTGGTATTTCTACAGACACTCTCCTTCTCCCCCTAGAGCTCTGCACTGCCGGGCTTGAGGAACAAACACCAAGTCCTCTCCTCCTTTCCGCCACCCTTCTAGTCTCCCACTACAGGATGCTCTGAGCTAGCACTCAGAAGAAACAAGGCAGTGGAGTAGAAGGGAAGGTGATGCCATGGCCTGGTTCTTATCCTGTGGTGCTAGCTCTCTCCTGGAGGGGCTTGTGTTTCTGGGCACAGGAGGTAAAGTTCCTTGAGTCACAGGAGATAAAGAAGTAGAGAAAGGTGCTGAGACATGAGGCAGTTGGACAACTTCATAACTATTACTGAGCACTTGCCCTGGGCCAGGCACTCATCTAACCTACAGCCTGTGATGCAGGTACTATTATTATGAGAAAGCCAGTGGTCACAGAGGTTAAAGCATTTACTGAAGGTCATCTAGCTAAGTAGTGGCAAAACCAAGCTTCAGTGTCTGTCTGACTTCATAGGTGATTTAGTATGATGTGGGGAGGGGCCTTGGGCAAGAGTCAGCCAAACAGGGCTCTGATCTCGGCTCTGCCCTTGAACTGCAGTTGTGTGACCTTGGACAAGAAACTTTGTCTCCCTGGACCTCAGTTTCCCCATGTGAGAATGCAAGGATTGGACTAGGATGCTCTCTAAGGATCCTCCAGCTTTAAGAGTCTATGAATAGACCCTCCCTGGGACTAATGCTTTTTTAAAAACTATTGGCAAGAACCCACATATGCACAAGCTCAGCTTTATGTATAAATGGAGTAGGCAGCAGCCTGTATGGTGTGAATGATGGCTGCTGGGAAGGGCCCCTGCCCAAAATATCTCAATCACTCATCCTGCTGCCAGAGCGCCTGGAGTCTCACCATTCTACAGTCACGCCTCTCCTGAGTCCCTATTTCAGAACCCAGTACATCGGAGGGCCTAACAGATTATGTCCTTTCTTTCTAGGAGGAAGGGGATTTTGATGGAGAGTGAAACTAGGTTGTATTTCCTGAGTTCAAAATAATTTTCCTTTGGGTGAGAGTAGGCTTCCTGGGGCAGACTGGGATCGTCGAGAGCCTTCCTTCAATTAAATAGTGGGGAGGGAATTAAGAAGGGCAGCAGGAGGATGCTGGCTGCTTCATGAAGCATCTCAGGTTTGGGCTCCAGGTGGATCTGGGTTTGAATCCTGGCAACTCTGTGACCTTTTGGTATATGCTCTGACTTGCCAAATCCCTCACTTCTCTGGGACTCAGCAGGCGCAGGCTGTTGGAATGTCTTCTTCCAGAGGAGGTGGGGTCCAGCCCAGCACCAGCCCCACCGAGTGGGCATGTTCCCAGGAGGGGCCCAGAAGCTGGTGCCGGGAAATGCCACCCCTCTCCCCTGGCAAGCTCAGCTCTGCACCCCTCCCTTTCGTTTCATCAACCTGTCAGTGGCTGATGGATGGAAAACTGTCATCCTCTTTCTCCACCCAGCATCATCACCATGACACCAACCGTGCCCCCTCCTGTCTCCAGGAGGCTGGGAAGCAATTTCTGATGAGGAGATACTCTGGACCATCTCTAAACTGAGGATAACAGTAACCCCTGCCTTGCATGGCTCTGCTGGACAGGTAGGATGCTGTGTGCTGGCACATAAAGGGGGCTTGAGGCATGTTGGTGACACCCCAACCCTTTCTGTCCTCAAAGTTCTCGTGTTTATGAACTAAAGATGAAGAAAGAACCATATGGTGAGCTTGAACCTGAGCCATGGTTCTTTCTTATAACTTGTTGGCCCATTCAGCCCTAGAAATGGCAGGGCTATAGGGGCACTATTTGTGATTGGTGCATAGTAAGTGCTCACCTGATTGTGCCACACTCAGAATAGCACCCAAAGTCCTTCCTGTGGCCCCTCTTGCCTCGGTGGGGCCTATCTGTCCCTGCCCAGCTCTTTTTTTTTTTTTTTTTTTTTTTTTTTTTTTTGCGGTACGCGGGTCTCTCACTGTTGTGGCCTCTCCCGTTGCGGAGCACAGGCTCTGGACGCACAGGCTCAGCGGCCATGGCTCACGGGCCCAGCTGCTCTGTGGCACGTGGGATCTTCCCGGACCGGGGCACGAACCCGTGTCCCCTGCATCGGCAGGCGGACTCTTAACCACTGCGCCACAAGGGAAGCCCCCCTGCCCAGCTCTTTAACCTCATCTCTTGTTATTTTCCCTCTCGCTCATCCACCTTCACTACATGGGCATTCTTGCTCTTCCTGGAACGTACCAGGCATGCCCCCAACTCGAGATTTCAGCCCTTACTGCTCCTCTCTCTGAAATGGTCTTCCCAGATATCTGTATGGTTCATTCTCTTGCTCCCTTCAAATCTCTTTTAGTGTCCTCTCAGTACAGAAGCCTTCCCTGACAACCCTAGCAAAAATGGCACCCCACTCCCTTCTTCACAATGTTTACCTCTCCCTTACATTCCCTTACATATTTCTTTGCTTATTTGCTTGTTGTGAGTCTAATTGCATAGGTAACAATTTTCACAACACAGTCTTGTTAGCTGCTGTACCCCAGGACCTAGAACAGTGCATGGCTCATAGTAGGTGCACAGTAAGCAATTATTGGATGAATGAACTGATCAGTGAATGAATACTTATTGTGTGAGACAATTTGTTCAGATTCATTGTTTCCTAACACAAGTGCTCCAGATCTCTAGAGGGTGCCAAAGGCTGTCCAGGGATTCTAGAACTATCCTTAGCTGTTCAAAGAGAGTAAAGGGGATCACGTATTTCAAAGATCAATGTGGATTAAAACCACATTGGTGGGAGACCTTCAAGACGGCAGAGGAGTAAGATGTGAAGATTACTTTCCTCCCCACAAATACATCAGAAATACATCTACATGTGGAACAACTCCTACAGAACACCTACTGAACGATGGCAGAAGACCTCAGACTTCCCAAAAGGCAAGAAACTCCCCACGTACCTGGCTGTGTGGCTGACAGGGTCTTGGTGTTCCGGCCGGGTGTCAGGCCTGTGTCTCTGAGGTGGGAGAGCCGAGTTCAGGATTTTGGTCCACCAGAGACCTCCCGGCTCCACGTAATATCAAATGGCAAAAGCTCTCCCAGAGATCTCCATCTCAATGCTAAGAACCAGCTCCACTCAACGACCAGCAAGCTCCAATGCTGGAAACCCTATGCCAAACAACTAGCAAGACAGGAACATAACCCCACCCATTGGCAGAGAGGCTGCCTAAAATCATAATAAGGTCATGCATCCCAAAACACACCACCAGACGCCATCCTGCCCACCAGAAAGACAAGATCTAGCCTCATCCACCAGAACACAGGCACTAGTCTCCTCCACCAGGAAGCCTACAGAGCCCACTGAACCAACCTTAGCCACTGGGGACAGACACCAAAAACAATGGGAACTGCGAACCTGCAGCCTGTGAAAAGGAGACCCCAAACACAGTAAAATAAGCAAAATGAGAAGATAGAGAAATACACAGCAGATGAAGGAACAAGGGAAAAACCCAGCAGACCAAACAAATGAAGAGGAAATAGGCAGTCTACATGAAAAAGAATTCAGAGTAATGATAGTAAAGATGATCCAAAATCTTGGAAATAGAATCGAGAAAATACAAGAAACGTTTAACAAGGATCTAGAGGAACTAAAGAGCAAACAAACAATGGTGAACAACACAATAAATGAAATTAAAAATTCTCTAGAAGGAAGCAATAGCAGAATAACTGAGGAAGAAGAACAGATAAGTGACCTGGAAGATAAAATAGTGGAAATAACTACTGCAGAGCAAAGTAAAGAAAAAAGAATGAAAAGAATTGAGGACAATCTCAGAGACCTCTGGGACAACATTAAATGCAACAACATTCGAATTATAGGGGTCCCAGAAGAAGAAGAAAAAAAGAAAGGGACTGAGAAAATATTTGAAGAGATTATAGTTGAAAACTTCCCTAATATGGGAAAGGAAATAGTCAATCAAGTCCAGGAAGCACAGAGAGTCCCATACAGGATAAATCCAAGGAGAAACATGCCAAGACACATATTAATCAAACTATCAAAAATTAAATACAAAATATTAAAAGCAGCAAGGGAAAAACAACAAATAACATACAAGGGAATCCCCATAAGGTTAACAGCTGATCTTTCAACAGAAACTCTGCAAGCCAGAAGAGAGTGGCAGGACATATTTAAAGTGATGAAAGGGAAAAACCTACAACCAAGATTACTCTACCCAGCAAGGATCTCATTCAGATTCAACGGAGAAATTAAAACCTTTACAGAGGAGCAAAAGCTAAGAGAATTCAGCACCACCAAACATTTAGCATTTACAACAAATGCTAAAGGAACTTCTCTAGGCAGGAAACACAAGAGAAGGAAAGACCTACAATAACAAACCCAAATCAATTAAGAAAATGGTAATAGGAACATACATATTGATAATTACCTTAAATGTAAATGGATTAAATGCTCCAACCAAAAGACATAGACTGACTGAATGGATACAAAAACAAGACCCATATATATGATGTCTACAAAAGACCCACTTCAGACCTAGGGACACATACAGGCTGAAAATGAAGGGATGGAAAAAGATATTCCATGCAAATGGAAATCAAAAGAAAGCTGGAGTAGCAATTCTCATATCAGACAAAATAGACTTTAAAATAAAGACTATTACAAGAGACAAAGAAGGACGTTACATAATGATCTAGGGATCAATCCAAGAAGAAGATACAACAATTGTAAATATTTATGCACCCAACATAGGAGCACCTCAATACATAAGGCAAATGCTAACAACCATAAAAGGGGAAATCGACAGTAATACAGTCATAGTAGGGGACATTAACATCCCACATTCACCAATGGACAGATCATCCAAAATGAAAATAAATAAGGAAACACAGCTTTAAATGATACATTAAACAAGATGGACTTAATTAATATTTATAGGACATTCTATCCAAAAACAACAGAATACACTTTCTTCTGAAGTGCTCATGGAACATTCTCCAGGATAGATCATATCTTGGGTCACAAATCAAGCCTTCGTAAATTTAAGAAAATTGAAATCGTATCAAGTATTTTTTCTGACAACAACGCTATGAGACTAGATATCAATTACAGGAAAAGATCTGTAAAAAATACAAACACATGGAGGCTAAACAATACACTACTAAGTAACCAAGACATCACTGAAGAAATCAAAGAGGAAATCAAAAAATACCTAGAAACAAATGACAATGGAGACACGATGACCCAAAACCTATGGGATGCAGCAAAAGCAGTTCTAAGAGGGAAGTTTACAGCAGTACAAGCCTACCTTAAGAAACAGGAAACATCTCGAATAAACAACCTAACCTTGCACCTAAAGCAATTAGAGAAAGAAGAACAAAAAAACCCAAAGTTAGCGGAAGGAAAGAAATCATAAAGATCAGATCAGAAATAAATGAAAAAGAAATGAAGGAAACGATAGCAAAGATCAATAAAACTAAAAGCTGGTTCTTTGAGAAGATAAACAAAATTGATAAATCATTAGCCAGACTCATCAAGAAAAAAAAGAAGACTCAAATCAATAGAATTAGAAATGAAAAAGAATTAACAACTGACGCTGCAGAAATACAAAAGATCATGAGAGATTACTACAAGCAACTATATGCCAATAGAATGGACAACCTGGAAGAAATGGACAAATTCTTAGAAAAGCACAACCTTCTGAGACTGAACCAGGAAGGTATAGAAAATATAAACAGACCAATCACAAGCACTGAAATTGAGACTGTGATTAAAAATCTTCCAACAAACAAAAGCCCAGGACCAGATGGCTTCACAGGAGAATTCTATCAAACATTTAGAGAAGAGGTAGCACCTATCCTTCTCAAACTCTTCCAAAATATAGCAGAGGGAGGAACACTCCCAAACTCATTCTACAAGGCCACCATCACCCTGATTCCAAAACCAGACAAAGATGTCACAAAGAAAGAAAACTACAGGCCAATATCTCTGATGAACATAGATGCAAAAATCCTCAACAAAATACTAGCAAACAGAATCCAACAGCACATTAAAAGGATCATACACCATGATCAAGTGGGGTTTATCCCAGGAATGCAAGGATTCTTCAATATACGCAAATCAATCAATGTGATAAACCATATTAACAAATTGAAGGAGAAAAACCATATGGTCATCTCAATAGATGCAGAGAAAGCTTTTGACAAAATTCAATACCCATTTATGATAAAAACTCTCCAGAAAGTCGGCATAGAGGGAAGTTACCTTAACATAATAAAGGCCATATATGACAAACCCACAGCCAACATCATTCTCAATGGTGAAAAACTGAAACCATTTCCTCTAAAAGCAGGAACAACACAAGGGTGCCCACTCTCACCACTATTATTCAACATAGTTTTGGAAGTTTTAGCCACAGCAATCAGAGAAGGAAAGGAAATAAAAGGAATCCAAATCAGAAAAGAAGAAGTAGAGCTGTCACTGTTTGCAGGTGACATGATACTATACATAGAGAATCCTAAGGATGCTACCAGAAAACTACTAGAGCTAATCAATGATTTTGGTAAAGTAGCAGGATACAAAATTAATGCACAGAAATCTCTGGCATTTCTATACACTAATGATGAAAAATCTGAAAGAGAAATTAAGGAAACACTCCTATTTACCATTGCAACAAAAACAATAAAATACCTAGGAATAAACCTACATAAGGAGACAAAAGACCTGTATGCAGAAAACTATAAGACACTGATGAAAGAAATTAAAGATGATACAAACAGATGGAGAGATATACCATGTTCTTGGATTGGAAGAATCAACAATGTGAAAATGACTATACTCCCGAAAGCAATCTACAGATTCATTGCAATCCCTATCAAACTACCTGTGACATTTTTCACAGAACTGTAACAAAAATTTTCACAATTTGTATGGAAACACAAAAGACCCCGAATAGCCAAAGCAATCTTGAGAAAGAAAAACGGAGCTGGAGGAATCAGGCTCCCAGTCTTCAGACTATACTACAAAGCTACAGTAATGAAGACAGTATGGTACTGGCACAAAAACAGAAATATAGATCAATGGAACAGGATAGAAAGCCCAGAGATGAACCCACACAGCTCAATATCAAAAAAACAAATAACCCAATCCAAAAATGGGCAGAAAACCTAAATAGATGTTTTTCCAAAGAAGATATACAGATTGTCAACAAACACATGAAAGGATGCTCAACATCACTGATCATTAGAGAAATGCAAATCAAAACTACAATGAGGGGCCTTCCTTGGTGGCCCAGTGGTTGAGAGTCCGCCTGCCGATGCAGGGGACATGGGTTCGTGACCCGGTCTGGGAAGATCCCACGTGCCGCAGAGTGGCTGGGCCCGTGAGCCATGACTGCTGAGCCTGCGCGTCCTGAGCCTGTGTTCCGCAACGGGAGAAGCCACAACAGTGAGAGGCCCACGTACCGCAAAAAACAAAACAACAACAACAACAAAAAAACTACAATGAGGTATCACCTCACACCAGTCAGAATGACCATCATCAAAAAATCTACAAACAGGGCTTCCCTGGTAGTGCAGTCGTTGAGAGTCCGCCTGCCGATGCGGGAGACGCGGGTTCGTGCCTCGGTCCAGGAGGATCCCACGTGCCATGGAGCGGCTGGGCCCGTGGGCCGTGGTCGCTGAGCCTGCGCATCCGGAGCATGTGCTCTGCAACGGGAGAGGCCACAACGGTGAGAGGCCCGCGTACCGCAAAAAAAAAAAAAAAAAAAAAAAAAATCTACAAACGATAAACACTGGAGAGGGTGTGGAGAAAAGGGAACCCTTTTACACCGTTGATGAGAATGTAAATTGATACAGCCACTGTGGAGAAGAGTATGGAGGTTCCTTAAAAAACTAAAAATAGAACTACCGTATGACCCAGCAATCCCACTACTGGGCATATACCCTGAGAAAACCATAATTCAAAAAGAGTCATGTACCACAATGTTCATTGCAGCTCTATTTACAATAGCCAGCAGATGGAAGCAACATAAGTGTCCATCAACAGATGAATCGCTAAAGAAGATGTGGCACATATATACAATGGAATATTTCTCAGCCATAAAAAGAAACGAAATTGAGTCATTTGTAGTGAGGTGGATGGACCTAGAATCTGTCATACAGAGTGAAGTAAGTCAGAAAGAGAAAAACAAATACTGTATGCTAACACATGTGTATGGAATCTAAAAAAAAATGGTTCTGAAGGACCTAGGGGCAGGACAGGAATAAAGACGCAAACGTAGAGAATGGACTCGAGGACATGGGGAGTGGGAAGGGTAAGTTGAGACGAAGTGAGAGAGTGGTATGGACATATATACGCTACCAAACGTAAAATAGATAGCTAGCGGGAAGCAGCCACAGAGCACAGGGAGATCAGCTGGGTGCTTTGTGACCACCTAGAGGGGTGGGATAGGGAGGGTGGGAGGGAGACTCAAGAGGGAGGAGATGTGGGGATATATGTGTATGTTTAGCTGATTCACTTTGTTATAAAGCAGAAACTAACACACCATTGTAAGGCAATTATACTCTAATAAAGATGTTTTTTAAAAAACCATATTGGTTATAGCTTAATAAATGAAGTTTATTCTGCAATAACTCATTCAGCAAACACTAATTGAGCACTTATTATGTGCCAGGCACAATGCCAACCATTAGGATTATGTTGCTGAGAGAGACAAACATGTTCATGCCATTTTGAGACTCACAATATTATTGGGGATACACAATATTATTGGGGAGCCAACAGTTTTCACAGAGTGGGGTCCTGGGATGCTTGCACTGGTAGGGTCTCTGAGTCGTCTTTGGATGGTCCTGACGCAGTCCCCAGTTTGAGAACAAATCTACCTCTTGTGATTTTAACCCCTCATCCATGTTCTACCCCAGCCTTGGTATTCTGTCTTGTGAGACATATATACAAGGTGACCCTTAAGAACTTCGTCTTCCGTGTTCTGTGGCTTTTTGGGAAGAACTCAGGGAGACAGAGGTATTGGTTGTTCCTGATCATGGGGGAAGCTGGAACAATGAGGGGCAATTCAGCACTGGAGTCTGGGTAAGAGTAAACAGAGCTCCAGGCTTGGGAGACTGACCCTCCCTGCTGCTCCTTGTGGGGTGATGGTTCTTTTCCTTCATCAGCGTCCTGGCACGGAATGCAAAGAGCTGCTTTCCCTCGAGTGGTGACGGCCAGGCTGAGTGCCATCTCATCAGGAATAGCTTCACAGCTTCCTGGAGCCAGGAGGGTGCAGGGTGGGGGACTTGGTGGTGATGCTGGATGGGGGAAAAAGATGTGAGTTTCCCGTCCTTCAGCCACTGACAGGCTGCTGAAAGGGAAGGGAGGGGTGCAGAACTGGGCTTGCCAGGAGGAGCCAGGGGAGAGGCAGTGGTATTTCCTGGACACTAGCCTCTGGGCCTCTTTGGGAACACGCCAGCCCAGTAAGGCTGCTGCGGGGCTGGATCCCACCTCCCACGTTCCACAGCTGGTGCATGCTGAATCCTGAAGTAAGGGATTTGGCTTGGGGAGGGAAGAAGTCAGAGCAAAGCTCAAAAGGAAGACCTTTTATAGGAAGGTGGTGACTGTCTCTATAAAGTCCCCCACTCCCCAAAAAGCGCGAGGTATTTAAGTCAGATACCAAGAAGAACATCCTGACATGGCCAGTCATCAAAGAGGGAACTGTATTACTAAAGAGGAATGTGGATATCTGCATGGAGGCTGTCATTTCTGATTTCTAAATTCCCTGCACGAACTCTCATTCATTCATTCGATAAGACAAAGTCCCTGCCCTCAAGGAGCCTGTGAGTGAGACAAGACAAGCCCAGCTAACTATAGCATGCTGAAGTGGTGGTGTCGTCACAGAGGGACCAATGAAAGGCAACAGAAATTCAGAGGAGAGAGAATAGATGACACTTGGGACCAGGAGGATCACAGAAAGCTTCCTCTATGAGATGGTATCTGAACTGGGCCTCATGGTATCTCAAGATACCCAGGAGGAGAGGACAGTGTAGACAAGGACCCAGACGTGGGCGACTACAAGGCATAGCCTACCATTTGGCTAAGGCACGTGGTTTGGGCAGGGGTGCTGAGGCAGATATGGTTGTCAAGGAGGGCTAGGTCACCTGACCTACATCTGGCCAATCAGTATAGTCCATTCTCCTGGTTACGTGATTGGTTCCAGACTGACATATGATCCAAGATGGTCCAATGAGGATCAGCCATGGGAGTTATGCTGAAATCACCCCCACAGCTTATGTCATTTATAACTGAGAGAGTTTGTCTTAGTTCAGGCTGCTCTAACAGAAAACCATAGACTGGGTGGCTTAAACAACAGAAATGTATTTCTCACATTTCTGGAGGCTGGGAAGTCCTAGATCAGGGGGCCAGAATGGTTGGGTTCTGGTGAGAGCCCTCTTCCTGGTTTGCAGATGACTGTCTTCTTGCTGTGTCCTCACATGGTGGAGAGCAGAGACAGCTCTGCTCCCTTCATCTCCTTATAAGGGCACCAATTCGATCATGGGGGACTCCACCCCTATGACATCATCCAAACCCAAAGGCCCCATCTCCAAATACTGTTGTATTAGGGCTTAGGGCTGCAACATATGAATTTGGGGGGGACATAAACATTCAGCCCATAGCAGAGTTATTTTATGCACATCCTCTAATGGGGAGATAGGGAGACCAGGAGCTGAGAGATGTGGGTTTGAGCTCCAGCTGTGTTTCATACTCAACATGAATAGTCTTGGACACATTACTACCTCCCTCTGGGTCTCAGTTTCCATGTTTATAGAAAAGGAACTCAAACTATATGTATTTCGAGGCCTTACCAGCTCTTCCACTCTGAAACCATACATCTCTTATGTCCATCTTCTCCGTCCTTAAGAGAAGGATCTCTCTCGTGTGTGTATGTGCACGTGCGGGGGGCCGAGGTTCTGAGCACATAAGCACAAGAACATAATTGTTATCTGCAATTTCTTGGCTCACCCTTAGCTATACCTCTGCTTCCCTCCATTAAGAAGATTGGCGGGGAATTTTTTTTTGATGGGGTTTTGCATCTTGAAAGGAACCGAATCCCTGCCTGACTCTCTGGCTCCGAGAGGGCCGGCAGTCTGCCCATCACTTGACACAGCCCAGCTTGAGCCCAGGATGTGGAGGCTGGGGGGATTCTCTCTCCCCTGGCATCTCCCTCTTCTCTGTTCTCCGTAAGACTGGGAAGTTCATTATTTCCCTGACTGGCTTTTCTGGCGAGACTCAAATTAATTTTCCATCTCTCCCCCTCTCCCAAGCCTCACAATCATTAATGCCAGGGAAAGTTAAATAAACAGCTGAGTTACAGAAGCATTTTTTTTCTTTTTCTCTCTCCCTTTCTTTTTCTTTCTTTCTTTCTTTTTTTTTTTTTTTTTGAAAGCAGGAGCCTCTATTAACCAGTTGTGCTGACAGCCGTCTGATTAAGCAGTTGGTGCACACTTCAGACGAGCGGATGTAGGGTCAGAGGGCCTAGAGACCAGCAAGAGGCTCCTAATCAGGGACGGAAAATACCGCAGTCTCCAGCCCACAACTCTTCTCCCCTCCGAGGTTCAGGGCAGGGCTTTTCTGCATGGAGGGATGAAGGGACGCACCTGACCCCGACCTCCTGGGTCTGTCCACCATTCTGAGCTGGAAGGGTTTGTACAAATAATTTCATTCAACTCCCCTACTGTATGGAGACTCAGAGAGGGGGAGAAACCTGCCCAGGGTCACACAGCAAGGTCGTGACCGTGCTGGGATTTGAGCCCTGAGTCACAGTTTGGGGCTAAGGGATAAAGAGGTTTCTATACTTGAAGGCCTTGAATAATTTGACAAAAAAGGAAAACATATCACATCTACTGGCCCCATCAGCGGCCCACAGACAGAAAACACACCAATACATTCTTGTACACGTTTACACGCAGAGGCACATCAGCATGTGGAGCTGGCACCTGACTTGCTTCTGTTTTTTATCCCTGGAGAGCGGAGTGATTTTGACATCTATCTAGACTGAGTGCCCCTACCCACCACTTCTCCCTGGATCGCCTTGGCTGGATGGAGGGTTCTGCCCACCTGCCTCCTGACGGTCAATCTGGTGCCCCCGGGTCCTTGAACCTGTTTGCACAGCAGGAAGTTCAGTGGGCAGTGCTGTCAGCCCTGCCTTCCACACCTTCCCCTCCCCTTGATGGCAGGTGACTCTGGGCCCCTTGGGACTCACCAAGTATGGTGAATCCCCCTTCTGTAAAATGAAGACAGAAATTTACTTCCCAAGGCTGTGGTGGGGATTAAATCTGAGGGTTTATGAAGCACCTGCTACTGGATTTATTCAGCAAACGTGCATCAAGGGCCCAGGTTCCAAGAGGCACTGCATTGTGTGTCCTCCTGCCTTGGCACATAGCATATGACCAGTAAGTGGAAGTGATTGTCGGTATCATTTGGCCATCGGGTATTTACTGAGCAATTACCTTATGGCAGGTGCTGTGCCCGGTTTGGAGGCAAATACTAGACTTGTAAGGTGACAGGTGTCTCCAGACAGTAATGCCCAGGATGGCGGGTGAGACAGACACATAAGAAGGTTATTCCAAGTGATGCAAAAAATGCTCTAAAAGATGAAACAATGGTCACAACAAAATTAGAGTTCGTATACCTGAGCAGTAATTATGTGCCCGGGGGCCTATGTTAAGTGCTTTGTCCCTTTTGCCTTAATAAATTCTCAGAACAACTGCATGAGGTGAGTTCTGTTATTACCTGCATTTTACAGATGAGGAAACTGAGGCACAGAGAAAATTAGTAACTTGCCCAAGGTCACGCAGCTGGTGTTCGAAAAGGGCAGTGGAAGCACAGGGGAAGGGTTACTAACTCCATAGGGGCAGTCAAGTAGGGGGGCGCTTCTGAAAGGGAGAGCTTTGAGGTGGCCTTGAATCCTGAGACCCTAATCCCCGTCTTCTGTGCTCCTCCTGTCGCCTAGAGAGCAGCCCTGCTTGACCCTGAAGGGGCAGTCATGTGACGAGTCTCCTAGCCCTGGCTGATTGGACCAGGATGAGCACCTGAGCAATGAGCTGGGCCAATCAGAACTCTCGCCCTCAAGTATTTAAACCTGCATCCGGAGAGTGGGAGTCATAGCTTCTGAAGACTGGAAGGGCGGAGCAAGTGCAGAGGGAAGGGGGAGAGTGGAGCAGATCCGGAAAGAGGCAGGGCTAAGAAGCTATGGTGGGCAGGACAGAGCGGTTCAGATCCGATCCCTTCCCGTTTCTGAGTTCTAGAGGCCCAGCTGCTTCTTCGGGCTTCTGGGCTTCATGGGGGCACCCTTGTGCCCTGATAATCAAGCCTTCTTTACTTAAGTGAAGCTAGGGCAAGCTTCAGTTTCTTGCCACCAAACAACGCCATCCGAAAACAGGGGAGCGAATGTGTCGTGCCAGCCAGAGAAGACAGGAAAGGGCAGAGGCAGAGATAAAGGGGGAA
This sequence comes from Delphinapterus leucas, assembly GCF_059928025.1. NCBI lineage: Eukaryota > Metazoa > Chordata > Mammalia > Artiodactyla > Monodontidae > Delphinapterus > Delphinapterus leucas. The sequence goes on along the minus strand of NC_143129.1, from coordinate 177,134,441 downwards.
GGATGCTCATGCAAAGGCCTGGAAACCTGTAGGCTGGTACAAATGGTGGGAAGGGTCCATGGGGAGGGGTACTGAACACAGACACCGCAGAGCCCCTGGGCCACTCTGCCTCAGAGTTTGTGCCCAGATGTCGACAGGGCTGGTGCGGTTGTGAGGCCGCTGGGCCCTCTGCCTTGTAACAGAGGCCCCGTAGCTCATTTTCAGTCAGGCCCTGTCCCCAGCACAGAAGCAGAGTTAATTAAACACAGCCTTCCCTTCAGCAAGGAAATGGAAAGCAACCTCCTCTTAGAACAATTAGTTTACAGCCCTGCCCCCTCTCTTCCTTCCTCCCGCCCTCTCTTAATTCCTCACCTTCATCATTTCAGCCTCTGCCTGCCGTCCATAAGTTAGCACTAAGAAGCCAAGATAAAAGGCGGGAAGAAGGGGCAGATGGTCGGTCCATTTATTCCTCCCTGGGGCAGGGAGACCCTCCTGTCAGCAAGGGTTGGGGCCAGCCGCAGCACTGGGGAGTGTGTGTGTTCATGGGTGGACAGCCAGGACGTTGATCTGTTGAAAGCAGGTGTCTTAACCTCTCAGTTTTCTCCTCCATATCACAGGGATCACACGGCCTACCTCATAGGCTGTTGTCAGATGAGATCTGTGTAAGGAAAGTGCCAACCACAGTGCCTGCCATGGATGCATCCTACCTAGTTCCCTCTTACTCCTAAGGTAGTTGGGACTAGGGCCCTGAGCTGTGTGACATCAGACTGGTTACTTGACTTCTCTGGTCTCTGCAAAAAGGAAAGCTATAGCTGCCTCTCTGCACAAATCGTGTCCTGCAGCGAGCTGGAGGCAGGCAGAATGGTACAGGGGTGAAGAGCATGTGGTCTGGCGTAAGGCTGCTTGCATACCATCCTCCCTCTGGCTCTACTGTTTCCCACCTGGCCCAACTTGAGCAAGTGGTTAACTCTCTGTGCCTCAATTTCCTTGACTCTAAAATGGGGGTGATATCTCCCTTCCTTGAGGGATCGAATGAATGAGCATCTCTGAAGAATTCAGAACAGTGCTTGGCACACGATCAGCACTTGATAGGTGCCAACTATTCTTCTTCCTATTTTTCATCTGATCCAGCCCCTGCCTTCAGATGAGACTGAAGCCTGAAGCCTGTTCTTAGAGGATGAGTCTGGAGTTTCCATCAAAAGCAACTCCAGAAAGGAGAGTCCACCATCGTGGCCAACTGTTTCCACGACTAAGATAGTGAAGGGATTGGGGGAGTTCTTTGGTGCCTCAGTTTCATCTCTTTCAAGACAGAGCTAATTAAGCCTCACACTGTCAGGAGGATTAAGTGGGATTGCAACACGAAGTTCTTGGTGCATGGCTCTCCCCTCCATCCACGGCCACCCTCTACAAACTGATGGGTACTGCAACCCTGAGCATCTCCAGCAAACCAGAGCGCTTTTTGAGCACTTGCTGCTTGTGGCATCATGCCAGGTGCTGGGAGTAGAGATGGAAGACGGACCTGGAGGTGCCTGCTTTCAGAGCAGAGGTGCAAACTGGACACGCATTAAACCAAACGGCGGCTTTGGGCTCTGGGATATGATGAATCCTTCCCAGGGAGCAATAAATCTAGAGCAGAGTGGTGATGTACAGATACAAGTGCCAGAGGAGCTGAGAAACAAGAAAGGAGTTTCTGAGAATGTGATGGCACAGCCTCGCTCAGGAGTTGGCCCTGGCCCAGCCATTTTGATTGGGAAGTGTACTCTGGGATCTAACCTGAATCCTTCTTGCTGCAAAAAGATCCCATTTCCTCCAGTCCTATTATCCCAACAACAGATCTTGTGACCTTGAGACCAGCTTTGCAAACGTTAGGTCAGACTAGGAGATCATGAGATGAATTTGTTTGTGTGTCTCAGAAATAGCTCAGAAGGCCATTCTCAAAGCAGATCCATGTTTGGAGCCCTGGCAGGCCCGAGCTTTCCATGATGGCTACTTTGAAGGGGCGACATGGATGGTGATGGGTTAGCAATACTTGGACTGGACCACTGGACTGTTGACCCTAAGGTCAATCTCACTGGTTTACACCTTGGAGATGAGCTGTCATTTAAAAGAATAATTTCAAAAAATGTAGGTTTTGCTAGAGATGGGGTCTGGCCATACTATGAATGGATAGAATTTTCTTTAGTCTTAGGTCTCATGCCCCTTCCCCAAACCACGAATTATCACTAAACTAGTGATCAATGAACTTGGCTGAGCTGTCCAGAGATGGAATAGTTGGGGTGCGCGGTTCTGAAGCCCAGCTTCAAAATTGACCCCAATGTAGGGAAAAGGTCTTTTTGGTCTTAAAAATGCTGAATAGCAGGATGCCCTTATTGCACAGGCCACGCTGAAATGTTCTTCCTGGCGCTCTCCCTTTGGGCTCACCGAGACCCTCCCCTTCCCTCCTCTCCTGGGCCCGCCCCTGACATACATGCTCCTGGTGGTGGGGAGGATTCTCCACTTCATGGTCACCCCCAAGACCTGCTGCTAAGGAAGTTCCCTTCTTCCTGCCCTCTGTTCCTGCCTCGGGCGCCTGCCTTCCTTTCTGAGTCTGTACCTTGGCTTGACCCAACGAGGCCTGTGAGATCCCGGCCCCCAGGAAGCTTACATTCGAGTAGGGAGAGGAGACACCTAACCAGCACATAAGCCCTCAAGCCGCTGACCCACTGACGTCCTCCACAGCATGTATCACTACCTACTTCCCTGCAAAGTTGATTTATCTTGTGTGTTGTCTCTCTCCCCACCACACTCTGGGGAGGGCCTTGGTCTTGTTCACTGCTGCATCTCCAGTGCCCAGTGTCAATCCTGGCATACAGCAGGTGGTCAATAAGTACTTGCTGAATGAATGGATGAATGAATGAAGGCAGGATGGCTTTGGCAGGTCCTTCCTGGGGCATGGGACGCCCAGAGTGGTCACTCGGGTCTTTCACTCTGTGCCCGTCTGTCTCCTGGCAGGGTGGAAACCCCTACCTCCTGCCCTGGCCCTGGGATGCTCTGTCTCTCTAGCTGTAAAATGACAAAGCTGAGCTGTCCAGGCTGCTCTTTGCCTGACATTTGACGGGCTGGGGGCTTGCACTGCTCCCCCTCCCCCAGTCCTAATTGCTTCCCCTGCCACCCAGCCTGCCTGGGTTGGTGGAGGAGAGCCAGTGGCTTCTCTGGGCCACGGCCAGTCTGGGTGTACAGCTCCACAGCCTCTGCCTCTGCTCTCCCATCCAGGAACCCTGAGTGGTGGCGCTGCGCCACTCCCCCTGTGTCCATCCCATCTTGTTGAGAAATCCTATGCCTGTCATTCTATTTGTTATAGTCTGAAGGTTTATTCCCAAAGACAGGCTTGGCTTCGGTTCACCATTTACCAACATGAAACCTCGGGCAAGTGTCTTTACCTCTCTGAGCCTCAGTTTCCTTATCTAGATAATGGGTAGTAGTCATTCCGATCCCAAAAGATTGCTGTGAGGATTAAATCTGAGGACAGTTAAGAGCCTGGTATCTCAGAGAGGGTTCAAATCCAGGTGCGGATACTTCCTAGCCGTGACTTTGGCCGACTCTATATTATTAAGCATTAGTTTATCTACAGAATGGAAATAATAGGAAAAATAATAATTGAATCCCATTATTTTGCTGCAAGGATTAAGTGAGATAATGCATGGAAAGCACTTGGTCCCATGCTTGGCACATAAGTAATTTACACTTATTGGCTCTTACTATAATCTTCATCTTTTTATGTGCTGGGTACTTAGTCGGTGCCAACAGATCAATCAATAGGTATTCTCTTGCTCTCTTCAAAAGTCAGGGCTTTGACTTTGTTGTTGTTATTAGGGTTAGCACAGTGAGGATTTGGAGTTTCTTCTCCTGGGTGGAGCTCTCCCTCTGGTAATTGTCAGAAGAGCTCTTCTTTTTTATTTTATTTTTTTGCGGTACGCGGGCCTCTCACTGTTGCGGCCTCTCCCGTTGCGGAGCACAGGCTCGGGACGCGCGGGCTCAGCGGCCATGGCTCACGGGGCCCAGCCGCTCCGCGGCACGTGGGATCTTCCCGGACCGGGGCACGAACCCGTGTCCCCTGCGTCGGCAGGCGGACTCTCAACCACTGCGCCACCAGGGAAGCCCCAGAAGAGCTCTTCTTGCCAAATAAATATTGACTAAAGCGAAACCCCGTCAAACAGGTGTTCAGAGTCCTCCCATACCTCTTATCGCAGTGTGGCCTTCACTATTCGCATTTGACAGGACAGAACATCAAAGCCTAGAGAGGTTCGGTGAGTCACGTAGGGTCATACGGCGTGCTGATCCAACCAACACTTCCAGCCTCTTGTGAAGGGTTCAGAGTGCGAGGCCACTGTCCACCCCCCACCCCACCACTGTCGTCATCGTCTGTATGTGAACGACATGTTGAGGTCTTCCAGGCACTTTCACAGCCATCATCTCTTGTGATCCTCTCAACAGCCCCGTGAACTGGGCAGGACCAGGTCAATCAAACATTATTGCCATTTTTCAAAGAGGGAAACCGAGGCTTGGAGGAGGCTCAGGCTCGCCTAAGGTCACACAGAGCGCGTGGCCTCTTACTACCCAGCTTGGTGTCGCAGCCTGCAGAGCAGGGAAGACCTCATGTGATGTCATGACCCTGCTTCTTTGCGATGCCCCCTCCCCATCCCCTCCACCCCTCCAGCTGGCCTCCCCGCCCAACTCCGAGATTCCTCAGCTGAGAGCGATCCAAGGGGTGGGCACCTCCCACAGGAGGTCTCAGAAACCACTGTACGGACCTGAGACCGACCCCGTACCAACATGCAGTGTTTTTCCTTCTCTTGGAGAGCAGAGAGATGAATAGCTTCGACCACTGACTCTGTTTTCAACCAAGTTGCTTGCAAGCAACAGGTGTCTCTTTCCAGGAAGATGGCTGATGTCTCTGCAACAGGAGATGAGACCCCAAAAGGCTCACAACTTCCCTGCTAAAAGTTTCTTCTGGTTTAGAAACCACCTTGGGGGTTTTAAGGGGTAAGACAGGAATAAAGACACAGACCTACTGGAGAACGGACTTGAGGATATGGGGAGGGGAAGGGTGAGCTGTGACAGGGCGAGAGAGAGGCATGGACATATATACACTAACAAACGTAAGGTAGATAGCTAGTGGGAAGCAGCTGCATGGCACAGGGATATCGGCTCGGTGCTTTGTGACCACCTCGAGGGGTGGGATAGGGAGGGTGGGAGGGAGGGAGACGCAAGAGGGAAGACATATGGGAACATATGTATATGTATAACTGATTCACTTTGTTATAAAGCAGAAACTAACACACCATTGTAAAGCAATTATACCCCAATAAAGATGTTAAAAAAAAAAAAATGGATCCATGAGAGAATGCGGTGAAACTTGCCGCCGGAGTTTCCGATGAGTTAAAGGAGCTGGGATTTCATGTCATTCTGGTCCCACCATTTCTCCCCTGAGGGGAGCAATATACGAGATCAGACCAGCTCCCTGCACTTGGAATGTGCACTTGACAGATGGGAGTCCCGCTGGCTCAGGGGCCCAGAACCTACCAGACTCTTATCGAGTTGGTGCAGGTAAAGCACTTGGTGCCTAGCACCTAGCAGACTGAAAGTAAATGTAAGCCATTATTATTATTCTTCACAGTATTCATAACAGCAGTCAGGGGGCAGGAGTCCAGTAAGTCAGGTAGTAATTCTTCCGTTTGATAGAGAGAATAAAAGGAGAATAAAACTTTTCTGGCCTCTGGGTCTCTCGGTGTCCTGAAACTTGCATCTCATTCCATTTAAAAAGAACAGCAGTAACAACAAAACGGAACAAGGCCCTCCTGCCCAGAGAAAGAGGCCTCCCTGACCTGGGCAGTTTCTAAAACAGCGGCCCAGGGAGAAAACAGCCCAGAGGCGGGCCATGGCACCAACCCCCGCTTCACAAACCAGCCGTTTTACTGGCTGTGAAATGTCATGGGCCCCTGGGCTCCAGGCGTGGAGCCCATAGTTGGGGCCTGCAGTGCTGGGGGCCGTGGCAGCCTGTGTTTGAACCTCATGGGATGTGACGGGCGCAGGGAGCAGAGGGTCTGGACTCAGGAAATATCATCGCTGAGCCTGGGGCACTTGGTCAGGTGTCAAGAGAGGCCTGAGCTGATAAGCCTTTCCTGGGGACCCCATCAGCATCTCCTCTGGCTTTGAGGGGAAGTGGCTACACCCCCATGAAGAGATCAAAGCCATATCCCTCTCTCTCCTGCCCTTGATCTACTCTTGTCTCCCCCAGAAGTAGTCTGGAAGAGAGACCCTGAGGGAGCAGGGGGTGCAGTGTCTACTCCAGGCTTTTGTACACAGGCCCCTTCTCACACCTGCACCCACCACTCAGTATCTGATGGTGGGGCATGAGCAGGCTGGGACAGCCTTGTTCTAAATCATAGGGTCACGGACAGGAGGCCGGGCCACAAAGCAATGGCAACAACAGTCATTAGAGCTACGCTCATAAAGCACTTATTATGTCCTGGGCACCAGAGCTCAGTATCTCTTTTAATGCTCCCAATAACCCTATGAGGGAAGGGTGACAACCCCATTTTACAGATGAGAAAATCGAGTCTTCAGAGAGCTAAAACAATTTGTCCCAATCATCGTAGTTTGAAAGAAGCAGAAGCAGAATTTGAAGCCAGCTGTGTGTGATCCCATCCTTAACCACCGCACTGCCCAGGCTTTATAAAATGGAAAATGGGAAATATTTAGTTTTCTTTTTAATGAATAGAACCATTCCTCAGGCTTTTTTTTTTTTTTTTTTTTTTTACAGATTCCAAAGTTCCTCCACCCATTAATGTACTCAATCCTATGAGAAGGACTGAGAAATTGCCTTCCCATTTTAGTGATGAGGAACTGAAGCCCAGGAAGGCAGAATGACTCACCCTGATGGGCAGCCAGGAACCCTGGGCTCCTGCCTCCTCTCCCTAGAAGGCTGGGTTAGAGGAGGCTGCGTGTCTGGGAGAAGCTATCGGGGTGCTGCTGACAGAATAATGATTATCATACACTCATTTCCTGAAGTATCCTTCCCCTCTTTGCAGAGATTGCAGTTCGGTCATTAATAAGGGCCGCGTACCCTAGTATTCCATCTCCACCTCCAGTTTTGGAGCTCCCTCCCCCTGCTGCAGTTTAACCAAGTTATTTATTAACTGCTATGTGCCCAGAAGGTATTTATATCAAATGCGCATTTGGAAATTCAGCTGCATTTGAAGTGTGGGTAACAAGCTGATGACCTGCTTGGGGACCAGGTAGTATCTGAGAAACCTGCTCTGGCAGAACACACCTTTGCCTGACCCTGAATGTATAGAACCGCAACCTGCTACCTTGAGAGTGGAAGCCTTGTAGGAGGCAGGGGATTGGCAGATGTGAGTATTGTCATTCCCATTCTTAAAACCTTTCAGTGGTTCCCCACCATCTATCCAGACTTCTCATTCCTTCTATCCATCCATCCTTCCTTCCATCCATCCATCCATCCATCTTAATTCACTGATTATTCAATTAATGAATTATTCATTAATTCATTTAATGAAAGCTTACCTTATCCTTCTCTAATTTCCTATTTTCCAGAGCACTTACATTTTAATACACTCAGTTATCTATCTATCTATCTATCTATCATCTGTCTCTATATATCATCTATTATCATTATTATTTATTGCCTTTCAATAAACCAACATTTTCCCCTGCCCCTCTAGGATAAAAGATCCACAGGGCAAGAATCTTGGTTTTATTTCCTGGTATTCTAAGTGCCAGTAGGCACTTAATAAACATTTGTTAAGCGAGTAAATGGACATAGGTATAACATTAAGAAGATACAAATTTATAGGAATTAAGATAATACTGGAAACTTCAAAGTATATAAAGAAATGCCATTGTCTAGACCCCTACAGGCAATATTTCCTTCCATATGCCTTTAGTGCTTCTTATGAGGAAAAGTTTGAGATCACAGGCCAATAGGAGGAATTCAAGCACCTTACCTGGCATTCTGAACTCTCCAACATCTGACCCTCATCTTTCTCTCCTAACACTATTCAACAGATCATCCAGTTATTTGGAATTGCTCACACTTTCCAAACACACTTTGAGCTACTTCTCCATACCTCAGTGCCTTTGCACCTACTCTTTCCCCTGCCGGAATCTCTTTTATCCTCTTGTCCATCTGGAAAACATTCTGCACACTATTTGGGACTAGGTTCAGATTACTTCTCCTTTTGGAAGTCTTCCTAGTCTTTGTTCTTCCCATTCAGGGCAAAATTAGACTCACCCTCTACCCCTTGTGACTCCCCCTTCGGGAGAATATTTCACATGGTGAATTTGCTTATTTCTCTCTGTCTCCTTCATGATATGGGAGCTCCTTGGACCAGAAACTAATTCCTAAGTACCTAAGATGGAGTGGTAATTGGAGAATTATTGGACTAATAATTGTATGTGGAATTATTATAATGATAATGACGATAAATTATTCAGTACCTATCAGTTACTTTTCTAAGTGCTTCAGCTTTCAAACTTCATAATAACCCTGTGAGGTAGGAACTATTATTTTCCTCATTTATAGACGAGGAAACAGATGCAGAGAGATTGTGGTAATTTACCCAAGATTATACCTTAATAACTGATGGAACCAGAACTAGAACCTGGGCAAGCTGACTTTGGAGCCCCTGGGCTGAATGTCTCTGTGCCATTGAGAAGACTTTGCACATGTCTGCGTCTCAGTTTCCCCATCTGTTCAGTGAATTGTTAGGGTGAGATAATATTTAGGAACTCTTTCATTGAGGAACCTCTTTTGTTTGTCTTCTATCCAGAGATGATGCTCCATACAGCAATCTCCTCCTTGTAGAAATATAATTGGAACCCCATAGAACTGGGAGAGGAGGGTACCAGCAAGCTTTTGTTTCTAGGACAGTTTTGGTCTGGAAGGATGAGCAGGGAGAGAGGTGACACTTGAAAATATCAGAGACTCTATCTGGACTCTGTTATATTGCACTGTTTTTCTTCAGTTCTTTTCTTCTCATCCTTCCCATGGCTTCCCTATAGAGGGAATATACTTTCCCATTGACTTTGGACTTAGCCATGTGACTTACTTTGGCCAATAGAATGTAGGTGGAAATAATCGTGTGCTAGTTCCAAGGTAAGATTTTTAGAGCCATGGCAAGTTCCTGCCAGCATTCTTGAGCTTCTGTTCTACATGAGAGAACCTGAGACCTGAGGTCCTAGAATAAAGATGTGTGGGACGGACCCGATGCCTACTAAAGCTTGGAGCCCAGCTGCACCCAACTTAACCCAGCCAAAATCAACTGAACTGTAGCTGACTTACAGATCTGTGAGTATGAAATACATATTTGGTATTGTGAGTCACTGGGAATTTGGGGATGTTTGTTATACAGCCTTAGTAGAGTGGAAACCTGACCAATATATAGAGTAAGCACCAGACCAGTGTGAGTGTAGCATCCTTGTTGAATTATATTGTCCTTCATCATATAGAGGTCTAACATTAAAGTCAAATTAACAATGACCCTTGAGCAAACAGATAACACTCAAACTTTCCAAATTCCCCCAATCCTTGCTATGCAGCATCTTGGGGAGGAAGACTGTGATGGACCAGATACCTGGTACCTGGCCCAGTATAGTGGCCCTCCTTTGTCCTAGCTGTCATATAGCTAGTGAAGTTTCATTTCCTCTGTTAATCAAACATGCCTCCAAATAAAGTGCTTGGTCATAGCTTTCTAGAAGAAAGGATCTGAATTGGCAAGGCCTGTCCCCTCTGTGGCTTTTAGCGTATTTAATCTAGAGCTAGGACTTCCATGGTTTGATACAGAGCATGGAGGAGTCTGGTTTGGACTATTTGAAATTTTAGGCAGAGAGGGAAGATGTCTCAGAAGAAAAGTTGATGTGTCCTCTCCTTCCAGCTCCCTGAATCTGTCATATGGGTGTGGGTGGGATCAGTGGTGTGTTTAGAGGGAGATGGAAATGGTGGGAGGGAACTTGGAAAGTTTCTCTAATTTTGGAGCCTACAATCTTTATGACAGTCTTTCTTTCGGATTCAGGCTTGGTTTGGGCATTGCCTAACTCCCATGATTTGGCACATGCCAATAAAATCTCCTAAGATCTAGCTGGCCTGTTTTCTTCATTCTCATGTCCCAATCCTAAGACCCCAGGGCCATGACTACGGTGGTGAGTGGGTCCGGATGGTTTATGATACTCAGACATGTTGTCTCATCGGTCCCTGCATTAGTGTCCTATTGCTGCTGTAATAAATGTGCACACACTTAGTGACTGAAAACAACACATATTTATTCTCCCAAAGTTCTGGAGATCAGAGGTCTGAAATCAGCTTCTCCGGGCTAAAGTCAAGGTGTCAGCAGGGCTGGCTCCTTCTGGAGGATCTGAGGGAGAATACGTTCCATTGCCTTCTTCAGCTTCTAGGGGCCACTTGCTTTCCTTGGCTTACGGCCCGTTCCTCTCATCATTCTATCCTTTAGCGTTCATGATCACATTTACTACTGACTCTGATCCTTCTGCCCCCCTTGTGATTACGTTGGGTCTACCTGGATAACCCAGGGTAATTGTCCCATCTTAAGATCTGCAAAGTCCCTTTTATCGTACAAGGTAATATAGTCACACTTTCCAGGGATTTGGACATGGACATCTTGGAGGGGTAATTATTCTGCTACCCTGACGTTTCCTCCATGGCAGGGAAACCAGATATTATTACATAGTTATTCCCATTTTACAGTTGAGGAAACTGAGAGCAGTAGATTACAGATCCAGGACCAGACCCCAGACTTCTGACTCCTACTCTAAGCTATTCTTCTCCGTCTCCTCCTCTCCTCCTCCTCCCCCTCCCTTCCCCCTCCCCCGCCACCTCCTCCTCCTCCTCCTCCTTCTTCTTCTTCTACTTCTTCTTCTTCAATAATACTAATATTCATTGAATGTTTGTGATGTGCCCAGCGCTCTTCTAAGCTGCTGTATATCTGTCATGCACTGTTATTACTCCCATTTTACGGAAGAGAATAATGAGGTTTAGGGAATTTGGGAAACTTGTGCAATGTCATATAGCCATTACGTAGTGAAGTTGGGATTCAAACCCAGGTCTCCTAATATGAAAACCCATGTGTAGCAGAGGCTGTTGGTGCCTTACCCTGACCCTCTTTGCCAGGCCAGTGCACCCATCTGCAGCTGTGTGTTGACTGCTAATAGCTCACAGCTGCCCTCTTCTCCTGAGAATTGCCCTTGGCCTCTAGGAGCCATTTCATGAAGAAATGCCTGGAAGATTACACCCTCTCCCAGGGGTACCCCTAGGAAATAACTGATTGTGTAAAAGTACACCGTGCTGACCCTCTTTTCTCTAGGTGGGACAACTCTGTGGTGTCATTCATGCTCCAGAACTTCCCATGGGGTTAGGCTGAAGCTAGACTTTAGCTGAGTCTACATCTTCATTTCGCTTCCTCCTCACCCCCAACCTGTTTTAGTCACTCCCAGTTTTCTCCTGAGAGCTCTCTCTCAATAAATCGTTTACATGGCAATTCCCACTCCAGGCTCTCCTTGTAGGGAACCCAACCTACGACATGGCCTCAGTTAGGGTTTGTTCAAGGAAGCAGAGCAAATAAGAGTGCTAAAGAATACAGGATTTGTTATAGGGATTTGACCTTAATGCAATTTGGGGGGCTGGTTAAACAGTCTACAGAGGGTTGTGGCCTCTGCCTCTGGTGCTAATCCTGAAGTCAGTTGGGCAGGCAGTTGGGACAGAAAGATGGATGGGCAGTGGGAAAAACAATGACTTCTGAAAGAATAAGCCAGAACCCACAGTGATGAACTGGAACTCGTGTGTATCTCTTGCCATCTCCAAGCTTGCAGAAGAAGCTGACACACTTCACCCTGGAGCTGCACAGCACCCAACCTGGGGTCTGGAGAGCCTGGAGGACTTGTAGCAGGGCTGCTGAGGGCCCAGGAGCTGCCCCACCCAACGTGGTGAGCCATGTGTGAGAACAACCATGCCTAATCCCACTGTGAACTTCTGAACGCAAACATGGCTGCTGCTTCACTTCTGTCTTCCAAATCCCAAGCAAATTTCTCTGCTGCCAACAAAACTTAGAACCTTAAAGGGAAAGGGATTCTGAGAGATGCAGTTCCAGGTTAGTTAAGTTGACCTAGTAAAAACCACCATGGATTACCCATAGCAGCTCGGCACATTTACATATTCTTTTAACCATATTTAACTTCCAAGTTAATATCCTAGTAAAATCATGCTTCCTCCTCACATAATCCCTGGTACTATTGAAAGCACAGTAACCTTCTTCCCCAAAATGGATACAAAATCTCTTTATTCATCTTTGGGAGATGTTTATACCTTTTCTAGCTCAGTCAGACTCCTTATTAGGTATCCCATCATTTAAATGCTGAATGATCAGTTAGCTCCTGTTAACACATCTTATGTTAGATAATAGAGGAATGAGGGAGGGAGAAAAAGGAATCCATTAACATGTACATTAATATTTTCACATAAAATCAGGAAAAAATACTCAAATCTGTTACCTTCCTCATTTCCTCCACTGGTCATATATGTGATTGTAGTTGATATTTATAATTTTCTTCTTCCGCTAACCATTTCATAATCCATTTGCCCTCAGCAATAAACTTGGCCTTGGTGTAACTCAAAGGTTTATTCTTTAAGGGTCTGGGATACCAGCTGTTCTACCTATAATGGGTGGTTGTGTTTTTTTATTGAATTTCAACACAGAATATGGGAATATTAAGAAATACCTCAGGGGATCTCTTGAATTCAGTGTATCTTCCTGTTTATCCGCATTGTATAGCAGCAACCCTTGCTATTCAGGATTAATCACTGTAGCCAGTATGGAGACTCATTTCTACACCCACTGGCTCATTGGCATGGAGAGCCCAAAGTGGGCAGACAGCAATCTCAACTCCCGTTTCATGGGACTGTTGTTGTGTCTCCTGACATTCCTCCTTTGGGAACTAAGACCTCTAGACCAACAGAACCTAAAGTCATGGGGACAGAAAGCAAACATTTTGCTAGTGGATTACACAGGATAATAGTGAGAGGAGCCACATCCATTTCCACCCTGGACCTGGGAATCTTGGCTATGAAGTGAATAACGCTGTATATTGGTTGTTGATTCTAGAGCGTCAGCTGCTTCTTGGAGGATATTGCCCCAGGCCTGCAAGATGTTGTCACAAGACTGATGCCATAACCAAGCCTTCAAAAGGCCATTCTGCCATTTTGTCAGACCAGCTGCTTCAGGGTGATGGAGATCATGGTAAGGCTAGTGAATTAACTGAACATGGGCCCATTGCCACAATTTACTTACTATAAATGATTTGAAGCAAAGCTGTGTGGATGCTTTGATGGTGATCAAGGTTTTCTGTAACTCCACAGATGGTGGTTTTGGCAAAAGCCCTGTGGGATGGGGAGCCAAATCCATACCGAAAATAAGGGTCTGGATAAGTAAAAGAGAGCAAACACGGCGCGACATTGGGGGTGCGGTGTTGGACCCTGCAGTTGGTCCTTGGGACTTAGCAGTGACTGTGGCCAGGTCAGCCTTGATGAGTGAAAGTCTGATTTGCTGAGCCCATGCATAACCTCCATCCCTCCCACCATGGCCATTTTGTTCATGAGCCCATTGGGCAGTGATAAGGAGGTCTTGGGAAAGAGTTTGACTGAAATCCACAAAATGGATCATTTTACTCATCTAGTTATTAAGGTCCTCCTTTATTGAGGCCACTCTCTGATGAGTGTGTACATAGGACACAGATACATTCACCCAATCTTCCAATTTGGAAAGTTTTAGCATATAGCTCTTCTCAAGACCTCACTTGAGCAATTTTCCAATTATGTTCCTTCCAAGTGCCTGACTCATGCAGCCAAATTGTTAGCCACAGCCCATGAATCAATGTAGATCCATACCTGCGACCGTGTCTCCTCCCAGGCTCAGTGAACAATCAGGCTCCCTGCTCAAAGCTCTGCCACTGGGAGGATTTTCCTTCATCACAGTCCCGAAGAGTGGGGCTATGGTGACGCAGCTGCCCCTTTGTGGGTAGTGTCAGCCTATGCTGTAGAACCCTCTGTAAACCAGAACCATTTTCTTCTGCCTCAGTTAACTTGTCAGGGAATTCCACAGGAGGCCACATGTGTGGATTGAGAGACAGGAAGTGTTGCAACCTGAGAAGGGAGGGGGCGTTTGGAGTATTTCCTCAGGTGACTTCCTTGTGTCTTTCTGACCTACTTGAGCTGATTTTGTATATGCCACTCCTATCTTATGATGAAATGGCTTCCACAAGTGCCTAATTTTATGGTTTGGTTGCTCAGACAACACCCAGTACATGATGGGCAGCTCAGAAGGCACGGTAACTTGGTGGTCCACGATCAGGCTTTCCTTACAAGTTTCAGCAGCAGCACAGAAGCCATGTCTCAGAAGAAGAAGAATTATCTCCAGACAGTGGCATAGCTTTTCTCCAGAATCTCGAGTCTATTCTGCGATTCGCCTAGGGGGCCTGCCTAAGTCTCCATACAGCATCGCTATCTACCTCAGACCCTTCAGGCATCATCAGATCTTCTGCGTCGCACAGCCCAGCTGGCAGAGCAGCTTGCAGGGCAGCGTGCACATGTTGGGGGCGGATGAGCAGGTCTTGCATGATAAATCCACTTCAGCATTCCAGTACCCCTAAGCCTTTGGATACCTTCCTCTGCAATCTAGCAGGCAAGTGCTGGCATTAGAACTTCACTTAGTGTAGGCCACCTTTGTATCCAGGTCTTAGTCACGCAACCAAGCACTATTAAAATCAGTCCCAGCTGACTGAGCTAATGCATTGAATCCAGAATCTCTGCTTAATGCATCCAGGTCAACGAATTTGGCCAGATCCAACACTACATTTTTTTTTTTTTTTCTCTGATCCAGCATACTTAGGGTTCATTCCCAGAACTACAGAAAAGGGGATGCTGGGAAATGTAGTTGTAGCTTAACAAAGTTGACATAGTACAAAGCATTGCGGATACCTTGCCTTACTTTATCATGTTGCCTCTTTTCAATCTCCAGACAAAAATACTTCTTGATTTCCCCTGAAGTGGAATGTGTGTCTTTTTAGAACTACAAGGGTAAGTGCAATAATATTTACGTCCCAGGTTGAAACCCAAGGTCACTGGTGCTCCCTTTTAAGCCTTGGAGTCACACTCATTCTCTACTGAGGGTCCCTGTCTCTTTGTAATAGTAGCTACCCACCTCCAGCCTGCCATCAGCACTTAACTCACATCATCTTACCTATTTCTGACAACCTTAGGATAAATGATTATCCCCATTTCACAGATGTGGAGACTGAAGACAAGGGAGCAAGGCTGTACAACTGGCAAGGGATAGAACTGGAATTCAGACTCAGTTTCCTGCCTCTGTAGCCAGGGCATACTGTGGGGAATCATCTCCCTCTCTCTTTTCCCTGCTTGGGCTAATATTTGTACCAGGTTACTGGTGATGGATCAGATATGGAATCCCAGAACTACAGACTGTCCTCACTAGACGGAGTCCTAAAGATCACTTGAGAGTTGAGGAAATCGAAGCCCAAAAAGGTCAGGCAATTTGTCCAAGGCAACCCAGTGGGTCATTAACAGGGCTTGGGCACAAGGTGACGGCCAGGGATGTACCTATGGGGGTGTAAGAATTAAATGGTTGAATGTTTGCTATTCCAAACATGCCTGATCCACCTCAGCCTTTTTTTTTTTTTTGGCACTACGAGGGCCTCTCACTGTTGTGGCCTCTCCCGTTGCGGAGCACAGGCTCCGGACGCGCAGGCTCAGCGGCCATGGCTCACGGGCCCAGCCGCTCCACGGCATCTTCCCAGACCGGGACATGAACCCGTGTCCCCTGCATCGGCAGGCGGACTCTCAACCACTGCGCCACCAGGGAAGCCCCACATCAGCCTTTGACCAAGGCAGTGTCTGTTCAGGAAATCACATACTTTTTCCTGTTGTCCCCTCTGGTCCAGCTTGGCTATACCCAAGCTTCATCAGTTGGTTACTTGATTGGCCCCAGATCCTCAGACAGAGTCCCCGTTTGCTGGTCCCCAGATGCCCCTTGGATTTCTTCAGCCTCTTTTGGTGCAAAGGGAGCCGGGAATCTCTCTTCTTGATCTGTTCTAGGAGCAGGGCAAGGGATTTCATGGAGCTAGATGACCTATTCCTTGAGGACTGGCCTGATTGGTGTGCTCAAATAAAAAGACACACTCAACATCGTCTTATTTTGAGCTCATGCAGGCCCAGCTAGCGTGAAAACTCCTGTTCAGGGGCTGACATCTACAATTTAGTGGTGACATTCTCTAGGGCAACCAGCAAAAGTGGCATTTCCTTGACATGTGGTCCATTCAACTCTCTATCCTCACTCAGAGCCTGAGGAAATAGCAGACATCGGACAAGGAAGGCTTAGGCGGCATTTACGCATCCATTCAACAAATATCACTGAGCACCCTCCGTGGACCGGTGCAGCTGGAGGGGCTGGGTAATGTCAGTGACAAAACAAATAATACCTTGCTCTGTGGAGTTATAGTCTAGTGTGGAAAGACAGGCAATTAAATAAAAACAATAAATAGCTAAATTACATAGTGTAGTAAAGGTAATAGGTGATATGGGAAAAGGAAAAGTAGAGAGTAAGAGGAAACGAGAGTGGGAGGAAAGTTGCAGAATTACAGGGGGTGGTGAAGGAGGGTCTCAAGGGGAAGGTGAGATTTGAACAAAGACTTGTAGGGAGTGATGGAATCGGCCCTGTGATGTCTAGGGAGAAGCATACCAGGCAGAGGGAACAGCCAGTGCAAAGGCCCTGGGGCAGGGGGATGCTGGTGTATTCCAGGAACAACAAGGAAGCCACGGTGGCTGGACCAGAGGGAAGGGGGAGAGACAGGGGAGAGGAGGTCAGAGAGATGGGAGAGTGGGGGCAGAGGAGCGACGGGCTAACTAAATTATATAGCATAATAACTTATGTTTCTAAAGGGGGGAAGAGAGGGGGCTGCTGCAGTAATCAGGTGAGAGATGATGGAAGCTCAGACCAGGGTGGATGCAGGGGTAGGGGTGAATGGCCATCAGATCTGTGAAGATATTTTGAAGGTGGAGCTGATAGAATTTGCTCATGGTTAGATGTGGAGTGTGAGAGGAAGAGAGAGTCAAAGAGGACAATAGGCTTCTGAGCAACAAGATGGAAAGGATGTAAAGCAGAACTTTCTGACTGGTTCTGCCACTAACTGGCTGGGATACCTTGGGCAAGCGAGTTACTTAACATCTCTGTGCTTTAGTTTCCTTAACTGTAAATTTGAAAGAATAACAGTCCCAACTTCCTAAGGGTATTATGAGATCTGACCTGGTACATAGTAAGTGCTCAATAAATATTAACTATCATAATTATTATTATTGCTGTTGTTATTGGCATCGAATCTAGATTAGGAGTCAGCAAAGTACAGCCTGAGGGACCTGTTTTGGTAAATAAAGAATTATTGGGTCACAGCCGCACCTGTTCGCTTACACATTGTCTGTGGCTGCTTTCCTGCTCCCAGGTCAGAGCTGAACAGTTGCAACGTTGTATGATTGCAAAGCCAGAAATACTTACTTCCTGGCTCTTTACAGAAAGTTTGCTCACCTCTGTTCTAGACCAAAATGGCTCTTTTTTCAAAGCGTGTTTCAGTAAAGATTCCTCATGCTCTTTCTGAGGTGACAGGACAGGGGTGGGGGTGGAGTTGATGACCTTTGTGTCCCTCTCCATCCCTGACACTCTGAGACCTTCCTTCCAGGCCTGTGGCTAGTCTGAAGCTGGCTCTGGGAGAGATGCTGGGGGCCATGCACCCCTTCCTTCCCGAGCATGGTGCTCGTAGTAACCACCTGCCCATCACAGTGCCTGGGGGACACGATGCTATAGAAAAACACAGCTGAGCGGAGGGATTAATAGCTGATGGAGTGTGTGGCCCTGGAGAGTCAGATCCTGACCTGCCAGCAGCTGAGGCGGGTACCTCCACCCATCCCTGCCTCCCTGCCACCTTTCTGGGCTCTGCAGGTCCTCTCTGGGCAAAGCTACCATTGGCAACCGTCTTGGAAAGAAGACAGACCAGCTTGGGAGGTGTCTGGCCAGGGTTTGATACAGCTGCGCCCCTCACTGGCTGTGTGACCTGGGGCAAGACACCTAGACTCTCTGAGCCTAGCTTCTCTCATGTGGAAAAGATGGATGGTTTTTATGTTTGGTCCCCAGTGGAAACTCATTTTCTCAGGGACCTTGGCTGCCTTGTCTGACCTAACATCAGGGCCCAATCACGGTGCTCGGCACATGGCAGGTGCTCAGAAAACGTTTGCCGAGGGAAAAAAAGGGTGCAGAACCCACAGAGTGTGGGTGTCCAAACCATGGCCATTTATGATAATAATTTTGCTATAGATTGTAGGGTTCTCTGAAGCCCAGTGTCTCTACCTGCAGGGGCAGGTGCAAGTTCCAGGACACAGGTGGGGCTGTACCAACTGCAGGAGGAAGGAGAGGGCCCGCAGAGGCACAGGTATGTTCGGATTCCTGCTTGAAGGTGGATGAGAGAGTGAGGACCATGGGCAGCTCTGACACATAGAGAGACAGGTGAGAGATGAAAAGACAGACGGAAAGATAGACTGACGGATAAATAAATAGAAGATGGGAGAAAAGGCAGACAGGCAGGTTGCCAGGCAGGCAGATAAATGGGTGGGTAAGTGACGGCTGGTGCCCTGTGCACCCAGCCCCTCCTCCTTCCTCCTCTGCCGTCACCCACTCCTAGTCCTGAGGGGTGCCGGGGCCAAAGGGAAATTTCCGTGGGCAGCAGGGCCACATTGCCTGTGTCTGCCTTTATGGGCAGACGCTGAGCAAGGGGTGCGTCAGTACAGAGAGAGGCAGAGGGGCTGGAGAGCGCGGACCGGAGGTAGGGATTGTGGGTTTGAGCCTCAGCTCTCTGCTTCCTGACCCTGTGACTTGACCAGGCCTGTGCTTCTCCTCTGGACCTGAGAGCCTCCTGTGGACCAAGGCCACGATGAGAGGTGGCAGCGGGGATGTCTCCAAGATCGGGAGGTTTGTGGCGATGATCACTCTCAGGTACCCGGGCACCCATCTGACAGCGACTGGGGGAGCTGAGTGACAAGATGCAGAGCCGTAATGAAGGGAGGACGGTTGGCATCTGCTCGTCCATCTGTGTGTGGATCTGTCATCTCCTTCCGGGCAGGCGCTTAACAATGAACCTGGGAGGGATCGAAGTCACGGTCGTTGGCTTGTCAGCCAGACTGCCCGCCTCCAGGGGCTGCCGGTGGAGCTCAGTTCCCTTGCTTCACGGCGATAGGCCCAGCCACCGGGCGCAGAGCACACATCGCTGTCCCCCAATCTCACAATCACCCCACAAATTTATCTTGATATCCAGAGGCAGATCAGCCATGTAATTTGCAGAACCCAGTGCAAAATGAAAACGCAGAGACTCTTGTTAAAAAATTGTCAAGAATTTCAAGACAGCGACAGCACATCTGTAAACCAAGGCCCTACTGTGTGCCTGCAGAGCCGGGCCTGTCTGGGGCACTGGGTCCCTGACTGTGTGGTGGTCGGGGGAGGGAATTGTTAAAGACAGGGGCTGCTAAGCTGGGAAGTCCTCAGTCTATGCCCATTCTACCACTTACTGGTCCCTTAATCTCTCTGTGCCTCAGTTTCCTCATCTGTAAAATGGGAGTAATAACGGCACCTAAGCCTTAGACTTGTGGCGTGAAATGAATGAATATGGCTAATCTGCTGGGCACTGTGCCTGGCACTCGATAAACATCAGTTACTGTTATTATCCTGCTGACCAAGCTGCAGAGCTAGGAGGTGACCGAGTCCAGAATTGGAACCAGGATGGTCTAGATCAAAGTCTCCTTCCCCAGCCCAGCATTGTGCATTGGCCTTTCCCACACCCTGCGGTCCCAGGGATGGGCAGGCATTTGCTTTGTCTCTAGAGGTGCTCACGGCTTGTCATCACCTGCTGACCCTGGCTCTGAGCACCCCCTACTCCACCCCTTGAGTCCCACAGAGCCTCTTCCTGATTTCCTCCTCCTCTCTTCCTTCCCCACGAAAGTGCCCTTGACATTCGCTCTCACTGGTCTCACCTGAGTCTGAAGGCATGGGCTGAAGAGGGGGAGTATCTGGGAGACGTGAGGGATACACAGGGTGTCCTCAGAGGCAGGGGTGAGTAGAGGAGGGCCACTTGAGACAGGGGTGGGTTTGCAGCCCCCTGGGTATTCCTTATACCTAAGACACCACCCTTGAGCTAGGAGCCTTTGATCTGACTTCATATGTGAGATTTAGGTACATCAGATGACAATAGATTTATATACTCTCCCCACCAAATGACCAAAGAACAAACTCAGGCAGATATTCCACATGTGGACATAGTAGGCAGGCCAGCCTTGGGTGGGAGGTTAGCGAGAAAGTGTGGGGAGTTGGGCTGATCAGGGAGGACTTCCTGGAGGAGCTGCTGCTTTTTTTTTAAATATATCTTTTATTATTTATTTATTTGTTTTGGCTGCGTCGGGTCTTAGTTGCGGCGCGTGGCATCTTTCGTGGCAGCGTGCAGGCTTCTCTTTAGTTGTGGTGTGCGGCCTTCTCTCTAGTTGTGGAGTGCGGGCTTTTTTCTTCTCTAGTTGTGGCATGTGGGCTCCAGAGTGCATGGGCTCTGTAGTTTGCGGCACGCAGGCCCTCTAGTTGAGGCACAGGAGCTCAGCGGTTGTGACGCGCGGACTTAATTGCCCCATGGCATGTGACATCTTAGTTCCTTGACCAGGGATAGAACCTGCGTCCCCTACATTGGAAGGCGGATTCTTCACCACTGGACCACCAGGGACGTCCCAGAGCTGCTGCTTTTGCAGGCAGTGCGAGGCTGGTGGCTGTGTCTTTTCGTGCGGCTGCCCCCCATCACAGGAGAGCATGTTGCCATGACAGCAGGCACTGAGCCTTGGTAGGAGAAAGGTCTAGGCGCCCTCTGGTCCTCTGCATCTGGGGGCCCCAGAGGTCTGACACCATGGGTGGGGGACACCAGGAGGACAGCTGGGTGAGGCCAGGTAGAGTGAGGCAGAGGTTGGCAGGCAGCTCATTAGGGCCTCATTAGGGCTAGGCTGGTGTTTGGCGTTTATTCTAAGTAATGGGAGGTCTTGGCAGAGTTTTAGCGGGGAAATGATCTCATTTGATTTAAGGTTAAGGATCAGTCACTCTAGTTGGGTAGAGAATGGAGGCTAGGGAGCTAAGAGTGGAGGCAAAGAGACCAGTGAGAAGTTGGCATCAATATCCAGGCGGGAGGTGATGGTGGCCAGGACCAGGGTGATGGGGGACGGAGAGAAATGGGTGTATTGGAGATTTATTTTGGAGATAGAATTTCCAAGACAGTCTACTAGTTTTGAGGTTTGGATGAAAGAAAGAGAAGAATCAAGTGTGACTCCTTGGGAGGATTGGGGAGGAAGATATAGAGGGGAAAGGAGGATTCCTATTTGGGGCTCGTGGAGGCTGAGCTGCTAGTGAGATCCCTCAGGAGCGCTGGCGGGAGAGCCCGGGGCTCAGGAGTGAGAGCCTAGCCCTCCCCTCACTGCCTGAATTCATATTCAAGGGTTGCCCAGGGGGTCATCCCTGCCAGAGGGATGATTATTCTTCCCACACAAGCTTCTAGAGAGAGTCTAAAGTTAGAATCCAAACAGTAGGCTTGGAGAGCAGGTGGGGGGCTCATTCAAATGGGTGCTTTCTTTAGGGGCTGTGGATCCTCATAGAAAGTCCCTCTGTGCTGTCATGGAGGTCGGTAGATCCTACCTCTGAAATGAAGGATTTTATGTAGTCTGGGGAGAGGAAAGGAAGAAAGAAGAGAAGAGGCGACTGAGAGAATGAGGCAGAAAGACTAAAGCAGAAATGGGAGGGGGTGGGATTAGAAAGACAGAGCTATAGAATAATGAGGAAGGAGGATGGAGAGAGGAGGATGGACATGGAGGTAGCAGTGGGGATGGGCTCAAGAAGCAGATGCAGGTGTGCAGAGAGAGATGGAAACGCGGACGGAGAGCGTTATCAGTCAGGGTCCCGGGGGGAGACAGTGGGCACATTCAGAGCACGCTTGAGAGCTTAAGGAAGGGACCATTCACAGAGATGTTGTGGGTTTGGAGGGAGCCCGTGAGGGAGGGCAGAGCACTAGGGAGGGGCCGCAGTGAGAAGCCAAAAGCCAAGGTGAGGGAGTGGGTACCAGCATCCAGCAAATGATGGATGGGAGCCACAGCAGGACACAGAGGGGCCAGGGCTGGGGGATACGTCCTCCACAGCCTCTCCTCTGGCCTCGGACCTCCTGTCAGTGCCTCCTGGGTCGGCAGAATCCAAAGTCAAGGGATCTTGGTGATGCACCTGAGAGGTCAGACTTTTGGGGCACAGAGCCAGGCAGGGAAGTGCAGGACAGGGATTTGGAAGGGCAGGTAGAGAATGCCTGGCACAGAGAGGATGAGACGAGCAGTGGAACTGTGGAAAGATGGGGTTCAAAACGGAGACGAAGTTAGGAGGTAGAGACAGGAGTGAGAAAGCGCTGACCCAGGGAGAGGGAGACAGAAATTTAGGAAAGGAGGGGGCCATCAGCTGATGATGTCCCCTGCGTTCATCGGTCTTGGTTTCCTTACAGCCATGGGACTGGGGCTCCGGATAAAACATTTTTGTCCCTAGAGCTCTGAGCTCTCTCCACAGAGGCCTTTGCTCCCGCTCTCGTGTTGACACATGAGGATAATTAAAGGAAAATGGCCCTTGATGTCATGGTCCTGGGTTTGGGTTTCAACCTAATGAATTGTAGGCATCCCTGCCCCATCTTGCCATTGCTTCTGGAAGTCAGGGATGCTCTGGGCACGAGGAGGCAGCTGTCTTCTGAGCATTCCAATGCCAGCTGGGGGCCAGCCCTCCTGCTACACTGCCTGGACTCAATTAACCCTGGGGCTGGGAGGGTTAGGCCCTCAAAGGATGCTGGGGTCCCAAGCAGAGGCTTGGGCGACGTCCTGGCTAGTGGTGGTTTAGGAGGGCCCCGGCTCCTGGAGGTGTTTGAGATAGACACCGTCCGCCCACCCTGCCCTGTGATATGGTCGGGGTGAGAAGCTTCTATATCCTGATGTGCTTGAAAAAACGTTTCCCCCTGAGTGATGGAGCTTTGATTGCTCTCTCTGAGGACTCTGAGGAAGACCCAGGCAGGGTCCTTTCAGGGGACCCATCAAGTCAGCCCAGGAAGGACCTGGGCAGCTTGAGGAGTCTTTGGGCTGCTGCTGGAACTTCTTAGCTACCACTGAAGCCCAGTCTGGGAGGCAGCTTCCCAGAAGCATCTCTGCTCCTTCTCTGTCCTGCAGCTGGGCTGACCACAGCCTCCTTCCCGGAGCAGCCCTTCCTTGGCATCCGTGAGGGGAGGGGGAAGGGAGTTCATATTGGTCAAGCTCCTGCAGAGCCTGTGCTGGAAACCCTCACTCCGAGGAGTGGTTAAGAGCAGAGCCTGGAACCAGGTTACTTAGGTTTGAATGTTGGCTCTGCTCCGACTAGCTGTGTTCCC
The DNA here is from genome assembly GCF_059928025.1 of Delphinapterus leucas. Taxonomy (NCBI): domain Eukaryota; kingdom Metazoa; phylum Chordata; class Mammalia; order Artiodactyla; family Monodontidae; genus Delphinapterus; species Delphinapterus leucas. Next base: position 177,110,879 of record NC_143129.1, on the reverse strand, counting down.
TTGAGCAAGTCACTTAACCTCTCTGTGTCTACTTCAAAGCGTTGTTGTGGAGATTAAATAAAGCATATATGTGAAGCCTTCAGAATTGGGCCTCACAGATTGTGAGTGCTATGCGGGTATTAGCTGTGATTGTGGTCTTGCTTTTGGACTCTCCACAAACCCCATCAGCACCCCCATTTTATAGATGAAGGAAGCAAGCCTCCGAGAGAGGCGTGACCCGCCCAAAGCCATATGGCTGAGGAAGGGCATGGCGGGCATGTACCCGAGCCCATGTCTGTGGCTGGGCATTGCCTAAGTAAGCACAGAGGGAAGGAGGAAGTGAAAATTGTTCTGAAGCCCCCTTGTAGGTCCCCCTTACTCTCCAAAATCCTTTTACTGAGACAAGCTCGTGGCGCTTCCCAGACTCACACTGACAGTCCTGTCCCTTGATCTCATGCCAGACCAGCTGGGAAGGGGAGCCACCCTCCTCCTTGACCCTCAGACTGTCAGATCACTCCAGCTCAGATGAAGAAAGCAGCTGGCATGGGGCTGCCCCATCCATCACTTGGGGGAGCTTCTGCCCTGCTTCTCTGACAGGCTGCCCACTGTGTTCAGGCTCAGGGACCAGGTGACTGGGACCTGAGTGTAGATGACAGGACCGAGGGAAGGGTGATGCTCAGGTAGTGGCCAGCCCAGGGACCCGCAGACAAGCTTTCTGCCTTGACAACTGTGTCTGCTCTGATGGCCCAGCCTGTCTGTTTTGGTTCTGGGATTCATTAGTGAATCCCTCAGAATGGGTCAGAAGGGAATGGAGTAGAGTGTAAGGACAGAACTTACAAATGCAGTTGCGTTTGGGTAAGGAAGGTAAAGCAGGTCTGTTGAGCTAAATTCCCTTCCCTGTACCAGGAATTATAACCACTGACTCCCATAATCTTAGAGCTGAGAGCGCAAGTGAGAGATTTCTTGGTGCAATTGCTTCATTTTCCAGATGGGGAAACTGAGGTTTGGAGAGAGATAGGTTACTTCCCCAAGGCCACACAGCACATCTTGCAAGATTGAGCTGGACCTAGAATCTAAATTTCTAGAATCACAGGCCAGTGTGCCTTCAGAGAGCTTTTCAAGTGTAGCCACAGTCGGGTCCGTGCAGAGCCAGCCTCCCGTGACCACGTCCCCACCCCTGCTTATTGTTAGCTGATCACAGTAACTAACCTTTATTGAACACTTACTCCATGCCAGGCACTCTTCCAAGTGCTGTACAAGTATTAACTTATTTTATCTCACCCCTTAAGAAGTAGTTAATAGCATTATCCTTATTTCACACATGGGGAAACTGAGTCACAGAGAATAATTTGCACAAAGTCATCCTGCTAGGAAATGGCAGAGTCACAATTTGAACCCAGATCCTTGAGCTGCAGAGTCCAAAGTGTCTTGAAGCTTAGAAAACTACAGCTTCAAGGGAACTAGAGCCAACTGTCCTCAAGTAGTCATCCACTTACGGTCTAATTGCTTTGTGTGCCGCTGAATCCCTTTCAAGAAAATCTTCTTTACTGTGTCTTGGGTGGAGGGCCCCAGGGTCAGAAGTAGACTAGATTTGAAGTGGTTTCATGAAATGTGATTTAGGGAAATGATGTTAGTCTGTGGGAAAATCCTACAGCTAAGGGGAAAAGATCAGAGCAAGGGGGCAGAGAGAGGACAATTGTCTGGCAGCCTGGGACAGGATGCAAGACAAGTGAGTTCGAATACGGGGTCAGCCTCTCCTTGATGTGTCACGCTGGTCTCTTCCAGCCCTACCCTGGACCTCAGAATCCCCATCTGCAAAAGGAGAAGTTGATCTAAGTAATGTTCTCTCTGAAAGACCTTTCCAGCTCTGACATTTGGGGGTTTGATGAGCTGCTCCTCTTAATTCTTTTTATTTCCCAACAGGTTTACATTAGAATATGGCCCCTTAAGAATTCCCTGTACTTTTCACGGCTATTTGCTTTCAAGTGAGTTTTTCTTACCCATCCTGGAGTTGGACAATTCCAACTTGTTGGAATTGTTCCAATTCCCAATTGTTGGGAAGATCTTCCTTCTGTATAATTTAAGAGCCTTCTCTCCCATTTTTCTTCCTTCCTCAAGGATCCTTTGTGTCTTTTTCTTAATGCCAGACTAAGTCAGAACATGATCCCAGGCTCAAATTTGCCATCACGTGTTGGGGGCCTGTCCAGGCCTGTGAGAGATGCCACTGATGGCTTTATTACGCTGTTGCTGAGCAAAATGAACCATGGAGGGGAGAGGATGTGCTCCTTCCTCCCCTCAACCTGAGCCTCTCCAGCCCATCGAGTCAGGCAGAGCCTTTGCGGGGCAGGACAGGGAGTAGCAACTAAACCCACCCATGCTGCAGTGTGAACCCCTCAACTCAACTCACCCCGTGACCTGGTTGAGATAGCCAGCTTCCTCAGGGAAGAGGGGAAGCAGGATCACCTGATCTTCCTCTGCAGCCAACAACTGAGCGCAGCTTGAGATGCATCTCTTCCCAGTTTGTTTGCACATTCACCCAATCCACTCACTATTCATTCATTCATTCAATAACTCAACATTTGCTGAGCCCCTGCTGAGTGTCATATTCTAGGATGGCTCCTGGCCTCTCGGGAGCTTGTGGAACGTTACAAAAGGGCATGGAGTCTGGATTCGGATGGACCTGAGTCCAAGTCCTGGCTCTTGCACTAACCAGGTGTAAGATTTGGGGGAGCTTCTTTGCTCTTCTGATCTTCTGTGTCCTTACGTATAAAACAGGCGTAATAATATTGACCTTCTCTAGTGGCTGTGAGGATTTTGTCTATTTGTTGCCTGGCATGGTGTTGCATCAGACTGGAGACTCTTAGTGTGCTCTCCTCTCTTATACCAGCCCTCCCACCCCCAAAGCAGGATCCAAGTTTCCCTCTCAGACTGGGAGTTCCCGGGGAGAGGGTCTTCTCCTTCCCCACTGGTCACCTGACCCTCCCAGATGTCCCAAACTAAGCCCATCGTAATGAGCAGAGCAGGAGCTGACCATGGTACTGACTCACTCTCTCTTCACGCTCACTAGAGAGGAAGGGAATTGTACTCCACTGATGTCTTCATACTCCCCCGTAGGCTCTCTGGATCCTCCCATGACAATAATGTTTCCAAGTGTGAAAAGCTCTTTCAGACTCAGCTTGTAGGCACAGGCCTAGGAGAAACACTCTAGGGTGGTGAACGGGCCAGGGTGACCAATCAAACCAAGGGTGCCAAATCCCCCAGCCCCCATTCCTCTGATGATGGTGGGGGTGGAGGACGCGAGTGGGGAGCTTCAAATGCACAACAAAGGCAACCATAAGACAGCCTCCTACCTGTCTCCCTGCTCTCTTCCAAACTACCCTGTCCAGCCGCCAGATTAGTCTTCTGGGAATCTTGCTGTTCTCTGAGAAAGAATCACAGAGCACGAGAATCTGAATCTGGGCTGTAGCCTTAGTCACTTGCTTGACCAACAGAATGCTGTGGAAGTGACCCTCTGGGACTTCCAAGTCCAGGGTGTAAAAAGCTTTGCAACTGCTACATGGGTTTCTTAGAGTGTGTATCCAGGGGAAGCCAGCCCGCATGTAAAGACTCTCACTACACTGAGACCACCGTGCCGTGAGGAAGGTCACTTTGGCCACTTGGGTAGAGACAGGTGCCTGGCCAGCCCCAACCGTCCCAGGTGAGGGACCAGACCTGTGAATGAAGAAACATTGGAGACACACAGTAGCTGTGTGACTGCAACTGTATTAGAGACCAAAGCGAGCGCTGCCCCGCTGAACCCAGTCCACACACAGAACTTCGGGAGATAATAATACATTTGTATATTAATCCGCTCAGTTGTGGGGGTGATTTGTTACAGAATAACAGGTCATTGAAACAGGCCCCCCTGCTGTGTGCACCCACAGGCCCCTGAGCTTCTCCTCGTAAGCATTCATCGTGAGTTATTGTGCCTACTTGTATTGGCAGAGAGGTGGGCTAGTCAACCAAGATTCTTCTGCCCTTCCACAGGGTAGTGTCATTGTTAGGAAGTGGTCACCCAGCCAGACAACATTTCTCAGCTCCCTTTGCAACTTGGTAGGTCAGGCAACTGAGGTCTCACCAGTGGATTATGGGTAAAAGTGATGTACATCATGCCCACTGGCCTACAAAAATGTTTTGGGTGGTCTTTCTCTACCTGTCTGTTAGATGTGACTTTTGGAGCCATCCATTGAAGATGCTTCCATCTGCCTGGGTCCTGAGGAGAACTCCCACCCTCCCCCACTGACTGATTTTTATGCAGGAGAGAAATAAACTTTTACTTTAAGCCACTGAGATTTGAGGGGGCGTGGTGGTTCTAGTGCACATTACCTTAACACTCCACTTGTAAATTGTGTGTTCTTGCCAGCTTGATTGCTGACACCACGAGGGCAGAGATATCAACTGACTTGCTTGCCATTGTGCCTCCAGCCCTAACCCAATGCCTGGCACTGGCATGTGGTGGACACTTGAGAAATACCAGTGAGTGAATGAGTGTGTGGGCTATTTATTTATTTTCCTGCTGAATTATCTGACTCACACTTTACCCTCAGGCTAAACTTTGATGACTCAGCTGTCATGCTCAGCAGGTGGGCGTTAGGGACAAATTCATATGTTGAAACCCTACCCCACGTGTGTTGTATTAGGATGTGGGGTCTTTGGGAGGTAATTAAGATTAGATGAGGTCATGAGGGTGGAGCTTCTGTGAATGGGATTAGTGCCCTTATAAGAGCCAAGGGAGAGCTTGCTTCCACTCTCTGCTCTTGGCCAGTTGAGGGTACAATAAGTCAGCAGTCTGCAAGGCAGAACAGGGTTCTCACCAGAACCCAACCAGGCTAGCACCCCAATCTCAGACTTCCAGCCTCCAGAACTCTGAGAAATAAAACTCTGTTGTTTATAAGGCCCCCAGTCTCTGGTACTTTGTTAGAGAAGCCCGAACAGATTAGGACAGTGATGAACCTGAAATGCAAAAATTCCTTTCCTCCCAGAGGTTCCCTGGAGAGGCAAGGAGCTGGGGAGCCTAGCTTCCCTTTGCTTTGGCCTTATTTTAATGACTGATTTTTTTTAGGTCTTTTTTTTTCTTTCTTTTTTTTTTTTTTTAGGTAGGAGAAGGTTAGGTGGGTGGCAGCTTCATTCTAGTCAGAAGCTAAAAGGCTCGTTGATTTTTCTGATATCCTTTGAATGGGCCCTTTCTCCATAGACAGCTCCTCGCAGCTGTTAGGACTTCAAATTCCTCATGCATTGATGGGGACAGAGAAAAGATATAAAAGGCTTTTCGGCTGACACAAAAGAGGGGAAAAAAGAGGAATAAAAATGACAATGTGGTTAATACATAAAATGGTGAAATTTCTGGCACTCGCTGTATCATTAATCTGTCTAAAGTGCCTTTGATCTCTTCTGCTTTAATTAACTTGTAATTATAACATGATGATTTTTGCAGCGGGCAGAATCTGGGAGCTGAGCCCTGAAAGCAACTTCAGCCTCTGAGTAACATCATAAAGCAGGGTTTGCAGCATCTGCCTTTCAGAGGTGCGCTTCCCACATCTGTGTTTGCACACGTGCACACTCATGCAACACACACACGCACACACCAGGCTCCCTCATTGCACATTCTCATGGATTAGTAGCTATGTGCTCGTACTAAGTTTTATGAGTTTGGCCATAAAACTTGTTTTGGTTGATGGCATGTTGACAAAAGCGACAAAAAATGCCCAGTCTTACTTTCTGGTCCCAGAAGGAGCAGGAGATGCAGGCAGAGCAGTCACCCCAGTGCAGGTCAGCCTAGATCAGCCAACACCCAACAGACCTGTAAGTGCAGGAGTATAATAAATAATTATCATTGTAAGTCCCTGAGTTTTGAGGCTGAGGCAGCAAGAGTTAACTAATATATTGGTGGGATTAGGATTCAAACCCAGGCCCACAGTTCCATCTGTGTCTAAGGCCAGTGTGCTTTCCTCAGTGCCATGTGGTCCCAGAGCTGAGGGCCCTCTAGGCTGTTGGTGTTTTTCAGACTGGTGAGCAAGGGGGAGGCGGAGGACTGAGCACTAGAGCTCTGCCCCCATCACTCCTACATCAACTGTTCCACATCCATCTGTCTTATATTGGCCTGCTAGATAAGACTTCATTGAAAGAATGTGTTCTGCTCCTTAAACAATGTTTAAAAACCATGTATTTACTCCAATCTCCTCATTTTACAAACGAGGAAACAGAGGCTCATAGAGGGACAGCAGCTTGGCCAAGACCACAGCTGGTTAGAGATAGAGACAAGATGTATAGCTCAAGTTCTCCGGGCCCCTTAGTCAGAAAATCACATCACAGTTGATGTCATGAATCTTTGAGACAGGAGGACTGGGCAGGGATAATGGTGAGGTTGCAAAAAGAGGCTCAAAGAAGGGATGCCCCTGGGTGAGGTCACCTCCACCTCTTGCTGCCCTGGCTGACTCACCTCATTCTCATCAAGGTTCCCAGAGGGATGGCTGCATGGCTGCTGCCCTCCCATGGCTGGACTCTGAGAGCCTTGAGGAGGGCTTGTGTGGTTTTGACCCCATTCACCCAACTTTTAGAAACAGATGCTGGGCAATCCACCCTTCCTCATATTCTGCCCTTGGGGTTGATGTGTGCCCGGGTCACATCCCTTCACCCCTGATCTCAAGGGAAGAGCTCATGACACCTCCTTTCTGGACACTGTGATTGGCTCAGAAACGGCATGTGAGACAGTCAGACCAGAGATCAGTGGGGCTTTCTCTGAGCTCCAGGTAAGCTGAGCTCAAATGTGAGAGAGACAAAGAGATAGTCTTTCTGAGAAGGAAGCCAACATAAGAGAAATCAAGCTTAGTGAAATGAGAGGAGCCCAGCTTAGGAGGCACAGTCTGAGCCCCTGGATCAGGTTGTGCCTGAAGTCCACCCTCTCCCAGACTTAGGAGTTCGTTGATCCAATAAAGCCCCTTGGCCTAGGCCAGTTTGGGCTGGATCGTCCATCATGAGGCCTCGTGCCGCTTAGATCCCTGGCAAACAAATGTATATTTCTCATTCTGCTCCCAGAGCTCTGAGCTACGAGAGTTCCAATCAAAGTTCTGCTGCTGAAATGCTGTGTGATCTTGAAGGAGTCACTGAACTCTCTCTGGAGTTCAGTTTTCTCACCTCTGATTTATGCTGGTTGCCTCAAAATAGGTCTCGGGGCCCTCCCAGCTCCCAAACCTGTTACCTCCAAGCTCACTGTGTTCTGTTTTACCTCCCAGGCTTTGCAGGTGATTCTCTGCCTGGAACGTTTTTCTCCCCCACTGGCTCCAAACATCTTTCAAAATTCGGCACAGCTCACTTCCCCTGGGAAGCAGTTCTGATTCTGTTCCAGCCCGGTTGGATTTGGACTTTCCACCTCTGGTCTCTTGTGGCTCCTTTAGTGGCTGTTGAGCTGGAGGGAGTTTCCTCTGTGTGATGCTGGCTGGACCAGTCAGAGATACAGCTGGAGACTGGTCCCTTTACTATGTGCTGCTCCATGTAGTAAATGCTGATGCTGAGAAAACAGGCTGCAGTTTAGAGAATAAGCTCTCAGTGTGGCGGAGTCTGGTGCCAGAGATGGAGATGGCCCCCAACTAAGCGCACATGTCACAGGTGCCCCCTTTCCCCAGCACCACCTCCACTCCCCTCCCTATCCTTCACATGTATTTCCAGCTTAACTCCTTTGTCCTTGCTCTCCCTCTTGCTTGTCATCCTTTCCCTCTATAGGTCCAAATAACCACACAGATGAAGGATGGAGGCAAGCTGGATCCTCTAAGAAACCCCCCGGGGGAGCCCCAGCTCATGGAGGCCTGGCTCCCTGGTGTTACAGCCTGGGGGGCTCCAGCTCCCTGCATTTCTCTCTAATTATTTCATGCTGGTGACAGCCTTATTTTCCCAACCTGACTGTAAAGACCCCAGAGGCAGGACTCTGAGGTTCATCTCTGGCTCCCTAGCAACTGGCTTGGACCTGGCACAAAGCTGGCCCCTGGCACACTGTTGAATGACACACAGTTTTGTTCCCAGTTGTGTTCAATGCAGGGCTGGGAACACACGCCTCCCGGCGATTACATGTAGATTATGTGTGGATGTGTCCTGGTGATTACTGGAGGCTGGGTGGGTAGACTGAACTCACGGTGAATGACTAGCTACTACCACACTATGCAAAGTGCATTGTGGGCAACATCTCATTTAATCTTCCCAGCAACTTCATGACGGGGAGTCATTCATTCATTCGCCCAACAGATATTTCTTGAACGCCTTCTGTGAGTCAGGCACTGCCCTAGGCACTGGGATATAGCAGGGACCATATTTTCATCCGACGAGCTGAGGCACACAGCAATGAAGAGGCCTGCCCAAGGGTCACGCACCTGTTTGATGTCTCCAGAATTCAGACCCAGATCTGTCTCTCTCCGAGTGCTGAGCCCAAAAATGCTGTGCACGTTGCTTCTGCAGATCTTGCTTGCCTGAGATGTCTTTCCTCCAAAGCTCCCTAGCTCCTCTCGTTTCCCCATTCCCTCATCACTCACCCACTCACTCATTTGATCTTTGTCTTATTAGTTCAATCACCCATCCATTCAGTCACGCATGTACTCATCCATTGAGACGCTTCCTAAGTCCCTGGCATGCCTAGATCCCATGCTGGGCATTGGTCATGGCAGGTAATAACTCAGCCAACATCAAGCCTAGAAGCCAAGAGGGGATTTCCAGAGGCAGACTTCCAGCTGCATTGTGGGAGGAAGAGGGAGATGGGTCCATCCCAACTAGGCCTGGACCAGCCGGGCATTTCTCCAGGTATGGTTAACACAAGCAGAGGGAGGCAGAAGGTGAGAAGACAGCAGCACAGAGACCAGTGTTGGGAGCCCTGGAGAGTCAGAAGCAAACTGTGAGCAAATGTCAGTATTTTTGGACGGGAAATAAGCACTATGCAAATGAGATGCAAAACGATGCAAATCATGGCCATTCAATTTCAGTCCAAAGCTACTTTTGGTAATAAGTCTACAGCAGGGCTGGTAATGGAAGAGAGGGTGCATCAGCGGGGCCATGAGGGTGCATGAGGGCTTCCGATGTTTAAATGTTGGCTCAAGCTCTTTTTTTGGTAAACACACTGTGAGCAAAAAGAAGAAATGAAAGAAAAAAGAAAGAACAAGGAAAAGAAAAGGAAAGGAAATAATTAAAATCTAGAGGCCATGAGTCATCAATTGAGGTTTCTGTGCTGGAGGAGAGATTAAGGAAGGAGCGGTGGCTGGAGGAGGGGAGCTGTGGCTGCCCCAGTGAGAGCGCCTGGCACGCCAGGGAGACTAACAAGGAGGGACTGGGTACAAGATGTAGGTATCAGGTATCTATCGCCGTAGAGATGCTTCAGAACAAACAGCCACGAAACCTCAGTGGAATACGATCGATTGTAAACCTGTATGTTTGCTCATGAGTCTCTGGGTCATCTGGGTGGTTCTGCTGAGGTGAGTGGGCCTGGGCAGGACACACTCACCTGTCTGGTCAATTGCAGGTCAGCTAGGCGGCTTTGCTGATCTTGGCTGGGCTCTCATGTGTCTGGGCCTGGCTGGGATAACTGGGTTGATTGGACTATGCTCATTCCTCCGGCAGGCTAGCTCAGGAATGTTCTTATCAAAGGTAGAAAAGCAAGGGAGAGACCCAAAATGCCTACGACTCTTGAGACATAGGCTTGAAACTGGCATATAAGCATTTCTGCCGCTGTTTGGCAAGCAAGTCACTTGGCTAAGTCCAGATTCAAGGGTGGTGGGGGGAGGGGGTATCTAGGTTCCTTCTTGCAGTGGGTAGAGCTGTACATCACTTTGCAAAGGGCATGGATAGAAGAATGGGTGAAGGATAGGACCATTTTTGCAATTAACGTATAAGAGTGTAACTTTGGGTAAGTCGCCCACTCTGTCCAGACCTGCTTTGTCATCTCTGAAAAGAGAAGGTTGCATGGATGATCCTTCCAGCTCAGCTACCCTGAGTATGTACCTCATCTCAGGCCTCCAGGGCCCAGCTGGATTCTAGCTGGTAATAGTGAGGGCCTTTGCCTCTGTTCCTCCTCCACTGGGCCCAGGAAGTGCCTCCCCTAGGATCCCAGGCATCTTTCATCAGGGATCAATAGCTCTTTCCTCTTCTAATGGACTCCCTGATGGCTGGTGGCTGCGGCAGAACTGTGGGGAGAGATGTATTAGCCCCCCTTGTGCCCCAGAGGAGTGTTCATCTTTAGTGGATAGAGGGACGTGGCTGATCCTGTCTCTCCATTGTCTGAGATATTAATGAGGCTTTTATGGATTACGCTTCACTGAGGAGGATGACACAAAGGATAGGACTATCTCACAGGCCCAATTTCCATGTGCTGAAACCTGTAGAAACCTGCTTACATGGAATTATCCCATCCATCCACCCATCCATCCACCCATCCATCAATCCATCCACCCATCCATCCATCCATCCATCCATCCACCCACCCATCCATCCACCCATCCATCCACCCATCCATCCCCATCCATCTATCCATCCACCCATCCACAGTCTTCTTAAGATCTCCTATGTGCCAGGGCAGATACAGATAACACAGAGATGAATAAAACACAGCCCCAGCCTTCAAGGGGGGAGGGCACACAAGTAAGCAATCAACAGACCATTCTGGGTGTTAGGTGCAGCTAAGCGTGGAGAAAAGAACCCAGCAGAGGTCAACTCTGCCCCAGGTCTAAGAGGGAGTCAAATCCAGACTGAGTACAAGGGAAAAGATGTGGCTGGCTCTCTGCAGGCTCACAGCATCTGGTGGTGGGTCCAAAACTGCCTTCCATTATTATCTAAAGGATGAAGGGTAACCCCAAGCCAGAGTACAAGGATCAGAGCCCTGACCTTTTGGCCTTACATTCAAGAAGCCAACCCAAGGGAGTCCATATGGGAGAACACCATGGTGTTGGAGTGTGTATATGTAGGACCCATGTGGCTGAAATCCACACCTTCTGTTGTGTGGCCTGGGCCCGAGGGAATGGTCACTCCATCCTGCCCCTGGAGCCTTTGGTCAGTTATAAACAAAGGTCCTGAGCTCTCTTGCTTTGTGGCCATCTTGGGAAGGGTTGCTTAGCAGCCAGTGGGGTGAGTTCATCCACATCAATGCTCCAGGGGGCTTTCCCCTGAGAGTAACTGGTCCAATCTGAAATATCCAGGTAAGAGGCTGTGTAGTGAGACTCTGGCTCTGGGCTCCATCTTCCACCCAACCCTCCTTGCCAGGGTGAGTGGAGGCAAGGGCAGGAAGGACCAGATAAAGGAGAGACCATCTTCCTTAGCAGGACAGAGCCCACCCCAGACTCCCAGATAGGTGCTTAACCTACTTTTGCAGCCACAGAAGGATGTGCAAGTACTCAAAATTAGGCATATAATTTTAGGGAGACTCCTAAAGTCCCAGGATAAGAACTCTGACTTTAGGACTTAGATTAGTCCCACCTAATTAGACTTCAAACTCAGACCACTAAGACATTCTACTATCATTAGAGAAAGCTGGTACCCAGCCCTGCCAAGATGGGAAGGGGAGGGGTTTTGAGACACTGCCTCAAAGTTACAACTGCAGTTCCCTGCCGCTGAGAGATGTAACTGCCCAGGAAGGTGCAGGAAGGCAGGCGTTTCTCTCTGTAGTCAGAACCAGGAGATGCCAGGCAAACAGGAAATTTCACACCCAATGCGAGTCTCTTCACCATGCAAACCTCAGTATCAATTTATCACTTATTGCTTCTCCAGTTCCAAAGATGGATTGTGTAGATATGTAAAATAAGTGCAACAAATAAAGGAAATACATTTAAAATGTACAAGAATTGGCCAATTTTGCAATATTTCACCTCAATTTTATATGCTGGCAAATATATTTGAAATACATGTGTGCTAAGCATGACAAATTTATAGAAACTAAAGTTCTATTATTTTGCTGCAATGCGCCAGGGGAATAGCTCTGAAATAATATACTTCTGTCTGCAATAAAGGCTTTTCTCTGAAGCTGTCTTAATGCTGTGAACAAAACCTAGAGCTCTCTCAAGGGCTTCTTCCTTTGAATTACTGCTCCTCTCCATGGCCTTTCGCCATGATGTGTTTGGCAACCACTTGGTGGGTGGATGGGGATCCAGCCCACGATGCAACCCCCGGGCCCAGATGGCCCAGAGAGATAAGCGTGGAGAGGATGGTGAGCACGAGAACACACCCCCAGCACACAGCGTCTGTGTGACAGGCCTGCCACGCCCAGCACCTGCCTCCTGGAGACACACCTTAACTGTCACCATCTCCACTTGAGTAACAGTCCTGCGGTAAACTGGAGACACAGTTTGAGAGATTGGCTACAACTGCCTGTGCGGCATGGCAGCAGTAGGCTGGGGAGGAGTCTAATGGCCTCAGGGTCATAGTCTGCTGTCAAATGGATTTGGATCTACACTCTCTATTCTTTGGCTTGTGCTTCCGGAAGGTCACATAAGCTCTCTGAGACTCACTTCTCTTGGCTGTAAAAAGGGAGTAAAGATTCCAACTTTATACGATTGTCGTCACCCCACCGCACAATGTGTAATTAATTCCAGGGGGCGCCATTCACACTGTACTCTCCAGGTAGATGGTGCTCTCTGAAGTTACACAGTGCACTACCTGTGCAGCTGTACATGGCAGCTCTGCATGATATAAAGGCCCTGGCACATAGTAGGTATGCAATAGGCACAACCAGTTCTAGATTGTTGGATTTGGCCCAGAGTAGGCTGTTTTGCATACTGATTAAAAGAGAGGATATTGGAATCAGACGGCCTAGATTCAAATTTCTGCTCTGCCACTTCCTAGCTCAGTTATCTTGGGAAAGTTCTTAACCTCTGCCTCGGTTTCCTCTTCCATAAGACAGGGATAAATAACAGAGCTGCCTGCAGAGGTTGCTGTGAGGATAAAATCTGATAATTCAAGTCTGAGCCTTTATTGGCCAGTGGCTGGCAAATGACAGATGTTCCAAATGTTAGTTTCCACAGGGCAACTGGATAGACAGAGTGAGTATGGCCACCATGAGGCTGAGAGCAGTCAGAAGCAACACACCAGATGTACCCACAGTAACATGGGTTGACTGCAAAGCCCAGTGCTGGGATGGAAATTCCATTTAAGTACATTGAAAATGCACACATACAAAACAAAAATATGCATTTCACAAAAAGACATACAAACAGAAGGATACACATAAAATGCATCAGAAGGGTTGCCTGTAGGAGGGGAGAGATGGACTAGGAAATGAGGATGAAAGGGACTATGTAGGTAAGAATGGGATGCGACCAAACCACATCGAATATCAGAGCTGGGTGGTACTTCAGAAACCGTCCAGCTCAACTACCTCCCAGACAAGGGGAAGAGAGAGAAAGATAGTAGACTGGGCAGCACAGTCTGTGGACCACGTGACCATGACGAAGGGTGTCTTCTCTAATAAGGAGGGTGTCAGAAGTTCCCAAAACCTGTTACCTAATTTGGTAGAATTTTTCAGCTTTTCAACTAGTAAGTTTGGGGACATGTCGCTCAGAACCATTCTTTATTCAGTTGGTTCCCTTTCTCTCTACCTGTTCCTCTTTCTTCCCCCTCTCTCCTTCTCCCCTCACCTGCATATATTTTACTAAATTTTAAAATTTTTTAAACATCTTTACTGGAGTATAATTGCTTTACAATGTTGTGTTAGTTTCTGCCGTATAACAAAGTGAATCAGCTATATGTATACATATATCCCCACATCTCCTCCCTCTTGCGTCTCCCTCCCACCCTCCCTATCCCACCCCTCTAGGTGGTCACAAAGTACCGAGCTGATCTCCCTGTGCTATGCGGCTGCTTCCCACTACCTATCTATTTTCCATTTGGTAGTGTATATATGTCCATGCCACTCTCTCACTTCGTCCCAGCTTACCCTTCCCCCTCCCCATGTCCTCAAGTCCATTCTCTACGTCTGTGTCTTTACTCCTGTCCTGCCCCTAGGTTCTTCAGAACGTTTTTTTTTTTTAAGATTCCATATATATGTGTCAACATACGGTATTTGTTTTTCTCTTTCTGACTTACTTCACTCTGTATGACAGACTCTAGGTCCATCCACCTCACTACAGATAACTCAATTTCGTTTCTTTTTATGGCTGAGTATTCCATTGTATATATGTGCCACATCTTCTTTGTCCATTCCTCTGTTGAGGGACATTTAGGTTGCTTCCATGTCCTGGCTATTGTAAATAGAGCTGCAATGAACACTGGGGTGCATGACTCTTTTTGTCACCTGCATATCTTCTCTTGCTCCTCTGGTGTTTCTCTCCTTCCTCTTCTTCTCCTCCTTGGCATAAAGATGCTGCTCTGTGGACCAGCCCTGAACCCAGTCCTTGCAGATGCTTCCCAAGTAGGAAAAAATTGGAATTGGTCAAAGGCTTCATGTGCCTCAGCTGTCCACCTAACCTCAGGTCTCCCCAGGGGACAGGGGGCCCTTCAAGCTACTAATGAGGCAGGCAGGGTCCCAGGGGGGAAGGGCTAGGCACCTGGAGGTGTGGGCCTGCGTGTACATTCTTGCATTTCTACAGAACGGAGGCATGAATGCACACAGGAATACACACACGTGGGCACGTGCAAATCCAAAGGCACGCCTTAGAGGCACCATGTGCACACACAAACATGGCCCCATACATATGCATCAAAATACAGATGCACACCCAGATGTGCAGGCATGCACAGACTCACCTGCTGATACACACACGTATGCATCTGTGCATAAGCATACACATGGAAAGAAATGGACACCTATGTGCAGCCATGCACACACACAGGTGAGCCAGGAAATAGAAGAGGAAAGCCCACCCCACTCCCCACCTGACACACAGACATACAGACCAACAGGCATTCGTTCCTAAAGTACCACACAGGTGCTTGGGCAGGTACGCAGCCAATAGCCCTCTCTCTTCCCAGACTCTCCTCCTCCCCTCCTGCGATGTGGGGTGAGGGCGTGTCTGCCGTATGTTGTGGCTGCAAAGAGCCAAAGCAGAGACACAGGATGGGATCCTCATGGAAGCCTCCCTATATCATGGGAGCTCTAGCGTCCCTCCCGGGATCAGGTCTGTAGCCCCTCAAAGTGACTGCAAGAGGAATTTCTGCTAATTCCCTGTGCTTGTGTTGGCAGAGGAATTCCATTGAGATGATGCTTCCACGTGAGAGCTCTGGATAGGGGAAACACTGCCGTATCCCCTTCACCATGCACACAGCCCAGCCCAGGTTGCCATGAGAGCCTCAAGCTTCAGAGAAAGGCTTGCAGGTTTCCACGGGGCTGGGCAGACATGCCTCCTACAAGCAGGAGCCTGCGTCTGTCTTCCTCTTCTTGGCGGGGCTGTGGGGTGGGTACGATGAGCCCCGGGGAGCTAGAGTGGGAGCCAGTGCTGGAGCACCAGCCAGGTGCTGCACACAGCATGTCTGCTCATTTCCTCTGCTTTTTTCTCTCTTCCCTGGACAATAGCTTCCTGCTTCCCGCTTGCCTCTTTGGGAACATTCTCTGCATATCAGTCAGAAAGAGTCTGTTAACCTATAAGCCAATCATGTCACTTCTTTGCACAGAACCTTCCAACGGCTTCTGTTTCATCAACAATATGCTCGAGGCCAGCACAGCCTCTGGGATGCCCTTCCTCGTCTGGCCCTGCGTTGCTTCCCCTCCCCGCTCTGCCCACCTTGCTCTCTCTCCTCCAGCCACACCAGCTCCCTTGCTGTGGCTCAAACGCACCAGGTCTGATCCTGCCTCAGAGCCATGCTGATCCCTCCCCTGGAAATGCTTCTGCTCTCTGAAGATCTGCATGACTCACTTAAATGTCGTCTTCTCTGTGAAGCCTTCCTTGGATACCTGATCTAAACCTGCATTCTGCCACAGTTTCTATGGCCTTTCCCTGCTTCATTTTTCTCTGGAACACAGCACCCTCTGACATACTGCACATTTTACATATCTTTCCTGTCTGCTTTCTGTCTCCCCACCATAACATAAGCTCCGTGAGTGAAGGGGTTTTGTTTGTTCTGTTTAATGCCTCCAGTAGTACTCGGTACAAGGTGGGTGCTCAATACGTATTTGCTGACTATGTGAACAACCCTGTGAGGCAGGCATTTTTACCCCCATTGTACAGATGAGAAAACTGACGATACTAAAGCCAGCAGGCGGTAGGGCTTGAATCTGAACTCAGGCTGATCTGGCTCAAAAGCCGGAAGCTGGATTTAACCTGCCTTGCTGCCACCTGCAACCACACCGCAAATAACCACGTGCCATATACCTTGTGTAAACTTCAAATCTGTGGTTGTCAAACTTTGGTGCACATCAAGATCAATGCAGATCCCTGGGTTCCACACAACCCTAATTAAGTCAAGTGGGTGCTTCGTGAAGCACACTTGAGAAACACAGTTATATACTCTTTTCCCAAGATACCCAAAGACCCATGATGTCACTTGGCTAAACCCTCCTATCACGTTTCAGAAATTATTTTCTCTGCACTTCCTTTTCCAAAACTTAATGTACCTAGGTGGTGGTAGTGGCAGCTTTTTTTTTTTTTTTCTTTTCTTTAAGGATCTGGCTATCTAGGGTCAAGGGCAAAGGGAAAATAACCTTTACTGAACTCCTATTACTTTTGAGCACTCTTTTAGGAACATTATATGTGTTTTTAAATTTTTTTTAAAATTGAACTATAGTTGATTTACAATGTTGTGTTAGTTTCTGGTGTACAGCAAAGTGATTCAGTTATATATACATATATATATATACCTTTTCTTTTTCTTATCCTTTTCCATTATGGTTTATTACAAGATATTGAATATAGGTCCCTGTGCTGTACAGTAGGACTTTGTTGTTTATCTATTTTATATATAGTGGTTTGTATCTACTAATCCCAAACTCCTAATTTGTCCCTCCCCCATTCCCTTTCCCCTTTGGTAACTATAAGTTTGTTTTCTACATCTTTGGAGCATTACATGTGTTGATGAGGTAGACAACTGTGGTAGCTTTGTGCATGGGCTCTGGACTGACTGCTGGGGTGAGATTTGGTTCTATCACTTTTGCCAGCTGTGCAAACTTGGGTGACTTATTTAACTTCTCTGAGCTTCCATTCCCCTATCTGTGGAATGCTGACTTTGTTGCAGTTGATTGTCTCCAATGTTAATTTCTTTTTCTTTTTTTTCTTCTAGTAATAGAATTGGTGAATTTTAGCAAGGCACATGGTCACCAGATAGAAACTACATTTCCCATAGTCCCGTGTTACTAGGTGTGGCCATTCGAGTATGTTCTGACCAATAAGATTTAAGAGAAGTTATGGGATCAACTTCCAGGTCATGCCCTTAAAAGAAAAGGGGATATCTCTCCTTCTCTCTCCCTCTCTCTCCCTCTCTCACCCCCTCTGCCTGCTGGTGAGAATGCTGGGCCATGTGGACAAAAACAGAGCAATAAAGTTGAAGGAGGCCTTGACTCTGACATTGTGGAGCTATCTTATCTGTCCTGGATCAACTGTTACCCAAGAGAGAAACTTCCATCTTGTTTAAAGCACTGTTCCTTTGACTTTTGTTACAGCAACTGAGTCTGTTATCTTAACTAAAACCAACTTTGGTACCAGACTGTTGTGCTTCCATAACAAAACATAAACTACGAAGCTTTGGCTTAGTGGCCAAGGGGCAGGTGTTAAAGCTGGAGGTATCTCAGCATAGGATGGTGGAGGCCCTTGTTATATAAACATCTGACATTGCCTGGGGTTCCTTGAAAGCAGATCATGTGCCAACAGTGTCTGTAACTCTAGCAGGTCCGTTGTAACTCAGAATGTAATATGTATTGGCTGATTCTTTCATGTTTAGCAGATCCTATGAGAGAGATGATCTCAGGCTACTTATAAAACAAGATTTGGAGGAGGAAGTCTTAATAGGCAGGAGAGAAGACTGAAGCCCCAACCTTTTCTCATGCACCTCAAGCCAGACTGTAGGATAGAATATGGCAGCCAAAGTCAGATCAGACTGTTGCCTCCTCACCCAAACCTACTGTCCCAGGTGGCCCCCAGGAGGCCTCCTCTGGGTTGGAACAAGAAAAAGATACCAGGAAATGAAAGATGAGTTATTTTTATTTTATTTTATTTTTAAAAACTTTTATTGAAGTATAGTTGATTTACAATGTCGTGTGAATTTCTGCTGTATAGAAAAGTGATTTAGTTACACATATATATATATTCTTTTTCATATTCTTTTCCATTATGGTTTATCACAGCATATTGAATATAGTTCCCTGTGCTATACAATAGGACCTTGTTGTTTATCCATTCTATGTATAATAGTTTGCATCTGCTAATCCCAAACTCCCAATCCTTCCCTCTACCAATCCCCTCCCTCTTGGTAACCACAAGTCTGTTCTCTATATCTGTGAGGGTTTTTTTTTTGTTTCGTAGAAAACTTCATTTGTGTCATATTTTAGGTTCCACATATAAGTAATATTGTATGGTATTTGGAAAGAAGAGTTTTTAAACAGAAAAAATACACCTAGAAGAAATTTTGGTTGTGGTTACTTGTACATGGTGCTGACTGGAAGCAAATAGAAGGAAAGCTTACCCAATTCTTGAGGGAATTATTTTGCCAAAGAGACCACAGTTTTCTCTGAGACAAGTTGATCTCCGTAGGCAAGAGCCTGGTTCTGGAACGGGACTTACCATGCTCCTAAGCACCTCTAGGTAAGCCCCACTGTTCTTGGAAATGCACGTTTCTGCCCTGGCGTGCTAGAGCTGGGCCTTGGAGCTTACCTTGTTCACCTTTCCATTGTTTTGCATGTGGCGAAATAGAGGACAAGAGAGGGACGGTGCTCAGCCAAAGACCACACAGCTCCATGCTGGATGAGGTTGAGAGCAATCACCCTCATGGCAAGATTCACCACAGGGTTTCTACTTGTTGTCAGCTCCTTAATGCATAACTTCTGGGGCACGTGTAATGAAAAGAAGTGATGTTTGTGAAAATAGTGCACAAAAATTAGGGATCATGAACCAGGATATTGACACCTGTCACAGTTGTTGCCCCAATTCCCACTCGTTCTGCCTCCTTCCAGGGGAATAGGGAATGTTCTGGCAAGACAGATGGAAAAGCAACCCCAGGTGTAAACAACATGTGGCCTGAGTTTGAATCCTGATCATGTCACTTACTACCTGTGTGACCTTGAACAGGTAAATTACTTCTGTGGTGTCGGTCTCCTCATCTGTAATAGTAATGCTTACCGCACGGGATTGTTGTGAGGTTGAGATGAGGAAATAATATAAAACGTTTACCATGGTGCTGGCACATGTCAATATCTGTTAATGCAAACGGCTCCGTCTTAGTGATTTTGTACAATTGTTTATTCCTTATTTGCATTGCAATCTGATGGCTCCTGAGTCACCCTTCTCCATCCTCCAGCCACACTGTCCCTGTTCTCCAAACAGAGGAAGAGAGAGATGTTTCTAAGGGCCAAGCCTGGAAGTGACAGACGTTACCTTGCCCAATCCTACTGGCCAGAAACTGTCAATGGCACAACCACCCCGCCAAGGGGGTGCTGGGGCACCCTGTGCCCAGGGGAGGGAATGGTGTCTCGGCCACATCTAGACTATAATACTGGCTCGGTCCCTGGTATATTGTGTGATTCTCTACATGTTGTTCAACCTCTCCAAACCTCACTGTCCTCATTGTAAATGGAGCTGACGATACCAGTTTTATTATTATGAAGTTCACATAAGGAAAGAAACGTTCAAAGTG
The DNA here is from genome assembly GCF_059928025.1 of Delphinapterus leucas. Taxonomy (NCBI): domain Eukaryota; kingdom Metazoa; phylum Chordata; class Mammalia; order Artiodactyla; family Monodontidae; genus Delphinapterus; species Delphinapterus leucas. The sequence goes on along the minus strand of NC_143129.1, from coordinate 177,091,127 downwards.
CCTAATGCATGGAGGACGTTTGGTGGATGTTATTTTCCTAACTTTTTTGCTGAACAGGCCTCCTCTTTGCCCCATCGTTACTCCCTTCTCAGCTCTTCTGTCCTCCTCTCTCCTTCCTTTCCCTGCAGTGAGCAGGTGACAGCTGGCAGGGCTCCTGGGCTGCAGTCACTGAACTGGCCCATTTTAAACCAAAGGGTCAAAGTTACCAAAGAAAATCCAGAGAGGGAAGGTTGTGGCTGGGAGTCGGTGACTGGAGCCACATCCCCTGCCCCCCAACATAAATCTTTGGGGAAACCATTAGTGGACCCTTCAGCTCAGAGACAAATTACAAGGCAGGGGATCAATGTTATTTTTTCCACAAGCTGAAATAATAACGGCTTATAACAAAATCGATGCAAATCTTCATGAATAAAGTGATGGCAGGTACATGTTAGAGTAATAAGGGTGTGAGAGGGGAGGAGAAGCCTCAGCCAGTTGGCAGTGGAGGTGGCATCCCAGGAGGGAGCCACCTGCACAGCTGTCCTGGGGTTTGGTCCCCTGTGCAGTGTAGCGACACCCCTCCCGGACTGGCCTCAGCCAGTGAATGCCCCCAGAAGGGAAGGGGCCTGCGGGTGGGAGAGGAGTTAAGAAGAGATGACATTTTCTTGCAAGTTTACTCTGAGCTCCATCCTTGATGTTCTTACGGGATCCTCAAAGCTTGATGCCATCAAAACCCTCATTTCGCAGCTCAGGAAACTGAGGCTCCGAGAGGTGAAGCAACGTGCCTGGCGTGGTTAATAACTAGCCATGCCTGGATTTAAACCCAGGTCCCCCCTATTCCAGAGGCCGAGAGTTACTTCTTTAAATGAGCATTGCCTCTCCGTCCTGTGCTTCCCTGCCTCTGCACCTCTGCACATGCGCACCCTCTGTCTGGAGCACCTCGATCCTCTTTCCTCCTCCCAAGAAAGAAACTTCTCATCCGCCCTCATGACTTGGCTGCAGGGTTGCCGTGAAGGCTGGCGGCGTCTGTGATGTCTTCAGCTCGCATTGTCATGCCCTCCCGGTAGGATTTTGGGTGTGGTCCTGGGTGGACCCTGTGACATAGTCTAGGGAGTGTTTTTCCTCCTGAGTAGCTCCGAGCTACTCCAGGGTTGGATTGTATCCTGTTTGACTACCTCTTTGTCAATCCACCCACCTAAATACCAGCACTGATATTCATCCTTCCTTCCTTCCTTCCATCCATCCACCCATCCATCCATCCATTTCCAGGTAGCTCCCAGGACCTGCAACATTATAAGATTTTATGCTGACAGATGCTGCAAAATGGATGAACCTTGAAGACATTATGCTAAGTGAAACGAGAGAGTCACAAAAGGACAAATACTGTACAATTACACTCATATGATGTACTTAGAGCAATCAAATTCGTAGAGACAGAAAGTAGAATCATGATTGCCGGGGGCTGGGGGAGGGAAGACTGGGGAGTTAGTGTTCAGTGGGTATAGAGTTGCAGTTTTGCAAGATGAAAAAAGGTCTGCAGATGGAGGGTGGAGATGGCTACACAACAATGTGAATGTGTGGAATGCCACTGAGCTGGACACTTAAACATGGTTAAAATGGTAAATGTGATGCTTTGTGTATTTTATCACAATTACAAATTAATTAGTTTAGAAAATTATCAGATTTCCCAAGGAGGCTGCAGTATATCCCTTATACAGAATACCACCCCTCCCCACCTGTTCCAATCCAAACTACTGGTCAAGCTCTACCTGAACTTCCACCTCCCCCGTGTAGAAGCCTGCAGGTTTCTGCAACCCCCTCCAGCTCTCCTGCCTTCAATTCCCCAGGTGCTCATGGTTTTCACAGAGTTGTTTTTATGGCTATGTTTATAGGAGAAGAAGTTTATGGCTATGTTTATAGGGGGAGAAGTGACAATGCCTCTCCTCATATACAGATGGGAAAACTGAGGCTGGGGGAGGTTAAGGGATTATATCAGGCCACCCAGGAATACTGGGCGGTGCGAGGATGGGCAACAGGTTTGTGGAGGGTGGTTTTCTTCCAATATTCCATGCTAAGAATCTGGCTGTGATGGCATGACTTTGCCTTCCAGAGACCTTGACCTGGCTTTCTCTTCACCTGCCTTTCTTTTCTTAAGGGTTGAAGGAAGTGGAGAGAGGTGGAGGAAGTGTCCGCCGCCCAACCATGGTGGGTGGGAGAGAGCCTCATTTCTTCATGGCAGCCTCAGAATCGTCGTTCTTTGCAGTGGATCTTAGCATCTCAGAGCATCAGGGCTAGAAGGGGCCCCGTTGCTTCAGTGCAGCCCCCACCCATATTCCAACCAGGAACACCAAAGCCAGACACGGGAAGCAGCCTGCCAAGGACAGGTGGTTGTTTCCTGAAGAGCCAAGGCCACTACCCAAGTCTTCTGACTCCTGGGATCAGTTCCTGCGGGAGGCCAGCCCCCTCCTAGCTCACTCTGTGACCATGGGCAGGTTCACCTCCTCTGAGCTCTGGTTTCCCTACATGGATGAATGAAGGGATGAGTCCCTTCGCCATCCAACTCAAAGGGCAGTTGGGAAGTCGTACAATAGTCAAGTGTAAACATATGGGTAAAGAGAGCTAGCACTTTCTGAGTTCCTATTGTGTGCCAGGCCCTGGGCCGGGCACTTGGCATATGAGGTCCCTATGATGCAACCAAAGCTACCCCATCTGCCTGGAACGTCTCCTGACTCCCCCTCCCCCTGTCCCTTTTTCTAATTTCTTCATCTGGCCAACACCCACTCAGTACTGCAGTCTCAGCTAGATGTCACCTCCTCCAAGAAGTGTGCTCTGATCACCGATGCCCCATCATTGTGTTCCCACACAACCTGTGCATCCTGGCATAGCACTGGTCAGAGAATGTATTCATTGGCTGTTTCAATGTCTGTATCCTGTACTAGACCTTGAGATCTGAGTGCGTAGGCATGTTGCTCACTGTGGTATCATGAGGGTGCTCATGAGGGTGTCTGGTACAGAGTATGCACATGATATATATCTGTTAAGTTTCACCAGCGAGGAAGCTGGGATGGAAAAACTAGTAAACTACAAAGGACCCTTTCAGGGCAAAATGGGGTTTGAGGTGTTGTAATTCCATACCTTACCTACAGAGGGCGACGCTGAACCCAAGGGACTGCTCAAGGGGTTGTGGCATTTTCGACTAAAGTGGGGTCAGTGAGGGTGCAGTGATATTGGGGGAAAGGAGGTCTATGGCCTTTGCATCACAACGCATGATAATGACACAGAGCCTATTCCAGTGATTTCTGAAACCCACATAGGTTAATTTCGGCAATGGAACAACTTCCTGTGGGTTTCAGCTCCTGGCCTGGGAGCCCTGCCCGGCTTGTGGTCAAAGGGTGATCCATCACAGTTAGACCCTATTTATTATTTTGGCTGCATTTTCTTCCTCTCTCCTTTTCTGTCCCCCAATTAGATTTAATTAGATATTGATAACAGATGCATGCAAAGTGAACCTCTGTGGTCCTGAGCTGGCTGGTTGCAGGGCAGCTGTAGAAAGAGGACGCCAGAGGCAAGAGACAGCCAGCCTCTTGGATCAGGACTTGTGCAGCCCAGGCTCTGGGGCTCTGAGTGACACTTCCAGCTCGTGCATTTTCATCCCCCGTCACTTTCTGCTCCCTCCCTGTCCCCTCTGTTTTCCTTCAAGATCCTCTGTCCATGCCTGGACCTGCCGGTCCTCCCTCTTCAGCCTAATCATTTTATTTCTCTAAGCCTCAGGCATTTTAATTCAGGTCCTTCCTGGAGGGAGGTAGGACACTTTGGGTTACTGTTCAGCAGACAATCAGACACTGCTCTCCTCCCACCGTGGTAGAGCATCCCCATCCAGTAACGAGGAGCTTGGCCATGTGACTTGCTTTGACCAATGCAAAGTTGGCAGACGTGAGCCAAGCAGGGGCTTTACATATGGGTATGTCAGTTGGCTTAATCTCTTGTGCTCTTATGACCTGACAGAAGCAGAAGGTGCCAAGGGTGGCCACTGCCCCCTCAGGCCAGCCTTCAGAATGACCATCCAGGGGTCAGATCTGAGCCCAACCTGCAGCTGGAGTAGAGCAGCCCAGCTGGGTCCAGCCTAGACCAGCCAAACCACTGCCAAACCGTAGCCAAGCTGAGCCCCATGAGTATGAGCATAAATGCTTATGGTTGGAAGTCGCTGAGAGTTTGTGCTATTTATTACGCAGCATTACTGCTGTAAAAGCCTGACTAGTACAGAGGGCAGTGTGGGACTTCGGTGAACGATACAACGAAACAGATTATTCGAGACTGTGAGGCAGGAGACCTGGACTCTCATCCAAAATATTCTACTAGCTCCTATGTGCCTCTGGAGGAGTGGGAAAGAAGCCGGCATCGGCTGATCGCCTACAGTGGGCCAGGCACTGTGCTAGGTACTCTCCACCTATCCTTTATTTTATCACCACCATTTCTGTCTTATCTTTTTTTCCCTGTATTTCTCCTTTTATTACATTTCAAAAATTAAGATATAATCACATACAATAATATGCACAGATCTTAAGTGCTGTTCAATGTGTTTTTCACAATTGCTTACACCCACGTAACCACCACCCAAACCAAGATACAGAAGACTTCCATCACCTCAGGGAATCCCCTTCTGCTCCTTTCTGGTCAGTTCTCTCATCCCAACTCCACAATCACTTTTTAAATTCAATTCATAGATTTTGCCATTTTAATTTTTATATAAACCGAAGTGTGCAGTATGTATTCTTTTGTGTCTAGTTTCTTTCACTCAGCAAACTGTTAGTGAGATTCATTCAAGTCATTGCCTATATCAATGGTTCATCCCTTTTTATTAGCCAGTAGTATTCACTGTATGAATATACCACAATTTTTAAATTAATTTTTATTGGAGTATAATTGCTTTACAATGTTGTGTTAATTTCTACTGTATAGCAAAGTGAATCAGCTATGCATATACCCTCCCTTTTCTGGATTTCCTTCCCGTTTAGGTCACCACAGAGCACCGAGGAGAGTTCCCTGTGCTCTACAGTAGGTTCTCATTAGTTATCTATTTCATACGTAGCATCAATAGTGTATATATGTCAGTCCCAGTCTCCCAAATCACCCCACCCCCCTTCCCCCCTTGGCATCCATACGTTTTTTCTCTACATCTGTGTCTCTATTTTCTGCTTATCTTGACCTTACTCTGTGCCAGGCATTCTGTTAAGTGTTTACAAGGCTAATTAGGGTTATGCTAAGAATGAAGCCAATGCTTAAATGATTAATAACTTTAAAGGGAGGTGTTTGTGGAGTACGTATTACGGGACAGCCTTGCATCAGGTTGTTTCAATGTCTTGTTTTACCTTACCCTCAAAACAACTCAGTAGACTGTAACTCATGAAGTAGACATCACATCTGTTTAGTTCACTGCTGTGGCCCCAGGGCCTGGCACATGGGTACTCAATCAATTTTTGTTGAAGAGAAAGTCCTGTGAGGTAGATGTTTGTAGTACCCCCCAGCCCCCACACTCCTTTCTCTAGTTGCTGAAATTGAGGCAGATGAACTGGCCTAAAAACTGTCTCTACCATTCCAGTTGGGGGTGATTTTGTTCCCCCAAGGGACATTTGGTAACATCTGGAGACATTTTTGGTTGTCATGGGGAGGGTGTAATGTAGCTACTGGCACGTAGCGGGTAAAGGCCAGAGATACTGCTCATATCCTACAGGACAATCCCATAGCAAAGAATGATCTGGCCTAAAATGTCAGTGGTGCTGAATTTGGGAAACCCTGGTTTGGCTGTAGGGGAGCCTGGCTATTAGGGGACTAGCTGTTAGGGCTCCTTTCTGTTTTATCTCAAAGCACCCCTATTGCTTTTCTGCGGCTGCCATAACAAATTGACAAACTGGATGGCTTAAAACAACAGAGATTAATTTTGTCAGAGTTCTTCAGGCCAGGGTCCAACATCGAGGTATCTGCGGGACCACATTCCCACTGGAGGCTCTAGGGCAGAATCTTCCTTGCCTCTTCCCGTTCCTGGTGGTTGCCAGCACTCCTCGGCTTCAGGCTGCATCACTCCAGTCTCTGCCTCCATCTCCACACCCCCTTCTCCTCCTCTGTCGGTTTCAAATCCCTCTGTTTTTCTCATAAAGGACACATCATTGGATTTAGGGCCTACTCAGGTACTCCTGGATCATCTCAAGATCCCTTAATCTTACCTGTAAGACCCTTTTTCCAAATAAGGTTATGTCACAGGTTTGGGGGTTTGATGGGAATATCTTTTGTGGGGGGGCTATTTTTCAGCTGCCTACAGCACCTCTTCTTGGATACAGACATATCCCACTCTTCCACAGAAATGATTGACATTTTATCTTCACAACAACCCTTCAAAGAGTGTATTTTACCCCCTTTTACCCATGAGGCACTGAGGTTCTCCGAGGAGAATCAGCATATTGGGTCAGGATTTGCTCTCTGGCTTTAAAGCTCTTGCTCTCACCTTTAAACTCGCTTCCTGAATCTCATCCATCTGTCTGGGCTCCGAGGAGCTCATACTCCATGGAGCACCTAGAGGTGCCACCTGGACCAGCCCTGCAGTTGGGGGTCAGTGGGCATCCTACCTGGATGACATGAGCCATCAGCAGCCTTTTCAGGTGAATACGTCTTTCACATACCTGGGTGCTGGGAATGCTGGGTGGGGAGAGACCTAGGATCAGTAGGTTTTCTCCTTTGGAGAAGGGGAACAGGTGGCCTTACCCTGGGGTCTTTGCCATGAAAGGCCAAGCCTGGCCTTTCAATCACTCCAAGAGGTCCTCCCCTCCCCGTCCCTGGCCACTTTCTCTCTTACTAGCCCTCCACTCGATGAACTGTGTGCCAGCGTATTGCAGGGCCTCCTGCATGGGAGCAGAATAATAAAGAGGAGGGACTTGTCTGGCCCTGGTCTGTGCTTGATGGTTTGGACAAAGCCGGTAAAGGGCATTGGCGTGAGACCCCCCGCGCCCTCCCCCTCCCCCTTGTCTCCACCTTCAGTAGTGAAAGTCCCAACAACACCACAGAGATGAATGGGGAGCCACTGCATATTACATCATTTAAAAACTTCAATAAACTTTTGTTTTTTTTCCCTTTTGATAATAGCTTTATTGAATCATGATTTACCCACAAGAAACTGCATATCTTTAAAGTGATACATTGGATATATTTTGACATGTTTATACCCATAAAACCATCACCGCAATGAAGACAATGAAAATACACATCATTCTCCGAAAGTTTCCTTGCAAACCTTTGTGACTTCCTCCCTCTCCCCTCCTCACCGTCCCTCCCAGCCCCAGGCAATCATTGATCTGCTCTCTGTCACTATAGATTAGTTCTCATTCTCTAGAGTTTTACATAAATGGAGTCCCACAGTACAGACTATTTTGTTGTGTGGCTTCTTTCACTCAGTATAATTATTCTGAGATTCAACCACGTGGTACCATGTATCAGCAGTTTGTTCTTTTTACTGATGGCTAATAGTTCATCTTGTGACTATTCTACGGTTTCTGGGTCCATCCCCTGCTGGTAGACATGGGATCTTTCCCATTTTTGATGATGATGGATAAAGGTGCTATGAGCATTTATGTGAGAGTCTTTGTATGAGTACATGCTTTCCTCACTCTTGCGTAAACACCTAGGAATGGCTGGATCGTATGGTGGGTGCATGTTCAATTTAACAAACCACCAAACTGCTTTCTGTAGTTTTTGTACCATTTCAAATTCCCACTGGCAGTGTATGAGATTTCCTGTGGCCCCACTTCCTCACCAACACTCGGTATCATCGCTCTTTCACGTTTAGCCATTCTAATAAGTACGTGGGTATCTTCACAGCTTTAATTGGCATTTCCTTAATGCCAAATAATGTTGGGCATTTTTGTGTGTGTGCTTGTTTTGCCATCCAGATATCTTCTTTAGTGAAATGTGTGTTCAAATCTTTTGCCCAGTTTTAACTGGGTAGCTTATCTTCTTACTGTTGCGTTTTGAGAATTCTTTATGTATTCCAGATATGTCTTTTAGCAATAAATGATTTGTGAATAGTTTTCTCAGTCTTTGTCTTGTCTTTTCATTCTCAGAACAGTATTTTTCAAAGAGCATGAGTTTTGGGCTTCCCTGGTGGTGCAGTGGTTGAGAGTCCGCCTGCCGATGCAGGGGACACGGGTTCGTGCCCCGGTCCGGGAAGATCTCACATGCCGCGGAGTGGCTGGGCCTGTAAGCCATGGCTGCTGAGCCTGCGCGTCCGGAAAAAAAAAAAAGAGCATGAGTTTTTCATGCTGATGAAGCCCAAATTTTCAATTGGTCCTTTACTGGATCATGTTATTGATGCTGTATCTAAGAAATCTTTGCCTCGCCCACAGTCTGGAAGTTCTCTCACGGTAGTGAGCCTGGCAGGTGAAGGACTTGCCTCCTGTTTCCTGTTTCTCAGGGATTAAGCTCCTTCCTTCTCTGATGCTCAGGGTCTTGAAAACCATTGTTCAGTATATTTTGTCTGGGTTTTTTTTGGTTGTTGCTTTGGGCAGGAGGGTAAATCTGATCTTTGTTACTCCGTCTTGGTCTGAAGCCCCAATAAACTTTTAAGGTAGGCATCATTTTACGCATACTGTCACCCATGTCTCAGTTGAGGAAACAGAGTTCAGAGAGGTGAAGTGAATTGCCCTGGGTTCTACAGCACATAAATCGTTGTATTAGGACAGAAGCCCAGGGCTACCCAACTGGTTCAAGTCCCGCTTGCTGCCAGAAGTTTCTGAGTCTGGCGTGCACATAGGATCCGGGATTGGCTAGGCAGGAGACTCCCATCCAGTATTGCTGGCTTGGCACTGGCACTCTAGATCAAAAGTAAACTCTCTGAGCTTTAGATGTTTAATCTGCCTACTGAAAATGTTAATTCTGACTTAACCTGCTCTGCAAGGAGTGCAAAAGATGCAGTTACAAAACCAAAGGATTTCCAAGACCTTGTAGGATCTAGAGCCCAGCCTTCTACTCCATGCCACTTCTACAGCAGGATTAGAAATCTGAAATGCTCATGCTGCCACCTACCCCCCCTGTGTCCATTGCAAACATCACTAATCAATGACGGAACTCTTTCCTGATCAGCTGAACTTCATCTCAAAATCCAATTTTTAAAAAATCTAATACTCAGAGTGCCCACCGCCAATTGATTGGATTGGCATATGAAATGAATCCCATTTGCACCTAAGCGCTAAAGCATTCTGGTCAGACGGCCATCCAGCCTTGCGGGCACACCTCATTTGACCAAGCCTTAACTACCTCCTAAGGAGGTGTGTTTCATCATCATGCAGCTGAGATGTGAAGGATGAATTTTCTGGACAGGCCTCTCTTCCTAACTGCAGGCTTGTTTCTATCTCTCCCACCTGGACAGGGACCCTCAACTGGAATGGACTGGACCAGATTACCAGTTGGTGAATCTCCCCCTCTAATTGGTCAGTTTCTCTGCTGAAGTTCTGTATATACCACAGGTACAAGCAGGTAAAGGTAGACAAAAACCCAAAGGTGATTTTACCCATAGCCCAAACTGCCTGCCCCAGTACCCAGAGGGCCAGAGCCCTGGCCTTTGATTCATAGCTCAGAGCTGCAGCCCGGAGGGCACCCTGTGGGCTCCCTCTGCGAGATGGTGTCACAGGATTGAGAGTGCAAAGGGACAGCCCAGGTTTGAGATGGGAACTCAGCTTCACCATCAGCAAGGCCACCCTCTCCCCTCCCCGGGTGGCGGGGAAGCCATGTCTCCCTCATCGTTGGTCCTCGGCCTGGTGCTTGGGTGGACACGTGGTCTAAACCGAGCCTGTCAATGCACCTTGACTCTCTGCTCGCTGACGCTGGCCCAGCTTCAGAGACATGCCCCAGCCTAGGCTGCGGAGAGGCAGGCCTGGGATTGTGATAGGAATTGCTCTTCTCTATGGACTTGGGCCCAGGAGTTGAACCTTGAGGCTTCATGGGAAGAATCTGCCTGTGTGTAGAAAAGCCAAGAGGGAGGTGCAGAGCCGAGAGGCCTTTCTGAGCCCGGAAGCTAGCCACGCTGGACTGACCGGCCATCAAGCCCACACGCCTCCTGGGCTTCTGAAGCTGGGTGAGCTGCTACCAGCGACCTCTGACAAGGACCGGCTGTGACTCCAGTCCCTGATGGACTCTCTCCGGCTGTTATGTGCCAGCCCGGGCCCAGGGGCCATGAGGGGATTCGCCACCAGCATGAAATGCGAGCCCTGGCAACATGTCAGCAGATTGGGGCACAGCCATGAGTCCAACACAATCTCTGTCCCCGAGGAATTCACAGCCAGTTAACAATTAACCACCATATATGCAAGTCATGTCCGCGGAGTGAGGTGTATTGTAGAGATGTACCTGTGGTGCCGGGAACTCAGAGGAGGGAAGTAAAGGGAGGGAAGATGAAGCAGATCCCCAGAGAAAGCAACGTTTTAGGCAACACTTGAAGGAGTGTTGGGATTAATGGCTCAGGTCCTACAACATTCTTGGGCTTAAATCCTGTTCAGCCCCTTGCTAGCTCTGTACCATTGGGCAAGTTAGTTAATGTCCCTGGGCCTTGGTTTCCTCATCTGTAAAATGGGCATCTGCCCCGTGGGTTTATTGAGCAGATTCAATGGATAATATAGGCGTAGTGATTGCTACAGTGACTAGAGCAAATGTTCAGTAAATGTTAGTCTATTATATTATTATTATTATTTCATTGAGGGCAGGTACACCGTAGGTAGCAGTAAAAACGGATACTAAGAATCACACATTCATAAAGGGGATAGGTGTGCAAGATTCAGGTTTGTGGAATAGAAGAAGGGGTTCTGGGCAGTGGGGCCATGGCAGGCGATGGTGCAGAGGAGGGACAGAGCGACGGGCAGACTCAGCAGAGCTCTTCCCCCGCCTCCGCCAGCAGCAGGAAGACGTCAAGACAGAGAAAGGGGTGGGCGGACAAGCATTAGCCATCAGGGTGGGGGTCAGATTGTAGAAACCTAGCTTGTTACTATAAACAACAATGCCATGTCTCTTCTTTTTCTTTCTTTCTTTTTTCTTTTTTTTTTGCAGTACGCGGGCCTCTCACTGCTGTGGCCTCTCCCGTTGCGGAGCACAGGCTCCGGACGCGCAGGCTCAGCGGCCATGGCTCACGGGCCCAGCCGCTCCGCGGCACGTGGGATCTTCCCGGACCAGGGCACGAACCCGTGTCCCCTGCATCGGCAGGCGGACTCTCGACCACTGCGCCACCAGGGAAGCCCGCCATGTCTTTTCTTTAGAAGAAGAATCTGCAGCCACCTAACCCAGAAGTCACTTGTCGATTTGCTCAATTTGCTTAAGTTGCTCGTCAATTCAGTAAGAATAAAACCGCAGTCCTGCCAACCATTTGCCCAAAGCAAGCATGAGCCTGGCGTGAGAAGTGCATGTTAGGATACGCTATTATGTAAACACCTAAGCAGGTCTACGTGGGCACAGAGGTGTCCTAGGAGCCCAGTCCCCAGGAGAAATGAGAGAAACATAATATGAGACAACGTCACAGTTATTTTTGTTTTTGATCACGTGGAAAAGAATGATGTTGACTCCCGCGAGCTCCTGGGACAGTGGAAGAGGTAGTCTCTGTGAGGCCAGCATCCCTCCCACCTTGCGCCCGACCTCTCCTCCAGCACGACATCTAACCTCGAAGGAAAAGGGCAGTTCTCTGGAGGACTGGGTATTAAGTCATTCAAATCCTTCACACCCTAACCTCCTGTGTGACCTGAGGTCACATTGTCCAATTTGAACAATCACAGGCACCTTACAGAAAAGACAATCCTCCACCCACCTACCACCCCATTCATTCACTCACTCACTCGCTCAGCCCTCACAGACATCCTCACTGACTCCTTGGTTCCCGAATCCAGCTTTCCAATCACTCAGGTTTTCACTCACGCATCCTTGTTTATACATTCGTGAACGCTCTCTCATCACCTGGGCACTGGGCGTTGTGACCGGGTGCAGGTGGCAGTGGTGGCCGTGAGGTGAGGTCACTTCGAGCAGATGGGGCTGGCTGCCCAGGGCTCTATGACCACAGCAATGGCATGAGACATCCCTGGGGCTTCCCTGCAGGCAGCGGGGCGAGTAAGAGACCGGGGGCTCAGGGCAGGTGGGGCGAGCGGGTTGAGAAGGCACAGCAACTGGGCCAAGTATGAGCAAACTGAAGCCACATTGGGGAACATTCTGGGCTCCTGACTCCTAAGCATCAGTGGCCTGGGATTGTGGCTGCTCCAGATTAAGCAATGGTCTGGTCCTTCATCCCAGGTCTGGATACTGGCCCTCCCTGTGTGTTTCAATGCTTTCTTATTTCCCCTGGGGTGTGCAGGACCTTAAGGCCATAGAGAACCAGGAGATGCAGGAGGGGGTGATGTCCAACAGAAAAGAGACTGGAAAGGCTGGCTTGGGAGAAGGGCTTCTCAGAGCTGCTTACAACTTGGTCAAAAACACATGCCTTTGAGAGAGGTTTGGAGTCTCCTTGCCTTGCGCCTGTACGGTTTGTGCGTCTCGTGTGAATACAGACATCTCCTAAGTTCCCGCAAATCAGGTACACCTTGGACTTCTTCTAAGTTACTCCAGACCCTAAAGGGCCACGGCCATGGGAAAGGGATCCTAGTACCTATTAGATAAATTTCTTGAAAGAAGAAGAAGAATATCTTAGGCTTCTCCATTCCAAGTACCTAGTGCAGGGACTGATAGTAAAGACTTTCTTTCATTCGTTCATTCATTTATTCATTCATTCATCAAATACATATGCCCTACTCTATTAGTTTCCTAGGGCTGCCATCGCAAAGTACCACAAACTGAGTGGCTTAAAGCAATAGAAATGTATTCCCTCACAGTTCTGGAAGCCTGAAGTCCTAAATCAAAGTGTCCACTCGTGTTCTCTCTGACACTCTGGGAAGAATCCTTCCTTGCCTCTTCCTAGCGTCTGGTGGTGACTGGTGGTCCTTGACTCACAGCTGCATCACTCCAGTCTCTGCCTCTGTCGTCACATGGCATTTCCCCTGTGTGTCTGTGTCCAAATTTCCCTCTTCTAATGAGGATACCAGTGTGTTGGATTAGGGCCCAGCTTAATGACCTCAACTTAACTTGATCATATTTAAAAAACGCTATTTCCAACTAAGGTCACATTCACAGGCACTGGGGTTAAGGTTTCAACAGACCTTTTGAAGGGGACACAGTTTTACCCGTGATAATGACTAGGTGCCAGGCCAGGTGATGGGCATTGGAGGAAAATACCCGCTGGATGGAGACTTCATTCTTTTACCCCATAACACTCCTATTGGGGAGCTGTCCTCCTAGGACTGACGACTCAGCTCAGCTGAAAAATTCCTGGGTCCCAGGCTTGCTGGGAACTCCCACCCACCTCTCTAGCCTTACCTGTCTGGTTGCAGCCTCCAATGGGGCCTCAGCAGCTCATCCGTCACCATAACAAGAACGGCAGGCAGGATAAATCTCACCCTGAAATTCATGTAGCTCAGGAAAAAAAAAAACAGTACATTTACTCATTTCAACTTCTTGTTGCAAGACTCATAAGTGAATAAATCCAAAATAAATATAACCGGGATGGAGGGAGAAGCCACAATAAATGCAATCCTGTCGCCCTAAATGAGGACAAAAGCTCCGAGACAACATTAAATTCCATCCCCAAAGGCTCATTGCATTTCCGACCCAGGTTTCCACAACATCGAGTTTTCCAGTCCCCCTCCTGCCCCTATCCTGGGAGTTCTGCAACCTGGTCCTGTCAGCCTCTGGGTGCGCTGGTCCCTGCAGTTCGTGGGCTCTGGCGGCTCGCATACCAGCTGTCCCCCAAACTCTCGAGACGTGGCGACTTCCTCAGCTCTGGGATGGGCGGCTTCTACCGCACTCTGGGGACCCGCGGCATCTGCCTGGGCTTCTAAGCTTTGTGTACCAGTATCCACATCTTCCTGCAGCCCAGGTGGCGCATAGCAGCGCTCCACTCATGTACGTCTCCACAGATGCTTTGGACCTGTGGCCTGGGAGACCAGGAGGCAGGATGGTCAGCGTTGGGTGTCCTTCTAGCCAAAATGTGTCAGCCGGGTCTTTTGGGGGCAGAGGCAGGTCTTATTCTTCTTCGTGTTACCCTGACAACTACGGATCTCATCCTTGCCCTGCATTCTACAGACGCAGTGCCTGGATATCCTTGAGGCAGGGGAGAGTGGGAGCGTGGAAGGCAGAGAAAGGAGCATTTGGAGGCAGAGGTCCCAGCCTATGTGGGGGCAATTGTCTCCTCCCCAAGGAAAGATGATCCAGCCTTTATTTATGGAGGGTAAACTCTACCAAGCCAGGGGCTGCATCCGCCTGTTTATGGTCGACCCCATATCCCCGGGGCCTCATAAGCTCTGAGCCCTATATGCCCGGCTCAGAGCCTGGTGTATGCAGGGCATCACACATACTTGTCAAATGGATTTAAACTACTCACTGACCAGTTCCCCCTCCTCGATGATGTTACCAGCCAGGTGATCTTGGGTGGATTATCAATGACCATGACCATGGATCAGCTGGGCTGTTTCACAATCTTAATGACTCAGCTGAACTGACTGGGGAGGTGGTGAAAGGTGTTCAGGTAATCCAGTGAGCTCCCTGACAGAGCTGACAGATGGCTGTCACCAGTGCCAACAGGTATGTCTGTGTCAGAACGCTGCCCACGTCAAGAACTGTGTCACCTGTACCCAACCCTTCCCAGGGAGGCTGTGGTGTTGACCTTGCTGTTGGTGGTAGGGGTAGGTTTACTTTCAACAATGGTAGGAGCTGCCATGTGTTAGCACCTACTGTGTGCCACCTCCTTTCCCTCGGCTTATCCACCTATTCGTTCAATAAATCGCATTTGAATGCCTACTATTTGCTAGGTTCTATGTTAGTAGTGCTGGGGATTGCTCTGTTGCTATGAAGTTTACATTCTAGAAGGGCGTACCATATTCTATTTTATTCTATTATGTTCTAGTGGAGGGAGTTACAGATATTGTCATATTATTAAAAATATATGTACTTTATTATATAAAATTTTAATTATATTAAAATTTATTATATAAAATTTATACAGTATAAAATTTATGTTCTGTTCTGTTTCATATCATATCAGACTATTCCCATTTAACCCCCATAACAGCCCTGCCAGGGAGATATTATCTTCGTTTTGTAGCCGAGAAGACATGGTCAGAGAGATAAGTTAACGTGCTAAGTGCTCACAGCTTGTGAGCAACCGGGCAGTGCTGTGTGGGAGCCTGGTGGGACGAAGGTGGCTTTGGGAGTGGGACAGACCTGGATTTGAATCCGAGAGGGAGACTTCATCCTCTGCAAACCTCAGTTTGCGGAGCTGGTGTGGTTTCCCTGCTAGGACGTGTGGAAGACTCACCTGGGGTAGCGTGTGCGCAGTGCTCAGCTCCTGGCTCATCACCGGTGCCAGGTAAGAGCCGCCACATCATGGCTGTGATCACGGTTCCTATGAAGCCAGGACCACAGGGCTGCGCCGGGCAGGACCCAGGCCCCTCATCTCCTGCACTGAAGCTGCCAATGCCACTTCGTAGGCGAAGACCAAGCAAGAATCAAAAGCCCCGACTCCTCTCTTGCACTGGACGCCCAAGCGGGGAGGGGTGGGGCGATTAGCCCCTCTAGCTCACTGGCCGTCACTTAACACCGGAGGCGTAGCAGGGGTCAGGGTTAAGAAGGCAGACTGTGGGCCCAGGTTGCTGGGTTCCAATCCTGGCTCTGCCACCATGGTATGAACTGGGGCAAATTACCTCGCAGGGTCAGAGGAAGGATTGAGTCTATGTAAAGAGCTCAAGACAGAGCTGGTCCCGTGGATCGTTAGCGAGTGGATGCAGACCAGGCCGTGAGGAAGCGGGCCTCCCCTCCTGGTTGGGTTGACACCCCGAACCCGCCACAGGGAATTGCAAATGAGTCTTTTGAAATGAAGTACCAGGGAGATGGCGGCTTTTGTCCAGAAGAAGCCAGGCAAACACTTCCCTCTCTTCTGCGCCGTCCTCGGGGCGCTGAGCGTCCAGGAAGCCCACTCTTGATGCTGACTCCAATCCGCCCTACTATGTGTCCTAGTGGTTCACATGGATGGTACAGGTGGCTGCCTGTGGGGTACAGTTTCCCGAACCATCACCCTAATCACCCATTCCCAGTTCCCTGGGGAATGTTTAAGTCACACTTACTTTTTATTCTGTTTTTTTTTTTTTTAACAATTCAGTGGGTTTTAGTAAATTCAAAAAGGATATTCACAAAGTTGTAAAATAACCACTACAATCAATTGTAGAACATATCATCACTCTAGAAAGAAATTCCATACCATTTAGCCATTACCTTCTCACTTCATCCCCATCCCCCCAGCACTGGCAACCATGAGTCTGCTTTCTGTCCTTATAGATTTGCCTATTCTGGACATAGCTTATAAATGAAATCTTACACTATGTGGCCTTTTGTGACTGGCTTCTTCAGATTTATTTGTAGACTTCTACACGGATAGAGTTAGGAGAGATCTCCCCAATCATCCTTCATATTTCAGATCATCCTTCATCCTTCAATGGGGCCATAGTTAAGTAGTTGCTTGCGTTCATTCATTCATTCATTCATTCATCCATTCATCCATTCATTCTGCAGCAAACATTTATTGGATACCAATAATACGCCAGGCTCTTGTCCAGGCAATGGAGACATGCAGGTGAACAAGACAGAGAAGTCCAGTGCTTGAAGCCACAGTCTATAAACACAGAAACACAAACAAAACAGGAGCTGTCAGGTTGCAACCAGTGCTGTAAATACAGTGAAAGAGGGGAATGGGAGAGAATGGCCTCGGGGAGGGATGCTACTTCAGCTTGGTGGTCAGAGAAGGCTGGGGCGGGGGTGGGGGGTGGGGGGATATTTAGAGTGAGGGAGGCACCCTGTGAAAGTCTAGAGGAAGAGCATTCTAGGAAGATGGAACTGAGTTTAATGACTGAGTTTGGAGTGACAGGGGGTGCAGAGCAGGCCGCTGTGGCTGGAGCTCATGGTATGCGGACAGTGGCAGGCGGTGAGGTTTGCTTTCCCCTTGATCTTCCCAGGCCATTTATCCATTGTAATGCCATTATTTGTTCATGGTGTATTTGTTCATGGTGGCCTCTTCTTTGCTAGTCTGAAGGCAGGGTTCAAATCCTAGGGCTCTCTTTATGCCCCGTGGCCAGCCTGGGGAATGGTTCCCACAAGGAGTGGGTCAGCATTGTTTGAAGTGATGTCTTAAAGGAACGCCCATTATAGGCCTTTTTGAAAGCAGGTTTGCATAAATGAAGGTGGGGTGGGAAGCAGCTGCAGAACCCAGAAGTGTGTGAGGAGAGGGGTCCCAGGGGAATGGGGAGGGACCAGGTCGCCAAAGACACACTCTACCCATCTCCTGCTTCCTGCATCATATACTTTTTTTTAACCCCCACATGTCCTTGTCACTTTTGTCATTTCTCCTTGAGAATCAAGTTGTTTGGGAAAAAGAAAACCAGTTGCATAACTGTGTCCGTTGGCAGGCGCGTTCTAATTTTAAAAAATGTGTCACTCTCCAAGCTGCGCGTCCCTTAATCAGGCAATTACTTTATGATGTAGTATAGTTAAGGAGAGGGAAAAAATAAAAAACCACCAACCCTTGAAATCTCAAACAATTTCTTATGGAGAGTTAATTTGGTAAATGTTTGACTTGAGCTCAAGAATGTCTTTTGTTTCCATTTCTAAATGACAAAAGGGACACAAAAGAAAGGTAATATTTGGTCTTAATCAATCTTTTTCATTAAAATTAGCTCCCCAAACCAAGGATGTCATGGAATCAGTGAATGTGGGGAGAAGGGCTTGGGGGTCTGTGAGGAGGGGGTGTAAGGACGTTTGTGGGGAGGGCAGGATTATTGCGTGGGCATGGCCCCGGGAACACAGGATGGGACGGGATGAGTGGCGCTGGCACTGAAAATAGTTACATCATGGATTGAAGGCTTCCCACATTTCAGCCCTTGTTCCAAGCCTTTCCAAATACCCTATCATTTTTTACCCAGAGCAACCCTGTGACCTAACTATTGCTACGCCCATTTTACAGTTGAAGACACTGAGCCTTGGGGAGGTAAGAGAATTTGCCCAATGCTTACAGCTGGACGGGGCAGAACTGGGACTTGAACCCAGGTCTCCTGATTCCAAAGACCATGCTTTAGCACTTATCATCCCTAAGTGCACTTTTTGTCTCTGCCAAATCCCGAGACAGTTCCGGGCAGATCGCAATGCTGGAGGGGCTGCCAGGAAGCCCTTGAAAGTATATAAAGAATCTTACCATTTCTGCCAAGTTTTCTGCCAAGGATGTTTCTTCCAAAGATGCCCTGAGTGGAAAGGCAAATTCGAGACACCTAAGAAGCTTCTCTCCAGCACCCAGGGCTTCTGAGGGACCCCATACTTGACCCTGACCTGCCCGTTCTCCTGTGTGGTCTGCTTTCCAAATCCTTCCTGGGCCCCTCCCTTCATCAAAATACCCAGGTTTTTGTGTCCTTCTCCTCGGCTTCCCAGGTCATGATGAGTCAATAAGCCCCTGTCCTGTGTGATCTGTGTGTTGTTAAACCCATCTCCAAAGCTAGAGATGTCAGCTTCTGTGCAGGCTCACAGAGGAAGCATGTAGAGCTGGAAGGCAGGGGGAGTGAGGTCGGTTTTCTATCATCATTTTATCCATCCACATCCGTAACTCTCTCTTTCCAAAGACTCTTCCTCCTCCCCCCGTCCCCCCCCCCCCCGCAACCCTTTATGATGTAGAACAGTCTAGATGGCCATTCTGGCTAACTGTTTCCCCCTTTGTTCCTCATTTCTTTATCCAACTTCCAGCACTAGGCTATAAAAACAGGGCTGGCCATCATCGGAGGTGGAGACTGGGCATGGGATCTTGGTTTGCAAAGACAACATTTTCATTGGGGGAAGTTGAGGGTGGTGGGGAATCTTACTGCTAATATATCTTGTCCCTGTCACAAGATCACATCACATTTGAACAGCACTCTTTATCGGCTAAAACACAGCTGTGTCTTGAGACAGCAGGAAATCCAGAGAACCCATGAACACATCCCCACCAAAGGCTGGCTGGCTGTTGGTCCCCTGAAAGTCTCATGCGTCAGGGCAATGGGGCACCTTAGCCTAGACAGCCCCTGGAGGACCCTAAGACCTCTGACAAGTTGAAATGGGAAACCCTAGGCAAGTAATTGTCTCATGTCAGGCTTTGTGACAAAAGCAAACAATTATTAAGCACCTACTGTGTACAAAGGACTTACTTCTGTACAAGATAGGTATAATTCCCCCCACCCATTTTACAGATGAGAAAACTGAGTCTCAGAGAGGTTAATCCACTTGGTCAATGTCACACAGCTTGTAAGTGGTCAGGCAAGGACTTGAACCTAAGTCTGCCTGATGTCACAACCCATTCCCTGACCATTACATCCTCTTGCTTCCCAGCGATGTGCACAGGGTCTGTTTTCCTATCTGCTGAAAGAGGCACAACCTCATTGTACCTTCATGGACGTAGCATTGGAAGCAAAAGTTTGCAATGTCTTTTTCCAGGAATTTGGATAAGGGTGGACTCCGGGGCAGGCTAGGACCCCTTGTTGGGTTATCATTTCTATGTCTGTATAGCATTGGTTATCATGGTAAGAAATTGCTGTAGCCAGTGCATGGACTCATGCATTCAATCACTCGGAGTAGTATTTATCATGTTCCCATGGTATGCCAGGCACTGTGATAGATGTTGCCATTGTGAACACAACTCATTTGGTTCCTGCTAGCATGAAGTTTGCAGTTTTGTTGGGAAAATGGCATTTGACCAAGTAATTAAAACATATCTGTCAGGGTGCAGTGCTGTATTTTAAGAAGAAAGGGATTTAATACAGGGGATTATGTGTTTATAAAACTGCTGGATGGTCTGAAGAAGCAGGGCCTAGGCTGGGTCCCTGGGAATGACTCTCAGAACAATGTAGTCCTCATCAGGAGAGGGGCTGGGACCCTGAGGCCACCCTGGATGCCCTGCTACCTGGGTTTGGAGCCACCACTACTGATGACCCAGTGCCACACACCAGGAGGGGGTGAAGGGCCACCTGATGCTGTGATCCAATGATTAGGGAATCATCTCAAGAAGCTCCGTGACCATCACTCTTTCATGATGCCCAGGATGCTGGTGAATTAACCTAGGAACTTGCTGCAGGAAAATCACAGATATTTTAACCAGTGGAGAGGATCAGAAACCACAGACAGATGGCATTCACTTTATGTTTGCCTTCCAAGTGGAAACCTCATTTTATCCTAGATCTTAGCTGCAAAGGAATCTGGGAGATGGGGCTTTTAGTCTTCCAGACCAGGAAGTACGGGGAAAATAGGTACCATGTATCGATAGAAGATATCCAGAGAATCCAGGTTGAGGGTTGGGAAGGAAGGCCCACAAGAGGCTGTGGGTATATAATGGTGAGATGAATCCAGACTGTGGGGTGAGAGGCAGCTTCTCTCATGATGGTGACTTCCAACCTGAGGTCTGAATGGTGCAGTCTGTATAAAGGCCCCGAGACTAGGGGTGGAGGGAAAGCAGAGCATGTCTGTGACAGTTTTGGGTGATTTTTCAATACATGTTCACTCCCCCTCACCTTCCACGTGGGCGGTATGCGATTCCCTGCCCAGTGACATTCGCCATGTGACTTGGTTTGGCCAGATATGATACGAGCAGAGGCCTGGTTTAGCGTGGATTATCGTGTTCTGGTGATCTATCATGAGAAGCACCTCTCTGGACTCCAGAAAGAAAACACATGAAATTGAAATAAACCATCTTTTACAGAAAAACCCGGACGAACTTTTTGGCCAACCCAATACCAATGGCATATGGTAGGTCAGGGGCAGAGCAGAGGCTGGAACCCAGGCCTCCTGGATCCCATCTATACCTGTCCTCCTCTCATCTCCTCTAACTGACAACAGCAACCATTCAACACCACCAGTATTCAGACTTAGCCAGTCGTATCTGATCTATCCAGCGCTGCCCGATTTAACCCTGTTAATATCTCCACTTGCGGATGAGGAAACTAGGGATCAAAGAGGTTCCACGTTTTGCTCAAGGCCATACCTGAGTTTTTTTCTGCCCGATGCCCATGATCCCAACTGCTGGGCACGGCAGACCCCCACCAGCCTGACTTCTCATCCAAGCTGTGCTGAACTGGACTGCTGGCTCCATGGGCATCAGCTTCTGACTCCATGGCTCTCTGCAATTCCCCTGACTCAGGTGGGCTAAATTTATACCTCAGGCAGGAGCGTATGGGGACTGTTTGCAGTAGGTGACGGAGAGGTTCAGATCCCATTGTGCACTCCTGGTAATTACAGGCATCTTTGTCGGCAGGCAATCATGTCATGCCTGTGGGGGAGATTTCCTTCTCAGAAGGTGGCTCGTGAAGTGGGCTTGGCCTGTGTCTAACAGGAATTAACAAGGGCAAGCGTCAATGTGGGGAGAACAGAGGAAGGGAAGACACAGGAAATTCTACTCTTGGGACATCGGTGGAAGGAGGGAGATAAGAACTCCAGAAATCTAAAGGGGGGCTGCATCTGGTCCAGCCCAGGGCACTGGATAACCTGGAGCCGCCTTCCCAAATTGGGCTCTACCAAGCACAAGGGCCCGTGAGATGTTGGCAGATGAGCCGCAGACCAGAGAACCCCCGGTGTGTTCCTCTCCCACATTTTTTAGCTCTGTGCTTCCTGGAAACAGGGCAGCAGTGCACTTCCTGGACCCCTTGTCCTTGTGTGAGGCCACGTGACTCTTCCTGGCCAATGAGTTATGAGTGAGAGCGGCATTCATCACTTCTGGACTGAAGCATTTAAGTGGTGGTGCAGATCCTCAGGAATCCTGGGCACCCTGCTGGGAAGCACCTCTTGTGAGTGAAAACCATGAGCAAACACCCCCTGTCAACCTGCAGTGGAGACGCAGTACGGGTGAGACATACACCTTCGTTGTCACCAGCCAGGAACATTTTGGAGATGTTTGTTACTGCAGCATAGCTGAGTCTAGCCCCACAGATAAAAATGATCCAATGAGAAAAGGAAGTACTACAAACCCCGTCCGTTTCTTAGAGATTTACAGGGCACATTATCAGTGAAGGATCTGAGAAGTCCTGAAAAACAAACAAATAAAAAATTTGTTTTCCTTGGTTTAATTCAAAGTTTCCCAAATGTATAGACTAGCAATCCTTCGCACCAGTGGAACATCTTTGCCTGGGACAGCAGGATGGCAGCAAAAATCTTCCAGGGCGCTCTTGCAGACTCAAAAAGCATCTCTGGAAGACATCTCATCTCAGACATCCTCCTGTGAATGCTGACAGGGGAAGCAGTGGGGAAGGATTTGAATATTCAGATAAGAACAAGAAAATCTGCTTATCAATCCCGCTCTGCCACCAGCTCCGTCTCTAACGTGGAAAGTCATCTCTTCTCTCTAAACCTCTCTAAACCCCATCAGTGTCCTTCCTGCGCCTTCAGGCTTATGATGAAATGACTCTGTAAAGTGCTTGGCACGTCAGAGGTGCTAACTTGGCTGCTGCAGCTGTCCCAGATGTGCAGACAACTGTCTGAAGGGTGGACTGCAGCCATGCAGGGAGCACAGAGCCAGGATATGTTAAAGCTGCTGAAGAGAGAGTATGATTTGGAAAGCAAGCCTGTCAGCCTGTAGGGGGGATCAGTGACACACGAGACCCCATGAATTGCCCCTGAGATATTCCATATCTCCCTGGTTTCCTGACTGAGCTTCCACACAGCCCCAAGGATGTGGCATCCTGCCTCTAAGATCCTCTGCTGGGACTTTCACTGGCAGGAACCCATGGAAATTCACTCTGATCCTCCCACCTCCATTAAGACCGCTGTGGTCCCCAGGGCTCAGCTTTCCTGGTCCCAGTGACTGCCATCTCCCTGTGGGATCCCCTGGGATACCATTGCCACATTCCCCCAAGGCCTTTCCTTAGCAACTTTCAAGCTTGGACACCTGCTCCTTTGTCCTGTTGGGGACTAAATGTACACTGACTCCAAAAAATGTTGCTCTTTTCTCTGGGTCTCAGATGTCAGCCATGGGGGAGCCAGTGGTTTTCAAACCATTTGTGTTTTGAGCCATGGACTCTTGCCTTTGAACGACACCTTAGGTGGAGCCCCAACATGTACAACACAGGTGAGAGCAGAGTGCCCTGCTCGTGCATGACTTCTCGGCTCACAGTGTGAAAGTCACTGGATTAAACCCACTTGGAGAGCCTCCCAGCTCATGTACAGTCCACACCTCAGTGAGACAGACTCCTACTGCCTCTCCCTCCTTCTCTCCTGAGGACCCACACCCTCTGCTCCCTGGTGCCCCCTCCCTCCTCCACTTAGGCCAGAGGCTGCTTCCCCTGCCTCTGACTGGAGGCGGACACCCCAGAGGCTGCCCCTGCAGCTCAGGGATTCCGGGAGCTCACAGGATGGCAGCAGAGGCCGGGTCCCAGCCCCGCCTCGTCCTTGTATCCTCACCCCCGCCAGCAGGATCTGCTGCGATTAGAGGCTGGACAGGGGGGGCACAGCGAAACATTTTCTGGCTTAGCTGGGGATCCCTGGATTTCCACTGCCTCACTTACCTAGGACGGCGCCCAAGCTCTTCCCCGCCCTGAGGCATCTGGGAGCAGGGACTGGGCCACCCTCTCTGTCCTGGGAGCCAGCACTGCAGGCCTCCAGAAACCCTCCTGGTACCAGCCCCCTTCGGACCTGCTAGCTGAAGAAGGGAGCTCATTAGCTACAAATTAGCATTATTATTCCACTCAAGTGCTCTGTCAGGGATTACACAAGGGAACCTTCAGGTGCCCAGTCTGGGGGTCTGCTTGTCCTTGCTTGAGGTTTTAATAATCTCTGGAGATTTTTTTTTTTTTTTTTTGCGGTACGCGGGCCTCTCACTGTTGTGGCCTCTCCCGTTGCGGAGCACAGGCTCCGGACGCGCAGGCTCAGCGGCCACGGCTCACCGGCCCAGCCGCTCCACGGCATGTGGGATATTCCCGCACCGGGGCACGAACCCGTGTCCCCCGCATCGGCAGGCGGACTCTCAACCACTGCGCCACCAGGGAAGCCCCCTGGAGATGTTTTTAAATGTAATAATAATAATGTAATAAATGTAATAATATGTAATAATATAATGTAATAAATAATATAATGTAATAAATAATAACAAATATTATTTATTTATTATTATTTATTAATATTATTTATTAATAAATAATATAATGTAATAAAATGTGATAATAATAATGACAGTGATGGGTGGGCACAGGAGCATTCCCTCCACACCCTGAGTCATGGTGCCCAGTGGGAGGGCCTGAGGTAGGGGCAGGGTACCAAAATGCACCCCCTAAAATAACCACAAACCACAGTGATAACAGACCTTGTGGCTCCATTTTCATCTGCTCCCTGCTTCTAGAATCATGCCAGCATGATGAAAGAATCCCCTGCCCAGTTTCAAATTTATTCAGAAGCGAGGATGTATTCCAGAGGTTCACACTAGTCCCTTTTGGGGATCTCTCTGAGGTGCTAATGGATCCCCTCCTGTTCCTTTTGGAATGGTTCCCTCCCATCAGGTTATCTGAGATTGACCAGTAGAGAGAACAACCATATTATACTTAAAAGAACCTCCTGCAACAGAAATAACTCTTTTGGGAACAAGTGACAGAAAAAATTAATTCTAATGGGCTCAAGCAACAGCCACCACAGATGATGTTTTAGGCCACAGAACACATATGTTTGTGAGAGAGCTTTAGGTCTGGTTGGATTCAGGTGGCCCTAAAAATTCTGACAGAATATTATAAAAGTATAAATATTTTTATTTCCATAAACAGGTAATAAGTCCAAATATAAAAATATTGATCATTCTTCTTTGCCATTGCTTAGCCCTGCTGTCATTTGTGTTGACTGAATTCTCAGGCACTCCCCTCATGGTGCCAAGATGGCTGCCAGGGGCTCAAATCTTCCATCCTACCATCTTTTATTTTTTTTTTTTTTTCAGTACGTGGACCTCTCACTGCTGGGGCCCCTCCCGTCGTGGAGCACAGGCTCCAGACGCGCAGGCCCAGTGGCCATGGCCCACGGGCCCAGCCGCTCTGCGGCATGTGGGATCCTCCCGGACCAGGGCACGAACCCGCGTCCCCTGCATTGGCAGGCAGACTCTCAACCACTGCACCACCAGGGAAGCCCCCCATCCTACCATCTTAGTGCAAGAGTCTTCTTCTTTTTCACCAACCCCTACTGAAGTCCAGCATTGACTCTTTGGCCTCCCATTGGCCCAGCTGAGGTCACATGCCCATCCCTGAACCTGATGAGATGCTCTGACTGGATAGGCCTGGATCACATGCCCATACCTGGAGCCAAAAGGGGGACAACCCCACTCAAACCACCTGGACTGAGAGGGGAGGAAGGTTGAGTGTCCCCAGGGAAATCAGGGCACTATTAGGAGGAGTAAGGGATCTGTATTCTGGAAAGGCAAAACCTCGATGGTTATTTATGTATATTGACACTGTAGATGGAACTGCTCCATATCCAACCCCTACTACCACCATACTCATGGCTTTCAAATCCAGGCTGGCCTATAATTCAGGCTCAACCCCGAAAGGGAGAAAACTTTATCAAGATGGTTGCCTCTAGGGCCAGAGATCTTGGCAGTGGTCAACTGAAATTGAGGGAATCACAGATGTCAAGGTCACTCAGTCCAGCCTTCACCTGATGCATCTTCCCACTGCAGCCTAAGAGGTTGACTAGTCTATATGTCCAGGGAACTATCCGTGTCCAGTAGACAGTGACCTCCTTCAGGGTGAGGATTCTGTTGTGCTCACTTATTTCATCCCAGGACTGAGGGCAGTGCCTGGCACATACTCTGCATAAATCAAACAATTTCACAATTGGTTGGTTCTGACTTTTAAAAAATTCTCCTTATATACATATATGAACCAAAATGTAGTTTGGGGGGATTTCTACCCTCTGGTTAGGACCACTCAGGAAAACGTTACCATTCTCAGGGGACTACATTTTATTTTATTTTATTTTTTAATTTTAATTTTTTTTTGCGGTACACGGGCCTCTCACTGTTGTGGCCTCTCCCGTTGCGGAGCACAGGCTCCTGACGTGCAGGCTCAGCGGCCATGGCTCACGGGCCCAGCCGCTCCGCGGCATGTGGGATCTTCCCAGATCGGCAGGCGGACTCTCAACCACTGCGCCACCAGGGAAGCCCGGGGACTACATTTTAGACATTTGCGGCTACAAAATATCTATCACCTCTACTCTCTCCGGTCTCTCCTTAGGCTACACAGTACTAGTTCCTTCAACTACCTCCCACATGGCATGATTTCAAGTCCCTCTACCCAGACTCTCTCTAAACCTAATCCCTTTGGCCATTATCTTGCTGAAAATGTGGTGCCACTTCTCCAGGTGGGAGTACTGGAGTATAGTGACCACTTCCCACTTTCTGCCTACTCTACCTCTATCAATATGGTCAACATCCCATTATTGTTTCAGTCCCTATATCTTTTTTTTTTTTTTTTTTTTTTTTTTTGCGGTACGCGGGCCTCTCACTGTTGTGGCTTCTTCCGCTGCGGAGCACAGGCTCGGGACGCGCAGGCCCAGCGGCCGTGGCCCACAGGCCCAACCGCTCCGCGGCACGTGGGATCTTCCCGGACCGGGGCACGAACCCTCATGTCCTGCATCGGCAGGTGGACTCTCAACCACCGCACCACCAGGGAAGCCCCTCAGTCCCTATATCTTATTGGAGACTCACAATATACTTATTGTTTTCTAAAACCCTTGGGTTTTTCATATATCCTAACCATGGTTTTCCTATTCCCTACTTGTATGGTTAAATTTTTATATGGTTCCTGATACTCAAGTAGAAGCTGAGGATGGGGAAATTAATCTTTCTGGAGCACTTCTTATGTCCCATGTACTTCATAGGCATTCAGCTATTTACTTCTAATAATATTTTTTAATAGATCTTTATTGGAGTATAATTGCTTCACAACACTGTGTTAGTTTCTGTTGCACAACAAACAATATTATAAAATAGGTATAATTGTCCCCAACTTATAGATGTGCAACCTGAGGCTTAGACAAGTTCCTCATTTGCAAAAGTCACACATTTTAAAAGGGGCAGATTCAGGATTCAAACCCAGAATAGCCTGGCCCCCAAGCCCAGGCTCTTACAGCAACACCATGAGTTTACTCCTAATGATAGGGGTCTGAATTGAAGGCAAGGGAGCCAGATCAACCCAGAGAGGATTTCACTGTGCACCGTGTAAGTTCCCCTTGTAAGCTCTGTGTAAGCCCTGTCCAAATACATCCCACTGTACTCCCTCTGACTGCCCTTCTAGATACTGCTTCCAACACCCTGCAAGAACTTTCATAACCTGAAAGTTCTCTGTGTCCATCTGCCTACTTAGCATGGCTGTATCAGCAGGACACTGTGGGCAGCAGATGGGGGGGTCAGCAAGTCTGGGACAACAAGATGTCTTGGAAAATGTACGCAGAAGAGAAAAAGGCCAGTGCGGTCCATTGCTTCCCTACCTTCTATTCACCAGCTGTCAAGGGGGCTCACCAATTAAGTGGCTGTCTAGGGCTTTCAAAACCACTAATCAAACCTGCCAAAATCTTTAAAAAGAGCTTTTTACAAATTTTCTCTTCATTTACTTTTTTAAGCGTGTTAAAAGGTTCATTAGGGATCTGCAAAGGATGAAGAAGCCCTTCTCCGGCTACCGTCCTCCCTCACTCAGTAATTAAGAACACAGCTCCCCCCAACAGTAGCTTTCATGCCTCCCCCGTTGGCAGCGGAAGATGTGGACAGCAGTTCAGAAGCATCTTGTTAGCGTGTCCGCCTTGCAAGAATCGCTCGCTGATGGGAGATGCTGGGAGTTCGTAGTTTGGTAAAAAATGTGTTGTTATTGTCAGCAGACGGCTTCTCCAGCTCTTGCCTGGGCCCCGCCTGCTCTGCCTCTTGTACTGCGAACTCGGCTGGGAAACAATCAAGAAAAGATGGCCCTCTGGGAGTCCAGGCAGAATGTGTTCCCTTAAGGAACGCTCCAGAATACATGGCATTTGGGAGCTGCAGCTCACATCCCCCCAGAGAGAACGGTTTTCCCGCTATGGTGGGAGCTAGGGCCTCGTGGGAATGGTGTGGGCCTCAGAGTCAGAAAACCTAAAACAAGACCCCATCTCCGTCTCTGAGTTACCTGGGGCAGGTGATTTCATCTTTTGACTTCATTTTCCACTTGTGTAATATGGAGATAACAGTATCCTCCTTGCAGGATTGCCATGAGGGTTACCTGTCCACAGTGGTCATTAGAATGATAACTGACATTGATGGGAGCATTTGCCAAGAGCGAGACACTCTGCTAAGGTTTCCAAAACACCCATTTCATAGGCAAGGAAACAGGCTCAGAGACATTGAGTGACTTGACAGTGGTCACACAGCTGGGAAGTGGAGTGGGATTTGAAGCCAGGCGTGTCTGTTTCCGAAGACTTGTATGTACTACATATTCCTGGTTCAGGCAGACTCCAGATGCGATTGTAGCTGTAATTGCAGTGTGTGCAGAGAAGGTTCTGTACATGCCCGACGTTGCAGAAGTATCCATATTGACATTCTGGGAGCTGCCAGCCTCTGGGAATGGGAGAAGCAGAAGGGACCATCACCAATTTTCAGGGATGGGGAGAAAAGGGAGGAAGGGGAGAGGGAAAAGGGGCCGGGAGGCTGGCTGAAGGCTCCACAGCGCATCAATCAATCCATGCTCCATGTACTTGGAGGGACCAGATCTCAGAGGCTCTGATGAAAAGACAGGCCCAGTCTCTACCTAGCATCAAAATGACCTTCTAATAGAATAGGAAAGCTGACATGGAGTGAGTGGAAATCTACAAATAACCAACAAAACCTCATCCTCGTTTATTCTCCAGATATACCCTGAGCGCCTGCCATGAGCCCTTACAATGCGGGGGGGGGGTGGTCCTTGTAGATCTCTGCCTATGTGTAGATCTCTCCCGAGTGTCCCAGTGCAGGTTCTTACTGAGCACGATTTGACTCTGCCACCCCAACGCTGTCTCCTACGACCCCCACCTCCTCACTCTCCCCCATGGGCCGCAGGCCACTGTCCGGAGTTACCCCCCGACACCCCACTTCCAGTGTTTCCACAATGAGCTTCTCATTATCCTTCAGGTTTCAGATCAAATGTCCTGCCTTAGAGGCACTCTCCTGGACGTCTCCCCGTCGTGAGGTTCCTCCCCTCCCCTTACGGTCTCTGTCCTCACATCCTTTTTGTTTCCTTTAGCATCATTTAGCATCATTAGCATTCCTTTAACAGTTAGCATCATTCACAGTTATTTTCTTATTCGTGTGCTTCTTCCACCTCTTTCTCTCCCATTAGTCAGAAACTTCTTGAGGAAAGTAACAATGTCTGTCTTGTTTACCATCACATCTCTGGAGCCTGAAACCTGGTAGGTATCCAGAAAGTCCTGATTGAAGGTACCATGCACAAGACATTTTACCTGCCCCTGGGGGGCTTAGAAGGGAGTAACAGGTGGCATTGGTGCCTGGTAGAAAGGAAGAGCTCATCCCAGTGGGCTTCCTGGAGGAATGATGCCTCCAGGGTAGGGATGGCCTGAACACAGATGGGGGGGGAGGCTGGGACAAGGGAGAAAGCAGTTTGTGAGAATCACTGTGCACAAGAGCCATGATCCCTGGGCCCCAGGGGAAAGGGCCTGGCCCTGCTCTGGTGGTGGCTTCAGTGAAAGGACAGTGGAGGATAGTGGCCGTAACAGTTAGCCATATCATCGGCGGAACCGGGCGAGCCAGGGAAGCCCGGCAGCTCTGAGGTTGGCCTGCCCACAAACCCTGATCCCAGTTTTTTGCCCGCTGCTATAGCAGCTGCAAATGAGCCCCTCAGCCAGACAGAGAGAGGAGTAAAAACAAAAAAGGAGATAGAAAAAAACCCACACCGACTCCCTGGGAAGTACAGTTGAAAACAACATCTCATTGAACAAGGAATGCGTGCGAGGCTCAGGCGGCAGCAGGCAGGCTGGTAAGTGACCCCTTTTCCTCCGCTGACACAAGGCCCTCCCGCTGCCAAGCGTGGCAGAGCTGGCCATGACCTGGGCTTCCCCAAGCTGGAGCTTCCACGAGGTAAGGTGTTTCTCCTGGAAGAAAGCACTGATGCCCAGCCGGACCTACAGGGGTCTGATGAGCAAATGTTCTCTCCTGTTTCAACATCCCAGGCCAATAGACATTCTCTGATGACTGCTAGGTTCCAGGCTCTGAGCCTCATGCTGGGAAGGCAGATGAAAAAGACAGAGCCCATGCCCTTGAGAGGCTGGTAGTCGGGAAGGCGAGAAGAACATGGAAATCAGACGGTAGAATCAGTGCAAATGTGATGGGGGGGACAAAGAAGGGCCATGGAGACTGATGGGCCCTGGGATCCCACTCCTCCATTTGCTGAGGGGCGGCTAAAGGCCAAGGGCCCTGGGGATAGCATCCTGTGTGGAGGAGAAGCCACCACTTACCTGGAAGTACCACCACCCTGTGGTCATACCCAACTTACCCAGTTCCTTCAAGGCCCGTGGTTGTGTCAGCCTGTCCCATATATGACAGAGGATCAACACACATGCCATCCGGGGTTCCCTGTCCCCAGAGGTGAGGCAGAGAGAAAAAAGGAGCAAACCTGGAAGGTTTTGCCTGTGATTGGCACAGATTGTTAAATTAGTCGGGGTACAGAGTGGTGATGGGGTGAGGGCTGTGAGTAATGGTCGAGAATGTTCGGTGATATGGCAACGGGGATGAGTTCTCACAATGGCTGCGGTTGTGATACCCCAGGAAAGGATGAAGGTGTTGACGCTGGTGTAGAATTGTGATAACAACGGCAATTGTGGTAGCCCGAATCTGGATATGTATCTCACCTCTCTGCATCTCGGCTTCCTCATTTGTAGAATGGGTATGATGCCTGCTCATCAGGCTATGAGGATTTTAAAAAGGCAGCTCCAAAATCCATAAGAAGAGTACAAAGAGAGGGGCAGATTTCAAGGCGGGAGGGATGCTTTCCAGCTGTGGGGGATTGTGGGAGTCTTTCTTGAGGAGCTGAGTTTCTGGTGATAGGCCAGGAGATGGCTAATAATCCAAGTGGGCTGGCTGGGAAAGGTGGGGGCCTGGGCAGAGCACCTGGTAATGAACACACAGTTTATAAACTCAATGTAAAGCGGGCAGCCACGCTCTGTTGCACGAGCCTGCTGGTCTTCTTATGACCTGTATCTCTATTGGAAATTGTCATGTCCATTCGCCTTCCTGTTTATTGTCCATCTCCCCTATCTAGATTGTAAGAGCCAGGAGGGCAGCCTCTGAGTTCCGCTGCCTAAAGTGATCTGATCCAGAGTGGGGCATTTGGTTACTGCTTGTTGGACAAATGAATGGAGCTGTAAACGACGCTGTCCTGTGAATCCCAAAGGCAGCCTTGTGATGAGGTCAGCGATCTACTAGCTCATGACCTTCCACAAAGAGAGTTGCTGGCTTCTTGGGGACACCTGATCCCACTGATACTAATGCTTGCGGAGCGAGTGATATCCCAAAGGAGCAGCGGCCCCAAACCCTCTGCCTCTGAGGTACTTGAAGCTGGGATGCTTCATGTTATTATATCAGCGCTATTTTCTCGTCTGTCCTAGCAGGCAGGGCAGAAAGAGTGACCCCATCTCCCAGTCCAGGAAACAGAGGCTTGGGAAGGTAATGTACCCCTCAAGTTCACATGGGTGGGAACGGGCAGCATCAATCCTCAAACGCAGGGCTCCGTCTCCAAGCCAAGGGCTCCTTCCAAAAGCCCCACTCACCTCCTTCCAGAAACTCTACTCACCTCCAAGATCCTCGACACCGATCAGTTATGTGCGTAGAGGGGCTGCTTCGTTTCCGAGCTTTCTCCTCTGCCGAGTGTGATCCGTGTGCTGCGTGTGTGAATGTCTCCACTTCACCTGCTCCGTCTGAGGACAGTCACACAGGTGTATAACCCGACACAGTGCCGTGCAAACAGCAGGTGCTCACATATGAATTGACCTGCCCCCTTTCCTGCCTGGGCTGCTAACTTGCCAGCCCCAGGAAGGAGAGGTTGCCTGGGAACTGCTCTACAGCTGAGGGTGTGGAGGGCAGACAGGGGGACTGGGGTGGAGGGTGGTACATAGACGTTGGTGCAGCGGGGAGGGGAGCCCAAGGGCAGGGGGTGAGAATGAAGGAAGTGAGGATGGAAACCCAGAGCCCAGCTGGGCCAATCTTAAGCAGGAAGGAGAATGGCACATACTTGCTGTGTCATATAAATGATAAACAATAATAATAACATTGGTTTGCGTGTAATAAAGTCTACAGGGACTGAATTACCTTGATAATGGGCTGCAGATGTCAGAGAGTCATTTGTTTCTTGAAGGAAGAGCTGAGGGTTGCATTCTCTCCCTCTCTTTCTCTCTGTCTCTCTCTCTCTGTCTCTCTCTCTCTCTCACACACACACACACACACACACACACACACACCAAGGATGTCGCTCCAGGTGGGGAGAAGGGGGATGGACCCTGGCGGAGGGTGAAGCAGCTGAGGCTGGGGGCTCAGAAACAGGCTGTTGTAGTCATTGTTTTTGCTCATCAGATATGTCCCTTCTCACCTTACGGGCACATGCAGGTTTGCATTTCCTGACCCCCATGTGGTTGTGGAGTCACTGAGTTGTGTCAGGGGACGTGATGTGTGTCACCTCTGGGTGGGAGCCCCTAATGGCTAGTGCAACACCTTCCAGAATTGCTTCCCTCTGCTGAAGTGATAGTGGAAGTGCATGTCGACATGACATTCCATCAGCCCGGGTCCCGGAGTGAAAAAGAGGCAGTGTTAAGTCCCCATTGCAATGGACATAGAGCAGGAGAAAGAAACCAAAGTTTGTCAGTGTGAGCCATTGAGGCTGAGGCTCATCATTACTGCAGCATTACCCATCCTGCCCTGATTGACAGAGGGCCCTGCTTTGGGACAAAAGTCTAAGAATATAAGTCCCAGACCATAGAGCCGTGCAGCTGTCCA
The DNA here is from genome assembly GCF_059928025.1 of Delphinapterus leucas. Taxonomy (NCBI): domain Eukaryota; kingdom Metazoa; phylum Chordata; class Mammalia; order Artiodactyla; family Monodontidae; genus Delphinapterus; species Delphinapterus leucas. The sequence continues at coordinate 177,058,030 of NC_143129.1, read as the reverse complement.
GAATCACAGTCCCTCAATCATGATTTCCCTGGTCAGATGGAAACTGTCCCCAAACCTCCAAGACTAGGAGATGGGTCTCTCGACCTTGAATCATCTGATGGTCCCGTCCCTGCATTGTTTTGTTCTGCTAGTTGTAACATCGATCCAGAAGTTACAAGTCCCTGTCCAATTCAGGAAATAAAAATTAGATGGGATGTCCAGTATCATGGAGACAGAAGGTGACCTATTGACTGAATTTTGCTTTTTCAATTACTTTTAAGGTTATCAGACGTAAGAACACTGTGGCTTTGGGGTCAGAGCCTGCATAACATACGTGGTGGTTATCAGGAACTGTGTTCTTATCCCATCCCCTTATTATGAGGTGGGAAACCTTGGCTCACGTATTCAAGGCCACGCGCAACACAGTGTGTTGTTTTAAACTTCCCTGGATTCTCCCTAAAGTTTCTCTCCACATTTCCCCCAGAGAGGTGGTCTCGGAGAACCTGATTACTACCTTCATGTCATATTTTGGGAGGTCTAAGGAGTGAAGGGAACTTTGAGAGAGAAAACCTCACACCTGGGTTTAAATCTTAGAGGCAAGATAATGATGGATGCTCTTCTGCCAGGTGGGTGAAAACTCAACCAGCTCTTTGCTTCCTATGTAATTATCCCGAAGCTCAGCTGGGGTCTCACCCCCAAAGTTTCCCACTGTACCGGAGGAGCTGGTGCCTGGGAATTCTTCTCTGCGACCTCTCCACCTCTGCTTTTGTAAATAATCCACTCTGCCTCTCTTGCCAGGAAGTGCCATTCTTCAGAACTTTAATCACGTCCGCACCTCATTTCTGAATCGTTTCCAGTTGCCACCTTGCTCGGCATCTCTGCACAGATCGTTTTTTTACTGCTTCCCCCATCCCATATACTATACACTCATGTAGTCAGCCTAATAGCCCTCACAGCCTGGAAGCATAAATCACATTTTAAAAAGGAGCAAAGTGCTTTAGCATCTTAAGCTGGAATAACAATAACAAGAGGTAACACTGATGGACGGTGCCAGGGACGGTGCCACGGGCTGCTCCAAACGCTACAGACAAGTTAACTTATTTCCTCTTGTGACAACCCGGAGAGGTGGTATGGTTATTTTTCTGCTGAGGAAACTGAGGCACGGAGCATTTCAGTAACTTGCCTAAGGTCATGCTTCGGAGACAGTATCTGAGCTTTGCGTGCTGAGTCTTGGAGTCTTCCCTCTTAAGCATTATACTCTGTACTTCTCTGAAAGGAACTTCAGGGGTCCTCAACTCCAGCCCTTTTTGGAGACAAGGCACAGAGGAGCAAAGTGACCTTTAACTCCCACGGAAAGCTAGTGGCAGATCCACTAACTGGTCCACTCCCATCAGTTCTATTCCAGGCTTCCTACATCCCTCCTGTGGGGCAGCCTTTGATTTGTACAAGGCTGCATGGCTCTCTCTTCTCTCCTTCCTGATCCACCCACAGGCCAGGCTTCCTTGTTCTTTCCAGAGACCCAGCCAGCACTGAAGAGGCGAGCCCACCCGATCTGCTCTGCTCCCGGCACATCTGGAAGTGAATCCGAGATGAGACACAGTAGCAGGAGAGATGCACCCCAAGCACCATTTCTGTGAAGAAATGTTAACAGAGGGAGGGGATTCCCACTGGGCTATAGGTCCTGGCAGAGCTGCTTAAAATTCTTTAAAGGAGAACGGGACCATTCAGCTTGGCTGCACCTGGCTTCTTGCCCTACTGAAGCCCAGACACTGGTGGCCTCCTCTGTAAACACCTCTGCTTGACAAAGAGACAAAACAGATCCTTGAACAGAAATCTCAACTTGCCAAGGAGCCCTAGGGAAAAAAAGGTGAAACCAATTTTCAACCAGGAATAGGAGAGTCTTAAGGGTCTTTTGGTCAACAGGTGAGAACCAGAATTGGGAAGAAAGCCTCCTGAGCTCTGAATTTATCTCCTCAATGACATGTCGTGGAGCATTAAAACTAATCAGCTATGCAATGATTTTATTATATAAGCCAATAAAATGGAAAAATTAGATGTTCACTGCTAGGCTGAGGTTTTTGAACCTCGTATTTTATAGCTTCACGGTTCTCAAAGAAGACTTTTAAAAAATACATTCTTTCCACCTTGAACAGAGTTACTCAAATATTTCACATGCATGCATCTGGTACATAGAATTCTTGCTCCTAATGCTTCACTGACCCGCATTCCCCTTTGCCATGTGACTTTAGAGTACAATGGCATTGCAGCCATCCCTGCAGCATTGACTCTGGGTGTGGCCATGTGACTTTCTTCGGCCAGTGAAATGTGAGAGAAAGTGATGGAGGGGCATTGTGTATTTCTAAGTGTCCTCAGCAAACTTCCCACCCTCCATCATGAACGGGGCATGCCCCAGATTGTGTGGTCCCGGGACGAGAGATACGTGGAGCAGACCTGAATCCAACCCACAGCTGGAGCCTGAAGCCCGGAGCCTGGCCTTGCTGGGTTGCAACTGGCCCACAGACCCCTGAGCACAAAGCCAGTGCTTGTTTTTGTAAGCCATTGCAATTTGGGGTTGTTACGCAGCTTTATTGCAACAAAAACCTAATACAACATATATACTCATGGAGGTGGAGAGTCTCATAATCTCTAATTTGGAAGAAGCTTTTTTTAAGTTAATAACATGGCCATCACTTATCAAGGACTTATTAAGTGCCAGGAACCTGTGCTAGATAGTTTACAGGCAGCATCATTTTCAATTGAGGAAACAAGCTCAGAGTGGTCAGGTAACTTGCCCAAGGTCACTTAGCTAATTAGTGGTAGAACCAGGGTGCCATCCTCAGGTCTTGCTGACTACAAAAGCCTTACTCATCCATGCTGCCCTCACCTCTTGGAGTTGGTCAACCTCAAACTTCCCTGGTCTGGGCCTCTGTGACACTGACTCATCCTCCAAGATCTTTGCTAAAGTTTCTGTGACTTTGAGTCCTTTAATTAAATTAAAAGGAATTGATCTCCTCCCCAAAAGTGCACTCCACATTTGAACATTTAAGATTACTGGAAATTCTTCCTTATCTTGAGTCAAAACCTGTCCCTCTCTGATCCTGACCGTTTCCTCCTTTGGGACTATGTAAAAAGCTGGAGGTCTCCTGTCTATATCCTGATCTCCCAAATATCGTTAAGACAGGTTTTGCATTCATTCCACGTTTTCTCTTCTCCGAACTAAACACCTCTACTTCCTAGCTGTCGTTAAGAAAACATATCTTTCGGTGAAATACTGCATAAAAGTGCATGAAATATAAATGTGCATGAAAAATAAATGTACAGTTTAATAAATAACTCTAAAGCAGTCTCATGAAACTCCTTCCAGGCCAGGAGCTGGAGTTTTGCCATCTCCTGAAGACCCTGTGTGTCTCTTTGATTATCTCTGCTCCGCACCCAGCTGGAACCACCATCCTGACATTTATGGTAATAATTTCCTGGTTTTTAAAATTGTTTTATTACCTGCATATCCATCCCTAAACAACACAGTTTAGTTTTGCCTGTCTGTGGACTTCATGTAAATGGAGTCATGGAAGTACTTTCTTGTGCTTTGTTTATTTTAATTCACATTTTGTTTATAAGATTCACTCATGTTGTTGCTTGTAGCTAGACTTCATTTCTTTTCCTGTGGTTATAGTATTCCACCGTATGAATGCATTGCAATTTACTTATCAATTCTATTGTTGGTGGACATTTAGAATGTGTGTAGGTTTGGATTTTGGCACACAACACTGTTATAAATATTCTGATACATGTGCCTTGGTCATATACCTGAGTTTCTCTCAAATCAGAGGATATAGGTATCTTCAACTTAGATGATTCCTAGCTGCTTTCCAGAGTGTTGGAACCTAATTCATATACCTGCTAGTAGTTTTTGTGAATTTACATTGCTCTTCTAACTGTTCCTTATATGGTTTAGTTCCAAGTAGCCTTCTTATCCTGGCTATTTGGTCTCCATGTACACATACAAAATGCCTCCATATTCACAAGGTATGCACCTATGCCTGTAAACACATGCTTGCCTAACAATACATGAGTTATATGTAGAGACAAGAAATCTCACTTGACTAAGTTTTAGAAGATTTATAATCTGTTAGGAAAAATCACAGTGACAAAGATAAGAAACTGGTTCCACTTAATCACAATCTTAATTCTGTACTTGTGTGAGTGGGTGAAAGTCAAAGGAAGTCCGCCTGAGCTGTTCATTGTAGAAGACTGGGTTACAGGTCTAGCCTCTTCACTCCCTGGCCAGCAATAGGATTATCCACACTCTTGGGCAAGCATCTTGGCCATCTTGGCCTGGGTGCACTTCTCTGTCTCTTGAGCTGGGGCTCAGCCATTGGCCAATGGAAGGCAAGCAGATATGACACAAGCAGAGACTCAAAATGCACTTGTGCAATTCAGCTTGTGCTCTTTCTTTTGAGTCTACCACAGCCATGGGCCCAGGACAAAGATGAGAGCCACATGGAGCCCAGCAGCTCCAGCTGAGTCCAGCCTAGATCAGCCAAGTCCCAGCCAGCTAATTGATGAACTAATTAAATGCTGTTGTTGTATGCCACTGAAGTTTTGTTGTTTGATACGGAGCAATGGTTAACCAATACAATCATTGTCAACATGACCATCATTCCATTAATAATAGCTACCATTTATTGAGCATATATTATGTGCCAGGCACTTTGCTAAGAACTTCATATACATTACCTTGTGAAATTCCCACACCATTCCTCTGTAGTAAACACCATTATTCTCTCAATTTTGCAGTGGGAATCTGAGGCTCAGAGAGGTTAAGGGACTTGCCCAAGGTCACAGAATTAGGAAGAGGAGGCACCAAAATTTACACTCAGTTCTCTCTGATTCAAGAGTTTGTCACCAGCTAGGGAAGTGGCAGGAGGAGGCTTTTAAAGCAAATGTTTAAGTTACTATGGCATCGGAAGACACAGGCGTCACATATACTCAGATGGCCAGACTGAAATAAGCAGAGAAGCAGCCGAAGGGTGGGCCCTTTGAGTGAGCTCTCTCCCCATTGGTTGGCTCAGACTGGCCCTTGGGCTTTCTCCCTGATGCTAAAATCTAGCAACAAGGCCACCGCACTGTGCTTATAGAGTTGAGATAGAAACAGTCAGAGACTGGCAAAAGGTCAGAGCTGGATTAGAGTCTTGGTTCGACTTCTTATCAGCAGTGTCTCCTTGAGCAAGTAACTCCATCACCTGAAGCTCCATTCCCTCATCTGTAAATGGGGGGAGAAAAAAATTTCCTTGATGCTTTGATCCAGTTTTCTGTGACGGGCAGCGCTACCAGGGACGGGCAGAGTTTGTAAATGGCAATACCTCTGCCATGTCCGTGGTTGTCGTTTTTATTGTTATGATGACAGCGTGGGTCCCCCTTGTGACCAGGCAAAAACAGTGATGTCTCCAAGCATTGGCAGGGCTCTTGTGGATGATCATATGTAAGAGAGAGAGGTGGGAATGTTAAAAACAGTGAGAAGGACAAAGGTACCTCGGGTCTCAGGACCAGCCTTTGGGTTGGCTGATGGTTCTTCTTTGCCCTCCCACCCAAGCTGGGAAGACTTGAGTTTGGGAGGGGAACAGACTCATTTCATCACTCAGAGAAAGAATCTGGAGCGGTATAGGCCACAGGGGTGGCCAGTGGACTGCTGAAGCTCAAGGGGGGACCACTCTTGCCCGGTCAGATTCCTTCCCTACGGCCAGCTCATCCCACAGCCCCGAGAGCAGTATCGTGTGGTGGGCTGGCTGTCTTCAGTGTCCTGCATTCTGCAAAGCAGGCAGAAGAGTGGGGCCTCTGTCCTGACCTTAGCTTTTATGTGCTTCAGCTTCTGCAAAAGCGTCTTTCATTTCTCCCCAGCACAGCATCTGACAGCTCTCCTCACTCCTCCGTGTGCGATGGTTTCTTTGTTTGGTTGAATAAAGAAGCTTGTTACTGGAGAAAATGCCTTGGCAAGTGTCAGTGGGGATACCTGTTTCCTTGCAGAAACTCCCATAAAACCTTTCAAGCTGCAGCTTCTGAGTCCCAGAGCCCCTCGGATCTCCATTTTTCCTTACTGTTTTCAGACCTCATTGGGTGATTTTCCAAGTCTCTCCTCTGCAGCAGGAAGGGTGAGCCCAACTCCTGGAAACTCTGGGGTGCCTGGTGAGCTGGTCTCCATCAGTTTGCTTTCCTTGTGATTGACATCAGGCCAAAGCCTCCATGCTGGGCAGGGGAGGGGAGGGGGAGGGGTCATCAGGGAACATTCACCTGTGGTCACCTCCCTCAGAAGGTTTCCCAAGGCCCAAATGTGTCTTCACTAAGTTTCTAGCATCTGGGCATTGTCTGAACTCAAGAGAAGATGACGTTCACCAGGGTGACTCTGTCTGTGGGTTGCAGTCCCCGATCTTAAGCAAAGACATTGTAAGACAGTCTCGTCTTTTGCTCTGGTTTCCTTGTCCACCATTCCTCCCCTGGCCTCCTGCTTTATGAATCACACACCTTCCATATAAGCCCTGGAACCCACCACCCTCTGTCACCCCTCTGGATTTACACACAGGGCTCCCTCTCCCAGAATGCTCTTCTTCCTCCCATGGGCCCATTTCCATCATCACTTTCTCACAAGCACTTCTCTGACCACCAGGGAGGCCCAGTACCCTGCTCTCCCTCTGGGCCTGCTTTTACTTTGGCACTTCTCACATGCCATTTTATTTTATTTTATTATTTTTTTAACATCTTTATTGGAGTATAATTGCTTTACAATGGTGTGTTAGTTTCTGCTTTATAACAAAGTGAATCAGTTATACATATACATATGTTCCCATATCTCTTCCCTCTTGAGTCTCCCTCCCACCCTCCCTATCCCACCCCGCTAGGTGGTCACAAAGCACCCAGCTGACCTCCCTATGCTATGCGGCTGCTTCCCACTAGCTAGCTATTTTACGTTTGGTAGTGTATATATGTCCATGTCACTCTCTCACTTTGTCACAGCTTACCCTTCCCCCTCCCCACATCCTCAAGTCCATTCTCTAGTAGGTCTGTGTCTTTATTCCCGTCTTACCCCTAGATTCTTCATAGCCTTTTTTTTCCCTTAAATTCCATATATATGTGTTAGCATACGGTATTTGGCTTTCTCTTTCTGACTTACTTCACTCTGTATGACAGACTCTAGGTCTATCCACCTCATTACAAATAGCTCAATTTCGTTTCTTTTTATGGCTGGGTAATATTCCATTGTATATATGTGCCACATCTTCTTTATCCATTCATCCGTTGATGGACACTTAGGTTCCTTCCATCTCCTGGCTATTGTAAATAGAGCTGCAATGAACATTTTGGTACATGACTCTTTTTTTTTTTTTTTTTTGCGGTACGCGGGCCTCTCACTGTTGTGGCCCCTCCCATTGCAGAGCACAGGCTCCAGACGCACAGGCTCAGCGGCCATGGCTCACGGGCCCAGATGCTCCACGGCATGTGAGATCTTCCCGGACTGGGGCACGAACCTGTGTCCCCTGCACCGGCAGGTGGACTCTCAACCACTGCACCACCAGGTAAGCCCGCATGATTCTTTTTGAATTATGGTTTTCTCTGGGTATATGCCCAGTAGTGGGATTGCTGGGTCATATGGTAGTTCTATTTTTAGTTTTTTAAGGAACCTCCATACTGTTCTCCATAGTGGCTGTACCAACTCATATTCCCACCAGCAGTGCAAGAGTGTTCCCTTTTCTCCACACCCTCTCCAGCATTCACATGCCATTTTAATGGTCTGCCTGGATGTCCATCTCCCACTAGGCAGGAGCTCCTTGGAGGTCAGGAGCTGGTCTTATACCCAGTGCCTGGTACTTCACAGGCACTCTATCAATTTGGCTTTCTGGGGCTTCAAGGATGAGCCCCATCCAGGTTGACTTTGGTGACACAGGGGCAGGGGTAACTGCACGGACAGAAAGGGCAGTGAGTTAACATGGCCATACCATTATGCTGGGTTCTGGAATTTGCTGGGCTCATGAAAAACAGAAACAAATGCTCAGCGATAGTTCCAAAATACCTAGAATGATCTACTTTCTCTGGGACCCCCTGCATCTAGAGCCCTAGAAGAGAGAAGCAGATTGTCCTGTTTGTTTCCACCTGGAATAAAGCATCATTCCTGGGCATCCCTTCCACCCTCCCAAGTCTCTGCAGAGGACACAGGCTTCTGACCTTGACTCCACCTGATATGACTGGGGTTAGCAGGGTGTCCATGCTCGGGGCACAGGCCACAGCCACTCTGCAGAAAGGCTCTCTCAGGGCATCTTTCCTCAAAGGGGACAGTGGGCACAGTGACTCCTGAGCCCCTCTCCAGGGCCACATGCCATTCATCATGAGGGCAAGAAAGGATCTCACAAGGGCTCTTGCTTTGTGTTGGGACGACATCTGGCCTCGCTGAGGGAACTGAGGGAAATAAATATTGAGTTCCTGTGGCATCTCAAAACCCACAGGTGGTCAACAGAACACGTCTCTTTTTGTCCCGGTTCAGGGCTACCATAGATGAGGTCTTAGTATCCAGAGTACCCTGATCCACTAGCGCCAAAAGTAACTAAAAATATACTAAGCGCTTCATCTGTATCAGGCACATATTGTTCCATTCAACCCTCCTTCCAACCTGGTGAAGTCAGGTGCTAGTCCTGTCCCACTTGACAGGTGTGGGAATGGGACTCAGGCTGGTCACATGAGCTGCTTGAGTTCATGGAAGGACAAGGCCTCTAGCCCAGTTAGACTCCAAAGCCCATGCTCTGGACCTCTGTTCCCTATGGCCCAACTGGTGTGTCCCAGCAGCCCTGGGCTCCCAGACTCAGCACCTTCCCAGACGTGCCTCTGCCTGTACCAGCTCCTGAAAGCTGCATGTGTCCCTGGGCTATCTGAGGGGACCATCCTGTCCCATCTGCCTGCTGGTGTCTGGAGGTGAGCCCCATTCTCAGCAGCAGGAAGTGCCTCTCCTTAGCTCTTTGTTGCCTGAAAGGCCTGGGACCACCCTGGTCACCCACAGACCCTTCAAGCTTCAGTGTACCCCCATGCCGGGCTCACCGATCCATGGATACACTTTTATCCCAGCCGTCTTCCTTGGAGGTATCTTTGTTCCTTCTCTAGATGTGAGCTCTGCTCACCCACTGGGTTCACCAGTTACCCCCCGAACAGGGTGAATCTGGCCACCATCAACCCCAGACATCGGTGAGGGTGCTTCATCCCTCCATGGTAACCCTTGTCCTCACCCTAGAAAACCCCCTTGACCCCCAAACACTGACTGCATAAACTTCTAGGCTCTGCCCTTTGGCCACATACTTCTGTGAGCAGAGATAATAATGGTAATCCAAGTTGTTCATCATTGAACCAGGCATACATGCCAAGCAAAGGCTTGGGTCTTTCATGTTTTATCTCTTCTAATCCTCACTGGGTTTTATGGTCCCTTTGTACAGATGAGGAAACTGAGGCTGTGAGAGTGGAAGACTCTCCCGAGGTGGCAGGGCTGACATTGCAGGCTGTCTGGGAGCCCAACCTCTCTCTCCATCCTCTGGACAGAAGTGAGTGGACCACCTCCTTAAGGATGGGTCAGTTGTCTCTGGCTTTAGTGCTCCAGGTGGGGACTAAACTGCTCTCCAGTCTAGAATTTCCCCTCAATACATGGCCTGCATTGACAAAGACTCAGAATAAAACCACCGGGGATTCTAGCAATAGAGCTAGGATTTTATCTGTGAATTGCTACACCCTGGTGGGACCCCATCCCCCCCCCATATATGTAGACCAGCTGATGACAATGTACAATGTAACAAAAATAGTGACACAGTGCAGGCCAACATTTCACGAGTGTTCCCTGGGTGCCTAGCTCTGTGCTGTTTTTCATAGGCTACAGAGAGAGATCTTATCCCCTGAATGATGTGGACACATAGCCCAGCATCAAGGATCCAAGGGACAAACCACTTCCCTTCTTTCCTCGGAAGCCTCAACATCCGATCTGTCACCAGTTCAACCCAGCCCAGACCTGGCCCCATCTTCCACATTTCCTTTGCCAAATGAAATAACAAGACTTTTGCTTTGTTGAGAAAAGGGGGGAGAGGAAAAAGAAAAAAAAAAGAAAAAACCACTCTCAACAACCAACAAGAAATAATTAGTGCACATTGTGTCATTAAACACTAGACTTTAATTAAATCGCATGGAGATAAATACCTCTAACGACTGGAAATCTGGAGACCGTAGACAGCAAAGCACTCAGCATAATGGAGGAGACTCTGCAAGCAGCGACAAGTCAGGCATTCGACTTGATTAAGAATCTGACTAAACTGGGTTGTCACCTCGGATGCTGCACCTACTACCTGAGAATTGTTCATTATCTTCCCCATTTGATCTTCTGGGAGCTAACAAGCCTTTGTGGAGACTGGTCCAATGATCAAAGGACCCATTTACTTGGAATTCGTTCCAGCTTCAGGGTCCTCATTGCTGCTGTCTCCTTCCCCCCTTTCTTATTTGTAATGAATCATCACCTGGCAGCAGCCAGAGGCCAGGCTGGAGGTGACCTCTGCGATTTCTGAGATGATTGTCCCTTCCTTAACCCTGACTATGGGGACCAAAGAGCCTGGCTCCAGGAAGTGGTGTGGCTGTCCCTCGCTTGCCTCTGCCCCTGCCGGCAGCCAGCCCCCAAATCCAATCTTCCCCCTGTCCCTTGCACATGATCTCTCCTCCTTCTGTCTCCCACTGCTGTCCTAGGTCAGCACACCCCGAGGATGAGAATATCCAGTCAGTTGGATCTCATTCCCATCTCGCCCTGGCCAGAGCGACACTTATAAAACACAGTTCTGATTAAACCTCAGCAAGGGCTCCCCATTTTCGTGTCTGGCTTTCAAAGCCTTCCCCAGTCTGATCACAGCCTACCTCTCCAGTCCCCAGATGAATGTGTATGACGTGCATCTCCACTCCGGCCACGCTAAGCTGTCCTCGTTCCTTAATATAACCCTGCCCTTTTCTGGCTCTTAACCTCCGCTCAGTCTGTTCACTCCACTTGCAATGCGCTTCCTCAAGATCTCAGCCTGACAACGTGGTGTACACCCCCCAGGGCTTGCCTCCCATCCTTCTCAGCCATGAATGCACCGCTAAAAACTGAAACTCAGAGATGGTAGCTTCCCAGCCAACCTGGGTCTGAATTCCAGCATGAATTGTGTGAAATCCAGATGAGCTAGGGCAAGGTCCCATTCATTTAGAAAGTGCCTACTATGTACCAGGCATGGCAGCGGGCTCTGGGGGTAGATCAGTGATCCTCCCTGGGGCTGGACCTTAGAGAATTCGGGGTGGACCCTGAGATCTCTAAGGTCCAGCCCCAGGGATAATCATTGTGTGGGGAGTGCCCAGGGATCGGGGGTGTGAAATGAAATGAGTGAGGTGGGTGGGCCTAAGAGTGCAAAGTCCAAGAGGTGAAGAGGTTTAGACTAAATCCTTTCTGCAGGGAGTCACTGAAAAGCCTCTGAGCTTCAGCGTGTCCATCTATAATATGGGGAAGATTTGCACCCAGAAGGCTGAGCTGGGCTGGGGCTAAAATACACCCACCCCCTACACACAGTGGGTCTATCATAGAAGTGGTGCTTAGGAAGACTGGTCTCTAAGGCTGTCACTCCCCTCAGGGGGTCCCTCCCAAGAAAGAAGAGTGTCCTGTTCTTTATCCCCTTGGTCATAGCTGTTTGAAGACAAGGAATTTCCAAGTCTCTCCCTGGACCTCAGTTTCCTTCTCTGTAAAGTAGAGATAATGACAGCACCTTCCTATAGGCATGGTGTGGGGAGGCTTTAATCACATAATAGTCGTGGTAGGCGAACATGTTTTTAGTGCTTGCAGTACTATTTAGGCCTTTCTCCCTTTCTTCCATAAAAGTTTACTGAGCACACACTATGGGCCAGGCACTGTTCTAGGTACTTGGGATATGCCTATGAATAAAACAGGTAAATCTCTAGTCATGTGGAGCTCACATTCCAGTAGGGGAAAGACCGACAATAAATTATATATATAATAACAATAACAAAGTTTATAGTCTGTTAGAAAGTCATAAGTGCTATGGGAAAGGGGGAAAAAGTCGAGCAGGTCAAGGGTGATCAGAGCTCAGTACAGTAATTTTTTAAAGGGTGACCACTCATTTGACCCTCTACAACAATCTTATAAAGGAGTGCTAGCAGTCTACCCAATTTACACATGGGAAAAGTGAGGCACATAGAGGATAAGTAACTTACGAGGTGTTGAGCTGCCAAGCTAGTGGGAGGTCTGGGATTTAACTAATTCACGTACACGGAGAACAGAAGGTTTTCTATAAATGGTAATTTCTGGTGGTTTTGCATACAGTAGGTGGCCATTAAATGTTTCTGGAGTTGAAATCAACTGAAACTAGCAAACATTCGGCCAGCGCACGTTCACCAGCCACTGAGAGATATGAAGCCCCGACGGCCCCCTGTGGTTCTGGGTGGGCAAGACCCCTGGCTGCACAGATGCAATCCCATGGGTGGATCCCGTCTCTTGCCTGGATGCCCCATTTCAAGGCTCCAGCCTCTCTGGAGGGAAGGTGAGGGAGGCAGATGCTGGGACTCAGGGAGGAGAGGAAGCTGGGGCTGAAGGACAATTGTGATTCAGGGAGGGACCCAAGCCAAGAACCCACTGCAGAGGGGAGTCAATAATTCACTCAACCTCTTTAAATATTTAGCTCTCTGGCTACTTAACACGGAGAGCAGCATCTTTGAATATACATGTATATTTTGTAGTTTGGTCACAGAAACGTGGACGACACAGACAGACTGATGGGGGTGGAAGGGCATGGTGGGGCGCTGGAACCCTCGGGGACATGCGGAATAGTTTTGTGCATAGGAGGAGAGAGTGCTGTGATACTGAAATACTAATGATCGCCTCATATGTTGAGCACTTATTGTGTGCTGAACACTGTGCTAAGTGCTTTATCTACTAACTCACTCATTTATTCACTCCTCCAGCCTCCAGGCTCTGGAGCTGAACAGCTGAAGTTTCAATCCTGGCTCCACTTTGGGTGACCAGCTGCGTGACCCTGGGCATGTTGCTAACCTTTCTTATGCCTCAGTTTTCTCCTCTATAAAACAGGGCGATGGTGAGAAGTAAATAAGTGAATGCATGTGACAGTGCCTGGAACAGTGGCTGGCATGTTCTATGAGCTCAGTAAATATTACTGTTGTCGTCTTCATCATGAACCCACTTCTTCTTTTTTTTTTAATTAATTAATTTATTTATTTTTGGCTGTGTTGGGTCTTCGTTTCTGTGCCAGGGCTTTCTCTAGTTGCGGCAAGCGGGGGGCCACTCTTCATCGCGGTGCGCGGGCCCCTCACTATCGCGGCATCTCTTGTCGCGGAGCACAGGCTCCAGACGCGCAGGCTCAGTAATTGTGGCACACGGGCTTAGTTGCTCCGCGGCACGTGGGATCCTCCCAGACCAGGGCTTGAACCCGTGTCCCCTGCATTGGCAGGCAGATTCTCAACCACTGCGCCACCCGGTAAGCCCAAACCCACTTATTCTTTTGAGAAATATTTACTGAGTGCCTACTATGGGACAGGTACTGTAGGGGACAATGATGAAACGCAAAAGGATAGTTTCTGCCTTCAAGGAACCTCCACCGGGGCACAGACAGTAAACTAATTTAAAAAGACAGTGAACAAACCAGTCCAGTTGCCGTAGGTCTGGGAGGAACGTGAACAGGCTGATGGGATAGAAAGGAACTCCATTACCTAGGTGGCCAGGTCACGGAAGCCTATTTGAGGCGGTGACTTTTAAGCTTAAATGTAGAATATCAAAAGGAGTCCAGAAAAGAAAGCCCCAGGCAGAGGGAACAGCATGTGCAAAGGCCTCGAGGTGGAATGTAGCTTGACGTGTTTGAAGAAAAGAGAGAAGATCCTTGTGGCTGGAGAGTAGCATAACCTCCAAATCTCTCCAGGGGATTTAGAACATCTTGGGGATGTGGAAAAGGAAGCCCAGAGAGGTACAGAGATTTGCCCAAGGCTTCACAGCTGGTATTGGAAAAACCAAGGTCTGTCTGACTCCAGGGCCTGAAGGCACCAGACCACTCCCAAGGGGGAGCACAGGCCCCCAGGAAGGCTACCCAACTTGGATAACGTCAGTGTGAATTCGTGGTGACTCTGAATTAGGGAGTGTCTTATGAGAGAGGCAGCCGGAGGCTCTTGTAGGCTCAAACTAGCCACCCACGAAATGCTGCCAAGGAGAGGCCCTGTGGAGCCTCCTTAAGGAAAGTCACCTCCAGTTGGCAGCTCCCTGGGCATCACACCAGCCATAGAAAGCAATTTGGAATTGTAGTACGGGCTCACACAGGCAGTGGGGAAAGGAAGCAAGGCATGGGGTTGGCAGGATGGGGTGTTCATGGAGCCCCTTTTATGTGCCAAGTGCTGTGCTAGTGTCTTCACGCATCATTTAATCCTCATAGTAACTCAGAGCTGTGCAAAGTAGCTTCCTTCTGTTAGGAGCCTGGGGTTCGTCAATATCAGGTAATTTACCTGTGGTTACACAACTAGAAGGCAGGGTGCTAGGGTAAAAACCAGGCTCCAAAGCCCCACCCCTCCACCCCAAACCTATCACTGGGTCCAGATGATGCTTAGCTCAGGCCCCAAAGCTTGATGTAGCCCCAGATTATCCATCTTTGCCACAGTCACTAACCACCAGCCAGGTTCTTTCATGCCAGAACCTTCTGAGATATGGTCACAATTCATTCACAACCAAGATGGCCATCAGGTCTGGGAATTAACAGTGGGCTTTCCAAACTTCTTAATGAAATTCCAAGGCACTCCAGGAGCTGCTGGGGTAGCAGCTCTGGGAGAAGGCATGCCACCTCTGGGGACACTGAATTGTTCTAATGGAGTGTGACCACTCCATTAGATGTGATTTGGGGATGACACCTCCCTGGGGAGGGAGTAGAAGCATTTGTGGTTGTGCGTGGCTGAGCCAGCTCATATGAGACACCATCAGATCAGGGCGGTGCTTTCTAGGAGGGCAGAACCCATGTCTACCTGTTTTACCACTGAATCTTCCAGACCTAGGGCCTTACACAGGACCTGGAGCATAGTAGGGGGTTCCAAAAAATAGGTGCTGTGTGATGACAATAGCTTGTGTTCACTGGGTCCTCACTAGGTACCAGACACTCTGCTCAGAATTTCACATAGGTGCAACCTCAGGTGCATACGGGAGATTGAAAAGATACCAATGCCCGAGTTCCATTCCCCAGATAGTCTGCTTTTGTTGGTTTAATTGGATACAGGCATTTTTTAAAGCTCTCCAGGTGACTAGTGTCTAGCCAAGGTGGGGAGCATTATGATTCATCCTCATCTCATCTAATCCTTCCATTAGCTCTAAGGAGGTGGTTACTATTAACGAGCCCACTTTGCAGGTGAGAAAGCAGATGCTCAGAAAGGTTAGGTTGCCTGTTCGGAGACACACAGCGAGGAAGAGGTAGAGTCGGCCTCTGAACTGAGGCAGTCTGACTCTAGCACCTGGGCTGAGCCACAAACCACACAGAATGAACAGAGGGAAGAAGGGGCATCCTTAGAGCCCTGGAAAAAGGAACAAGGTACAGGCAGGGTTAGGAAGCACCTGCAGATGCTACAAGGCACTTGCCCTCATCACAAACTCCTCTTAAAGAAGTGACTCCGCCCCCAGATAGGTCCCACCCAGGGTTGTTTCTAGAGCAAGAAGGACACCTTTCTGTGCCTGTAACCTGTCCCTTGGACCAGAAATGTTTGGATTTGGGGCAAGTGTTCAACTCAAGGACAAACAGTTCACAGACTGGATATAGCAGCACATCAGGGGGCCTGATATAAAAACTTTCCTGTGTAACATAATGCCAGTTTACCCAAGTTCCATAAGTATTTATGAAATTAATTGCTTGATGTTGCATTTTACAAACCAACGAGTAGATCAGTATACTATTCATATTTTCCTCTTTAATCCCAAATGTCCACTTTCCTTATTGGATCCTCTAATCAGCTTATGCTCTACCCTTCTGACTGAAATGATCAGAGCTTTAGGGCAATGCATTCATTCATTCATTCATTAGTTCATTCCGTATCTTTTCTGTGCCAGGCTGTCCCTTAGATGCCGGAGCATTTTTTTGTGGGTAACCATGCATCAAACGGCAAGGAGAGAGGGAGCTGGATTCATGTTGATTTTCCCTTGCCTTAATGTAAAACAGGATTGCCTGCATTTTGGAATTTGCTGGTTTATCTTGCACGGCCAAAGCCCCACTTATCTCTGCTTTACTAAGCCTTGAGATTGGTTTGGAACTTGAACATATATTCTTTGAAACCATTAAAAGTGGTTTAATTGGCTGTTCAGGGATGTCCTCCACTCTACTCTCCAAATGGATCAGCCCTCTCCGTCTCTCCCAAGAACTGGGAGGCTGGAAGCCCTCGCCTGGATGATGCACTCCCCTGGATTTATTAATCTTGCTCTGGGCCCCAGAAACATCAGCCTTCGCATTGCAGATCTAGCCTATGTTCACAGCTGCAAGTCCAAATCCTGTCTCAGAAACCCACTGGCGCCCGCAAAGCCCCATGCAATGGGGCCACGTCAGCCTGTGTCTTCCAAGAAGCCAGACTCTTTAAAAATTCACACCTTACCTTGATAAGCATGGGGATGTGGTGGCCCAAAGGAGGGCTTCAGGAAGAAAGACAGACAGCTACCTGGGATTATGTAACATAGCAGAAAGGCAATGACCTTGGGAGTCAGATTGTCCTAATTTGCTGCTCAGTCATCATGCATTTGTACAGATACAGGGCTTGGTTCATATGCAGGCTTTTCCAGCTCTTAGCTGTATGCCCTTGAACAAGTCACGTAACCCCCTTGAGTCTGTCTGATTCACAGTCTCTCTGAAAATTGAGACCATATATATGTATGCACGTGGCAAACTGCAAGAGATCAGTAAGTGTTGGTGCAATGGCTGGTTTATCTTTATTTTAAATCAAGGTGAGTTTATTATCCAAATAGCATAACCTAATTGCATCCAAAACCATTTTTAAATCCATCTTTAAGCTACTCAGAAAAACACGTTACTATTTTTAAAGATCACTTAACACTGAACAGATAGGACCTCTTAAAAGGCAGCTGACTAGGGTTGAGAGTCTGCCTGCCGATGCAGGGAATCCGGGTTCTTCCCCCGGTCCGGGAGGATCCCACGTGCCGCGGAGCGGCTGGGTCCGGGAGCCGTGGTCGCTGGGCCTGCGCGTCTGGAGCCTGTGCCCCGCAACGGGAGAGGCCACAACAGTGAGAGGCCCGCATATGGCAAAAAAAAAAAAAAAAAAAAGGCAGCTGACTATACCATGTCACCATCACAGCCAGGACAACACCTTTTTCCATACTTCCTAAAAACCTTTCGTGTATACTGATAATGTTCACGCTACTTTAGCACTTGCTCTCATGCAGACCAAATAAACACCCACACCTCTTATAGAGTACAAGGTGAGAGAATAACACTGACTTGATATGGCATCACACTTGTTTTAAAGCAAAAAAATATATAATAATAATAAAAGAAAGTCCAAGACAAGAAACTGTAACTGAGAGAAAGAGAGGGAGAGAGAGAGAGGTCTGAGGTACATGGTGAAAATGGAAAAAATCCAGTGGCCCAATGATTAGCTGGGGATTTCAGAGTTGTAATCGCTGGTTTAGAAATACCAGTGCCCAGCCACTCGGAACTGGACACCTCATTTTTATTAACTGTTATTTGCTGGAACGTGTCTTATCCCACCCAACCCTAAAGTGCTACGTGTTGCACACAGGTATATATTTGTATACATGCACAGTAGAAACACACACACATAATAAATATGTGTATATTTTACAAAGGTAAATGGAGATATGAAAGTAGACTGGAGATCTAGAGACAGAGACAACATATTTCTACGTGCTTTCTTGAAGTCATTTCTAGGTCTAGTGCCTGCAAAGCATTTGGTATATAACAGAAACTTACTGCATATTTATTTGTTCGTGTGTTTGTTTTAGACAGTGCACATGGAAGGTTTTTATTTTATTTTTAAAATTAAAAAAATTTTTATTTTAAAAAATTTTTATTGGAGTATAGTTGATTAAGAATGTTGTGTTAGTTTCAGGTGCACAGCAAAGTGAATCAGTTATACATATACATATACCCACTCTTTTTTAGATTTTTTTCCCATATAGCCATTGCGGAGTATTGAGTAGAGTTCCCTGTGTTATACAGCATATTTGTTAAATGAATAAATTTAAGAATCCGTGATTCATGTATATGACAGAGAGAATGCGAATGTGTTTCTATGTGGTTATAACAGTAACTCGAGGGACAATATCACATTTAATATAAGGTACCAGCAAATAAAACTAAGTAAGTAAAAAAAAAATACTGAATAAAATATCAGAAAACATAAATGTGAATTTTAAATTTTTTAAATTTATTTTTGGCTGCATTGGGTCTTGGTTGCTGCTCGTGGGCTTTCTCTAGTTGTGGCGAGTGGGATCTATGCTTCATTGCAGTGCGCAGGCTTCTCATTGTGGTGGCTTCTCTTGTTGTGGAGCACGGGCTCTAGGGCGCTTGGGCTTCAGTAGTTGCGGCTTGCAGGCTTAGTTGCTCTGCGGCATGGGGGATCTTCCTGGACCAAGGCTCGAACCCACGTCCCTTGCATTGGCAGGCAGATTCTTAACCACTGCACCTCCAGGGAAGTCCCAGATATGAATTTTTTAATCTCCTTTTTTTCTTTCTCTTCCTTTCCAGTTAGGGTTGCCAGATAAACAACAGGATATCCATTTTTATTTGAATTTCTGTCTTCAATGATTTTCTAGTATAAGTATGTCCCAAATATTGCATGGTCAAATATTACTTGGGATGTATAGATGCTAAAAAAAATTATCCATCCCGTATTTTTTATTTGTTAAATCTGACAACCCTACCTGACCCTTCCAGACAAGTCTAAATCCTACTTTGTTTGAATGCCACTTAAGTACTCAAGGGCCTTCGGTGGTTTTTCATCACCTATGGGATCAGGAAAAACCCCTTCAGCCTGGCATCTGACCCCGCCCCCCAATTCAGGGTAGATGCCTGACCACTGCTGGATGCAGCCCCCCCTCTGCTCAGGCCTGGCCTGGACCCTCCAATGCCTGCAGGCAGCTGGGGGCAGAGGCTGAGTTTGTTTTGGTTTGTCATTCACATTAGCTGATTCTCCCAGATAAAGTCACAAATCAGCCGTCATGGAGCCCTGCTGTTTCATGCATAGAGTGGTATCCTGCTCAGGATCAAACCTTACGCCTACACAGATGGAAGCCCAGCAAACCTTTTTCTTTACCTTTTCAGGCACTAAAAATGCAATTACCTTTTCTCTAGTCATGGAGAGGATTATAAAGAGCCTTATCAGAGATAAAGCCTCTGCAGTGGGTAATCGGCCATAACTCATGGCCCGGGTGTGGGTGTTGGCAGGCGTCGCCCTGGTGCCAGGGATGACACGAAGCATTTCCTCCCCACCAGCCTCCCCACATTGCTTAGCTGCACAACCCTAGACTGCCTTTGGAGGTTTGGACAACCCAAGGCTGAAAAGCACTTGAAGGAAAGGTGGGGCTTAGAGAAGGCAGAGGAGGGAGACTTTTAAGAGAGGGAGAAACAGGGATGGCTGGAGCTCCCCTGCATCCTGGGTACCATCCCCTGAGTGTCAGCTCATCTGGAAAAATGGGAGTCACAAACCTACCTCTCAGGGTGGTGAAGATACACTGAGCTGGCACATGGGAAGCGTCTCCTGGCTGTCTGTCCTCAATACACTTTCACTTCCCTTTCCCTAATGCACAGCCTATAGGGAGGCATCTAGGCAGCCTCCTCCCAAGGCTGGCTCTCGTCAAGATGGCACTGAATTGAAGCCAGGCTGAGTAGGCACTCAGCAGCTGTCTGGGGCTCAGCTGATGCAAAGACATGAGACGCTGCCTCCAAGCCCCCTTGCCTACAACCCATCCTGGAGACATCCCAGGGCCTGACACCTTTGGCTGGGCTGTCCATCCTGTCCTGGTGAATCACAGTGATGCCAAGAAACCTCAGCTCAGCATCCATTCTCCAAGAATGACCTATCGCTGACCAGATTTTTTTCTAGCCATCATCCCACAGAATCCTTGGAACGACACTAAGGCTGGCACCATTGATATGGCCTCATTTTACAGATGAGGAGATCAAAGTTTAGAAATCTGAAGTCACCAGAGACGGTGGTCACTGTGGTCACCGGGCCGAGCTGTTTGATTCCAGGGCTGCAATCTTTAACGCTGGGTCTGTAAAGAGGCTGGAGGTGGATTCTGGCTCCAAGAGCACAGGCTCGAAACTTCCACCTTCCCCTCTCCCTTCCATCCTGGAAATAGAGAGGGGTCCCCAACACCCCTAAGCCCCTGCCCCCTGGACGCACCCAGGTTTGCTTCCAAAGCAGCCCACAGCTGCTCTCAGAAGGAAATCTCCCCCCCGCCTCCCCCGTCTCACAGCTACAGTTTTTTCCTGGATGTTTTTTTTCTGCATTTCTCTCTGTGGCTCCGGCCCACTCTCCCTGAAAATACAGTTTGCTGATATTAAAAAGAAACACACAATCACTAAACACATTTTATATAGTCTTTGAAGTCTCATGGCCTCAGGTTTCCAGATTCATAAGTATGCAGATAGAGTGCAGACCAGAGCTGGGAAGAGGCACCTCCTGCAGGCACAGCCTCATGGAGCACAGGGCAGGGGAGGAGAGCCCACGGGAGGGAGGCCTGGGCCCATCTGAGGGGAGGTGGGTCCCCACAGGGGGCGGGGGAGGGCAGCGAGAGGTGCACAGGTCCCAGAGGGAGGTGGTTCCCACGGATGCCCTATGAAAAAGGATTTGGTCTCTCAGAGGCTGGGTAACTGGGGCTCCCCTCTCAAAACAGGGAGGGGAAAAGGAAAGTTCTGTGCACCCCAAGGCTTCAGAGGGCATCTTTGTACCCAGGAAAAGATCATGATGGGAAGGTATTGAGGTTCTCTGCTCACACGGATTTGTGGAATACGGGTACATGTGTGCAAGTGGGGCTGGGGGGCCGAAGTTGGCTCCATCAGCCCCTTCCTATAGAGTTGCTTGCACGGGGATGGCACCCCAAGTGCAGACACTCAGCCAGAGCATCGGGACCACCAAGCCCTGTTGGTACAGCGGAAGAGATCCAGCAGTCCCCAAGTCCTGAAGGGGTGGAAAGCTCTGCCTACAGGGAGCTCCCAGGCTGATAGAGGAAGTTCCAGCCCACAGAGGACCCGCATAAACATGACAACCACGGACCCAGGAGACATCCTTCTCAGCCTCAACTCCTCATCTACCAAATGGGGCATTTATCCTGGCATTTCTCATTAGCTCCCAAATTTCCGTGGAGGGACCTCCTGGGAAAGAGGCGCCCACTCTGCTTCCTGATTCCACGGTGCTGCCTCCGATGTGCCCCCTAGGCCTCCAGACTTGGTTTCCCCCAAATCCGTCTTCAATTCTCTGGCTGCCCCTCGTCCCTCTAACCCCATCTCACTCCCACTTAACCCCCCACCTTCCCATCCATCCCCATCACGCCCACCCCATTACCCCGTGGTGCCCTCACCTTGCGTGTGGCTTCCTGTAACTGAAACCCCATTTGTGTGCCCGTGACCCGTGCAGGGCAGGGGTCCTGAGTTCCTCATCTTCCTAGCACACCTCACACAGAGCCCAGCTGCTATGTTCATCTCTTTGTTATTAAAAGAGAGCGTGCTCTGTGCCGGGCCCATGTGTATCATCTCATCCATAGACGTGAAACCGAGGCTCTGAGAAGCCTGGGAACTTGCTGCCCCCTTGCCTGGGTAATTCCCGTCATCCCTTGGGTCCCAGGCTAAATGGCCCTTCCTTAGGGAAGTTCTTTCTGACTCCCCCCGCACCTGCCCCCCCCAGTGTCCTGATAGCACTAATTACAGGGTTATTGAATTAATCATTTCATCTCTCCCTGCTCATCCACAGGAAGGGAACATACTACGTTGCTGACCTCTGTCCTGAATGCTCAGCGTGGATGCCGGTTCAGAGAGGACCCCAGGAGATATTTGCTCTTTGAGGAGTGAATGCCTTACTGATTTTGTGCACCTAGAGCTCTCTGGACTTCAACTGCCTCAGGTGTACATAAGTGGAAAATAGGTCCCCAGGACCAGCTCACTGTGAAGGTGACTTCTTATACCTAGGTCCTAGAAAGTGCTTTTAAAAATTCCACTTTCCTTCCTCCAATTAAAATGACAGTATCCATTAAAAAGTCTACAAATAACAAATGCTACAAAAGCTGGAGAGGGTGTGGAGAAAAGGGAACCCTCCTACACTGTTGGTGGGAATGTAAGCTGGTGTAGCCACTGTGGAAAACAGTATGGAGGTTCCTCAGGAAACTAAAAATAGAACTACCATATGTTCGAGCAATCCTGGGCATATATCCAGACAAAACCATAATTCGAAAAGATACATGCACCCCTATGTTCATAGCAGCACTATTTATAATAATCAAGACATGGAAGCAACCTAAATGTTCATTGACAGGTGAATGGATAAAGAAGATGTGGTTCATATATACAGTGGAATATTACTCAGCCATAAAAAAGAATGAAGTAAAGCCATTTGCAGCAACATGGATGCAACTAGAGATTATCATACTAAGTGAAGTAAGTCAGAAAGAGAAAGACAAATGCCATATGATGTCACTTATATGTGGAATCTAAAATATGACACAAATGAACCTATCTATGAAACAGAAACAGACTCACAGATACAGAGAACAGACTTGTGGTTGCCGAGGGGGAGGAGGTTGAGGGAGGGATGAAGGGGGAGGCTGGGGTTAGCAGATGTAAGCTTTTATATATAAAATGAATAAACAACAAGGTCCTACTGTATAGCATGGAGAACTATATTCAATATCCTATGATAAACCATAATAGAAAAGAATATTAAAAATAATGTATATATATGTATAACTGAATCACTTTCCTATATAGATGTAGTTAACACAACATTGTAAATCAACTATACATCAATTAAAAAAACAATATCAGGGGCTTCCCTGGTGGCGCCGTGGTTGAGAGTCCACCTGCCGATGCAGGGGACACGGGTTCGTGCCCCGGTCCGGGAAGATCCCACATGCCGCGGAGCGGCTGCGCCCGTGAGCCGTGGCCGCTGAGCCTGCGCGTCCGGAGCCTGTGCTCCGCAACGGGAGAGGCCACAACAGTGAGAGGCCCGCGTGACGCAAAGAAAAAAAAACCAAAACCAAAAACAATATCACATCACTTCATACCAATAGGATTAGAAAAAATTTTTAAATTGGTAATGCCATGTGTTGACACTGTGTGGAGTACCATATTCTGGAAGAAACCTGACAGTATTAAGGGAAATGAAGTACTGTATCCCTGTGACCCCGTCATTCCACTCCTGGGAGACCCCAGGGAAACCCTCTCAGAAGCCCCTGGGGGAATCTGGGTGTCCACTCTTTGGGGAGCAGGTACCTCTCTGGAAACCTCTGCAGCAGTTAGAGTCATCGATCGAGATTTACCCACAGAAACACGGGTAGATCTTAAAAACGCAGCATTAAGCGGAAAACTTATGCAACAGAATGAGATCCATAGTCCACTACAATTTATGTAAATTAAGACACATCCACATGGTCAACAGCGCTATATGTTTTACAGGAAGCGTCCATATCTAGGGACATACATTAGAGCTGTTATAGTGGGGTTCTGGAGGGGCAAGTGGGGGGGATAAGGGAGAAAATCACACAAAACAAAGCAAGGGTGAGGCTGTGAAAGAGCATGAGGATAACGGGTGAGCTGAGGGGTGTGGAGGTCCTGACTTACTCTCCTTTCAAGGTAGAGGTAACAACTGACTAACTGATCAACCTTCCACCTCCCCTTCCACCTGTGGATTCCCAGGGGGTTAGACAGGATTTCTCAGCCTCGGCACCATTGACATTTTGCTGTGGAGACCGTCCTGTGCATCGTGGGATGTTGGGCAGCACCCGGGCTCTACCCACCAGCTGCTGGCAGCACCCACTCAGTTGCGACAACCAAAATGTCTCGAGAAGTCGCCAGATGTCCCCTGGGGGAGAAAACCGCCCCTGGTTGAGAACCACTGGGTGGGAATAAAAGCCTGGAAAACTGCTCCAAATCTTCCAAGTAAGTGGCCCACACTTGCTTTACACACACACACACACACACACACACACAGAACATCAGGACCCGGACTGGCTGGGACCTCCATCTTGAAATCTGCCAGCATTACTTGCACGTCTAAGTCACGGCTCTGTGGAGATTCCAGTTACAGCCCATAACCTCATCTGCCTTGGGCTCCCTCCTAATTTTAACCGGCAGCTGGATTTGCATAGGACACTTGCATCTGAGATTACCCATGGCTCTCTGGGAGGCACAGTCTATAACAGATGATGGCAAATATATATATAATTTCATCTCAGCTCGCAAGGGAGGGGGAGGAGGGAGGAATGCTTCAGGGAGGGAGGGTATTTGTAGGAAATTTCAATGCCTTATGCACTTGGAGAAGGGATGTAAAGGGGGTGTTCTGCTGGTTACTGGGTAAAGGGAGGACTGTCTGTCCTGGGTTCTGGTACTTGGTAGGCAAATTAGTGAATCAAATAGTGAATGAGTGGGGCTCCCTGAGACTCCTTCAGGAGGGGCTGCTGTTTCAGGCGGAGGCAGACAGAGGGGAGGAGGGAGTGGTGCAGACGGTCTACAGAGCGGCGCGCAGACCCAGCCCCTGCCCCCGGCAGCCCAGCCGCCCACCAGCTCTGCCTGCGAGCCTACTGTGCGCCCGTGTTTCCTAAGTGCTTTCCCCACGTGGGGCCGTTTCATCGCATGGTTCACCCGTCTCAAGGGGAACATCATTCTCCTTGTTTAGAAGAGGAGGAAACAGAGGCTCCCATGTCTCACCCTTAGTAAAGAGCAGAGCTTGAATTGGTACAAAAGTCTGCCAGACTTTAAAACTAGTCCTCTTCCCAAACCCCTTGGCAGACTATCTCTGACTTGCAAAGTGTACGTGCCACTCGGGTCAAGGCTTAACTGGCAACTTCCCTGCTCTCCTCACACCCATCCCCAGGCACCCAAGGACAGTCACGCCCTCCACTTTGCTGCCCCGGTGCCTTGCTGTCCTCTATTATTGCACGCAATGTATTCTTTCTCTATCTCTCTCCCCCACTAGACCAGGAACATCTTAGGGGCAGAAATCATAGTTGACTCATCTCTCTCTCTGGTGCTCGGCCAAATTATTCTGAGCTAATTTTGGACTGGCAACAGGAGAGTAGCCAATCCACATCATTCCAGTTGAACATTACCTTGTTCAGGAAGTTTCTTGGTTTTCCCAGAAGGAAGAGATTTTAGATGAGATCTTTCCCTAAGCCACATGTAGCAGCAGGCATTGTGTACCCCTGATCACATTCCATCTGCACGTTTGATCTCCATGAAAATGCCAATGACTCCTCAAGGGAAGGGGCCTAGTCCAATGGTTTCTGCATTCTCAGTGCCTAGAACAGGGTCTTGCATACAGGAAATAGAACATGGATGAATGGGTCGGTGGATGACTGGATGGATGGATGGATGGATGGATGGGTGAGTGGATGGTTGATGGAAAGGTAAGAAGGTAGGTGGACATATGATAGGCATATGTTTGGATGGTGGTTTAATAGTTAAGTGAGTGGATACACGGATGGTGGATTTATGGATGAGTCTGTAGATGGACAGATGGATGGATGGAAGGACGGTGGATGGTTGGGTGTTTGGTTGTGGGAGAGTGAGCAGGTCAGCGAATGGGTGGATGAATGAAAGTTTGGGTGGGTGGATTAATGGTTTGGAGGGTGAGTTAAGTGTATGGGTGGTGAAAGGCCGGATGGACCTGCATGGTATGGGAGGGTGGCTGGCTGGTGGGTTAATGATTGCACGGATGAAAAAGGTGTCTTTCCATCTCCCAGCATCACGCTCAGCCTCCCTAAGTAAAATAGCCCTTTGTACTCCTTTTTTTTTTCTATATCTTACCCTTAAGTCCCCCACCTCTCCTGCTCTTTTCCATCCTCCGAGCAGGGGCTCTGAGATGCCAGATGGAAGTCTTCCCAGGAAGTTCAGCTCCAGTCTCTGCCTCTGTGCTGAGCGATCCTCGCTGTGCAGAGATTTAATACTTCACTCCAGCTTCTCCCCGCTCCTTACCTGCCTGAGGAGGCAGAGGTAGCGATTTGCATAGTTATTAAATATCTCTTAGCAGGATACACAAGCCGCATTGCTACATCCCGCTCCCAGAGTAGTCCTGCTGGCAGACAAGACCGCGTGTGATCAGTGCGGCATCACCACCCATTAAATAGCTGTTCCAGGGCTCGGGGGGCTAGGAGGGGAGAGCCAGGGGCCACAGGGTGGGTGGGGCAGACGAGACCCTGGGGGCCGGGACTCTGTCATCTCGCAGTTGTTAGGCAGTGGGGGCTTTCTGCCCTCCGCCCAGGAGAAAGGGCTCTGAGGCCTCCCTTCCAGCCTCCACCTCCACATGGCAACCCTGAAATTCAGCGCTTCCTTTAGAAAGTTTCCAGAGGAGGGTGTTTGGAAGCATCTTTGTTTTGTGTTTCTTCCGCTGCTCATTTTACTCGGACGTCCTCCCTAAGGTCTAAACAGAAGTGGGCCTGCCTTTGCGTAGACCTACTGCTGCTGTGTTGTCTTTGGCCAAAATGGGACAGGCATCCACCATGGGTCGGGACATCCTCCCCCAAGCAGAGTCATACCATGAGGTCCAGTCTTGGATCTAAGTGTCCTTGGGAATCCGTGCCCTCTGTTATCCGGAGAGAAGTCCTTGGGGTGGGGACCAGATGCACCCTGCTCTAAACTGGGATGATCCTCCCCACTGCAGACTGGGCCCCCGCTCTTCTTCCCCTCTCCTGTCACAATTCCTAGACTGGGGTTCAAACCCGAGGATGTGGTTTCTGCAGTCAGATGTCCCAGGTACTGATCCCTGTCTCACCTCTTACTAGCTGGGTGATCTTGGGTAAGTGGCAGACCCTCTCTGAGCCTCAGTTTCCTCGTTTGGAAGTGGGGTTGATAATGATAATACCCACTTCATGAGGTGATTATAAGGGCTAAGTACAATGAAGGACATTCAGAGCTTAGCATAGAGTCTGACTTTGGGCTGAATAACAGTTGGTTGTTATTTTTATGGAATCATGGAAAGTTACAAGTACAAAGTAAGGCTGGTTGCCTGCCTGTCTTTTCCAGGGAGAGGGGAAGGGCGGAGGGACTCAGATCTGCCAAATTCTGTGCTGAGCATGACTCCTCACAACTACCTTCAGGTAGGTACTCCTAACACACCCCCTATACAGATGAAGAAACTGAGTCCCAGAGGGAGGAAGGAAACACACAAGACCATGTGTGAGTTGGGGACACACATCTCTCTTGATGTCCTCTTCCCACACAAGTCACAGGGGATCCCTGCCTAGGGAAGAGCCTAGGACCCAAGGAAGAGGAAGCGGAAACCCACAAACAGCTTTTCCACCTCCATCTGCCCCCACCTCCCACTGCCCTGGACTGGCAGGAGCCAGAGGGAAGGATCCAGGCTGCAGCCTCGTAAACCTTCCTGAACGCTCTCATAAACACAGAGCCTGGCTGGCTCCAAGTCTTCTGCTGCAAAAAGCAAAATCTCTGGTTGTAAAGTAATCCCCATAAATAAATAAAAAAGAAGAAAAGAAAAAAACCTGTGTAGTAAAAACAGTAACAGCCTCTAGGAAATAAGGAAGAGGAGGTTAAGCTCCCATGACTGGGGGAGGGGGGAACAAGGGCACCTATCCCCAGTCCCCACCTAAAAGGCACCGAGCTCAGGGAGTCTTATGGACCGATGGTCCAAGCTGGTAGAGTGGGTGCGGGTGGCTCGGGTGGGAGATGGAGGTGCTGAAGGATAGTGATGTTTCCGATAACGGTGATGTTAACACTGAAGTGGCTTCTGTGAGAAGGACATTCACGCTCACCCCCTCACTGGAGCCACGGACAGTCTCAAGGTTTCTAGGTTTGGGATACCCATTGAACAGATGCAGAAACTGAGGTCAAGGAGAATAGGAATTCTCAGGCAGAGCTCTGGACTGCTGCTGCCCCTTCCAGGGCTCCCTACTGCTGCCTTTGTGAGCTCAGATCCCCAGAAGAGACGGGTGCCTGACTGCTCCCCCAAGAAGGAATGCCAAGGCTTGGGAGGTGAACACAGCTGTGGGATCCTAGATGGGTACTTCTGTTTGTCATCTACTTATGGAGGATGATCATTCTTACCTCACCTGGGGGATGAAATGACATAAGAGATGCACAGGAATAGGGTCTGGTGCCGCTCAGGGCTCTGTACGTGGGAGGTGGGCCACTTAGAATCCTGGTGAAGTGAGGCTTCCAGACCAAGGGGCCAGGATGACATTTGTCGGTGGGGACAAATGTCGCCAACTCAGTACTGGCGTAAACCGCCTCTACCCCTCTTCCGCGCCCGCATGGCCCCCAGACAAAGCAGCTCTGCTCAGCTCCGAGCCTCCGAACCCTGACAACTCCTGGCCTTTCTCTCCTTCCCCAACCTTTTCATTCCCGGCCTTATCTCTTCCCTGAGCCTCTCTCCTTCCCTCTCTGCGCCTTCCCTTGGCTGGCTTTTGTCTGCAGGTTCCAGCTTCTCCGTCTTGCTGCAGTGCCGACAATCTCCTTTGCTCTCTCCCTCCAGGTTTGGGGGGGCTATTGTCCTCCTGCTGTCAGAGCTGACTCTGCCTTTCTTTATTCAAGATGACACTGCACTGGCCTCTCCCTGGGCCCTCCGGTGGTCCCTCCAGGACCCAGACTCTGTCCTGAGCCTGTCTCAGCCTCAATCACTTGGGGAAGCCTCACTTTGATTCCAGCCCACAGCCCCAGGGAAGAGTCCGTCCTCTAGTGAACAGGGGCTCCCCTCCCTCACATCCCTCCCCAAACCCGCCATCCCATCTCCAGGAAGTGAGCTCAGTAAGGAAGCACCCCTGCCCCGTGCACCTGCCCAGCTTCTCTGTCCCCCCCAGCACAGCAGGAAAGGACCGTGCCCTGCGCGCATGTGTCTCCTGCCCAGTGTCCAGTGCCAGGAGCTTAGGCAGAGCGTGTTTTGAGTAGATGAGCCTCCCTAGGGAACGATATCCCTGACGCAAGGGACCCTCCTCATCAGAGAACGTGTCCCCCTCTCCCGAATTCACTGTTGCCACTTCTCAGCTCCTGCTCAGACACAGAGCAAATGCAAGGGGGCCCAAGTGCTGTCCCCATAACCTCCCCCACCCCCAACTCAAGAACGTTTGGGGAGGGGAGGGTCCCAGACCTCCGGTCTCATAAGCTATACAATGAGATAACAGTAGCTATTCGCAGGGCTGCTGGGAGAACTAAATGAGTTAACAAATGGAGAGTGTTTCCCTCCATGCCTGGCATATAGTAAATATGCCTAGATAAGTGTTCACCACTGCCATTACTTGTGGTGGTCATACTGTCCCAGACTTCCTTCTGCCTCCAGCCTCACTTCCAATCTTAGCTGCTTCTTTCCAACCCTGGGCAGGGAAATGAGTCCCAGGTTCTAGAAACGACGGAGTCTTCACAGGCAGTCGGCTGCTCTCTCTTAAGAGCAGGAATGGTAATAATGATATCAGTAACCATAATAATGCTGCTACCGTTTATTGAGCAGTTACTACGTGCCTCCCACGAATGGGCTCAAGTAATCTTTGCCAGATCCACTGAGGCAGCCACCGTTGATCACTCCTTCTCCTCACATGACAGTTCCAGATTGGTGGAGTGACTCTGTCCAGCCCACGGAGCCCCTTAGACATCAGTCTAAATTCACAGCAGTGAGTCACTGGGCGGCATTGGACAAGCCACTTGCCCTTTCTGGGCCTTAGTTTTCTCACCTGTAAAATGGGTGCCAGTGCCTACGGGGTCTGGGGTGTGATTAAGACAGCACTCTGGTTAAGATTTGCCAAGGAGCCCGGGGGCTGCTAAGCCTGCCCTGCCTGCAGAGGGTTAAGGTGCCAGAGCCCCGGGGGTCGCCTGGACTTGTCCAGGGGCTGGGTCCTCTCCCCATAGGGTCCATCCTGCCACTTGGGCACACAGAGATCATTGGCTCCACCATCACTCCGCTTTGGAGCAACCAGGAAATTAGCAAGTCTGATGGAAAAGCACCTGGAGACTCAAGTGGCTTTGGTGCCAACCTGGTTCCTGGGCTCCGCCATTTGAGTACCTCAGAGGGGTTTGGGAGGGTGGGGACAAAGGGACAACAGAGGCTCTGAGCCCAGCAAATGCAAGCCCAGACTTTGCAGCTGGAGCGACCGAGACCCAGAGAGGGACAGGAACCTCTGACTTCCAGCCCTGTTCCATTACCACCTGTCCACCACCCCCCGCCCCCGCCAGTGGCTGTGGCAGTAGTAGTAGCAACAATCATACTGATCATTATAGCGAGCCACCCTGAGCCCCTTCTCTGTGCCAGACACCTGCCTGGCAGCTTACATTTACCCCACAGCAGCCTTCTGGGACGGGATCATCTCGCCAGCCTCAGTGTACAGGAGAGCACACAGACTCGGATTTGCCCAGGCTCAACCACCTAACGGGCAGCGGGGCTGGTTTTGAACGTGAATCTGACTCTGAAATCTATGCTCTTTTTAAGAAGCTAGACCACCTCATACAGAACCCGTCATTTATTTTCTCATGAGACTGTGTCCCCTTTCAGGCTTGGCACAGACCTGGGCACACTTTGACAGGGGTCATCATGAGAACTGGGGGCTGGCCAGACCTGGGTTCAAATCCTGCTGCTGCAGAAATGGTACAGAATGCCACATACATGATACCTAGGGATGCTCATGGGCATGTGTGTGTGGTTAGTTGGTTGACAAAGAGGTTGGTGCAACCCCCAACTCACCCCCAACAAAGGGTAAGTGTTGACTATTTTCTGTGGACCTGGGAATCCCTTGCATTTAGCCAGAACCCATTTGTATTCGGGGACCTTCCCCTCTGCCTGGAATTGCCTCTTTTCCCACCTGGCTATTTTAGACTCCTCCTTCCAGATGGTTCCTTGGGAAGTCTTGTCTGATTCCCTAGTCTGAGTTAGACGTGCTCCCTCCCCTTCTGGGCTGCACCGTACCTTTAACATCTCTGTCTTCCTGGTAATTGCCAATTACGCGTCTGTCTGGAGCACAGCGAGATCCCTGAGGGCAGGGAGGATGTCCTATTCATTGCTCATTCCTGGTGCTGTGCAACACTTGGAAGGTGCTTGGATACGGTTGCAGAGTGAATGAACAAGTAAGCAGATGAATGAATAAATCAACGGATGGATGACAGGGAAGTCAGCATGAGTGGCATTCCCGTCCTGCTGTATTTGGGGCCAGAGACACGGATGACAGACTCCCCATCCCCAGGCAACCCCACCCTCACCCCCACCAAGGTTCCTCTCCTCAGCATTTAAATTTGCCTGTTGTCCTTGCAGAAGATGCTACCTGGTCATGAGTCTAGAAGGTCAACACCACAGTGACCTCTGAACTCTGCAGCCACTGGCCAAGGGTGCAATTTCGAGGTCATGGGGCCACTGTGACATGAGAGATCAAGGGATGGCCTTTCCTGAGAGACCCAAGACTTCCCTGAATTTGCCTGAATTTTCACGCCACTTGGCTATTCTCTTTGAGAAGGGAGAACGCGTGTACCATGGTTCCTGACTGCAGAAATCTATACATGCTTCTTATTCCAAGCATTCCCCCCTGAAAAAATACTCTTGCTAGGGTAAGAGATGAATTTATCGTGAATTGGCATATACCCCCTGACCCTGACCCAACCCCATCCTCATCTCTGTCAGAGAAGCAAATTTCTACTCCCTTTGCTTTGGACACCAGCAAGGAGGCTTCTGAACTTCCAAATGCTGCCTTCCAAGAAGCTGGAGTTTGAACACGATCCCTTGGGTGATACATCCAAAGGAGAAGTTCTCGCTGAAATTCCCTGCTTCGTAAAATGTCAGGATGTCTGCGGTCTTTATTTATAGACAGATTGCTTTTCAACTTTCCTCACTCCAACATTTCAATGTGTTATTCCTGAAGATAAATGCACATTATGCTTTCATAATAGAAACTGCATTTCTCCCTTGTGTCACCTCTAAGCATGTATATACATAAATATGGCTCACTGCCTCCAACAGTAATTTAAAAGGCACTTTGGAGAACATATTGATCATGACCAGAGACCAGGGCTGGCGTGGTCTAGATTTCATCGAAGTCTGCCTCCTCCAAGCCCCTGCCCTCTCTCTTCATTTTTGTTTGAATTCTGAAGCTTGGGAACTTACGATTTCCATTTATCTTTGTATATTGGGATGTTTGTTTATAGGCACCATGGGTTTTGGGAGTGGGGGGAGAAGCGAATTTTTATAACTCCGAAGTGCAAACAAGGAATGAAAAATGTAGCCTTCCTCTCAGAGTGAGTTCCCTGGAGTCAGGAATTCTTCAACTGACTCCCGGATAGACTTGAGATCTTGTGAGGCTGACGCTGTCCTTGGCTGCCTTGGGGTCACCTGCACTCTCTTTTCAGATCATCATCACCTTCTCCTAGGGTTGAATTCTTGGTCCGGCCAGACCATCCTCCTCTCTACTCACTTGTCTGCTCCTAGGGACCTCAGGATCCCTCTAGAACGTTCACCTCCTCCCAGGCCTTTGAGCTCCCCCTCCCCTCATCATTCCTGGAACTACTAGCAACTCACCTCTTTTAGGGAGTGTCCGTGACTGCTCAGAGCTGCATCCCAGCATCCCAGCATCCACTCTCTGTGGCACCCTCCACACTCTGCCCATTTTGAAGATGATTTTTCTTTAGGTTACTTTTAAGGTCACATTGTCCTAGGCCAGGTAGCTCAGTGAGTGGGAGGAAACCAAATCGGAATTTGTTGAGCATTTATGATACATCAGGCAAGTTTCCTTAACCCATCTCATTTAGTCCCTACAACAGTCTTGAAGGGTAAGGTTTTATTCTCCCATTTTACAGAAGAGAAAACTGAGGCTCAAAAATGTCAAGGTACCCATCCAAGTTCTTGAGCTGCTAAGAGGAAAAGCCTCGATTCAAATCTCCAAAGACTCCATTTCCTCAAACATTTCATAAAGCTGATGGGGCTGGATTTGGTGGGTCAGTTTTTCAAGATGCCGATTACTTTTCCAATCCAGAAGAGTAGCCCCATAGATGTCCGCTGACAACAACTGTGGCCTGGCCAAGTGTCCTACAGACACCCATGTCTGGTCATAAGGGGGCCAGTGTAGAGTAAACCTTCACCCTATCAGTACCACACCCTCTTTATCTTTGCTGTTGTCTCTCTGGTCCTCCCCCTCGATCTCCATTAGCCTGTTTCCTCTCTCTGCTCCTTCAGCATCAATGTTCCCTCCACTCTGGACTTGGACCTCCTCTCTTCTTCCTTTCATTCTTTCTGGACTCTCACTCACTTACCCCCTAACCTCCAGCTTCAATGGCCATTTTTCTCTTGGCAACTTTCCAATCTCCATTCCACCTCAGATCACTCTCCTGACTATCCCTCCACTGGACAACTCCATTGGGAAGTCTTGCAGTCCTCTCAAACGTAATCTGGCAAAGATTGAGCTACACATCCCATTTGTGAGGGTACCATCACCCACACAGGTTGCTCAAGCCAGAAACCGTGGCCATCATACCTGACTCCTTCCACATTATCACACCCAGTCCTTACCAGCCCCAATGTCCTCCACTTATTAATACCTCTGGACCATCCCCTTTCTCTCTATCTCCTCTTATTCCGTTTTAATTCAGGCCACCACTCATTCTGACCTGAGTCACGGCGGTAGTCTCCTAACTCATCTTCCAGTTCCCACTCTTGCCCCTCCCAGTCCATCTTGCATATTAGAGCCAGAATGAGCTTCCTCAAGCAGAAAACCAGTCACATCATTCTTTTGTCTAAAATGCATCATGGCGCTCCATTGATGGTCAGTGGGGGTGGCCCCCATTGTGTCCTCCCTTTCGTTCCAGGCGCATGTAGGAGGCACTCAACAAATAGTTACCAAGTGAATTCTCTCCCCCTTCTCCTTGGGTCTGCTCTCTGGGCTTTACGCCCGCTAACTTTTCCTTCCAGAGCCTCCCTCCAATGACTCTGCTTCAGCATCTTAGCTTTGCTATGCGGCTAACATCGTGGGGGCTGAGTTGGCCTTTGCTTCTGCCATTAGCTGTCTTCCCCTCTCAATTACATGGTAATCCCTGTTAAAATTACAAATTTATTTATAGTTTTTTTTCCTTTCTCTTTTTTCCCCACCCGGCAATTTTTACGGCTCATCGTCCGTAACAAATTCTACTTCATAAAGCAAAGGCGTGCGTTATTATTACCTTATGGAAATAGACTGCAGCAGCCGATTCCCATTCCCAGCCGGCGTGTTGTTTCCGCAAATCCGTAATGGTTTCAGTCAATACCCCTGTGGGATTTGTTCCGCTCTTTGAAGACACGAGCATTTGGACCTGGAAATAGTGTTTCTACCTCCAAGACAGATGGCAGTGGTGGTTCCGCCCAGGGACCCTGGATTTTGGTGGTTGTTCTGGTGAGAAGAACAGGTAGGAGAAGTCTTGGTGATTCTGTTTTGTCCAGGAATAAAGAGACCACTCTTCTGCACAATAGTGATTGAATATTATTCAGTCAATATTTGTTCTGGTAACCATGCGAAGTAGGTGCCAATTATGACCCCGTTTTACTGGTGAGGAAAGTATGGCTCAGAGACCA
Source organism: Delphinapterus leucas (assembly GCF_059928025.1). Lineage (NCBI taxonomy): Eukaryota > Metazoa > Chordata > Mammalia > Artiodactyla > Monodontidae > Delphinapterus > Delphinapterus leucas. Next base: position 177,023,278 of record NC_143129.1, on the reverse strand, counting down.
TATGTAACTCCCCCAAGAGAACAGAAGGGTCAGGGGTCTCCAAGGGACACCCTCCTCCAAGCCCGCAGAAGTGGGGAGGAGGTTCTAAGTGTGTCCTGAGCTTCCCGTCACCAGGTAAACCTTTCCCAGGATCCACTATGGGGACTATAGGTTGTTCTCTCCTTCGTTCATGAGTTCATTCGCTTGTTTATTCAATGCAAATGTACCAGCGCTGGCTGTGTGTATTTCCCTGTGCCAGATGCTCAGATCCTGTGATAATTCAGCCATAGATGAAAGGGGTGGACGTTATCTTTTTTCCCGCCCAATTAGAGGGCAACTTTGTCAATTATAAGGACGCTCAGGAGGAGGATAAGCCTTCAGAGAAGTCAAAGATGAAGGCAAAGAGAAAGAGGAAGAAGAGCTAACCTCAAGCCCTCCCATTTTACAGAAGAGAAAACTGAGGCTCAAAAATGTCAAGGTACCCATCCAAGGTCTTGAGCTGCTAAGAGGAAAAGCCTCGATTCAAATCTCCAAAGACTCCATTTCCTCCAACATTGTGTGTGATCTTATGTCATTCTCATAGATGCCAGGGTCAGAGGGCTTAGGAACACAGACCCCAAGTGCCTGACTCTGAATCGCAGACCGTCCCCTCCAGCTCTGTGACCTTGGCCAGGTGACTGGCTCTCAGGACTTCATTGATGAAATGGGGATGGGATGCTACTAATACTTGCCTTTAGCTTATCATGAAGAACAAAGAAAGCATACTTGTGCCCATGGCCGTCACCAAAAAATCTACAAACAATAGAGGCTGGAGAGGGTGTAGAGAAAAGGGAACCCTCTTGCACTGTTGGTGGGAATGTAAATTGATACAGCTACTATGGAGAACAGTATGGAGGTTCCTTAAAAAACTAAAAATAGAACTACCATATACCCCAGCAATCCCACTACTGGGCATATACCCTAAGAAAACCATAATTCAAAAAGAGTCATGTACCACAATGTTCATTGCAGCACTATTTACAACAGCCAGGACATGGAAGCAACCTAAGTGCCCATCGACAGATGAATGGATAAAGAAGATGTGGCACATATATACAATAGAATATTACTCAGCCATAAAAAGAAACGAAATTGAGTTATTTGTAGTGAGGTGGATGGACCTAGAGTCTGTCATACAGAGTGAAGTAAGTCAGAAAGAGAAAAACAAATACCGTATGCTAACACATATATATGGAATCAAAAAAAAAGGGGGGGTTCTAATGAACCTAGGGGCAGGACAGGAATAAAGACACAGAGGTAGAGAATGGACTTGAGGACATGAGGAGGGGGAAGGGTAAGCTGGGAAGAAGTGAGAGAGTAGCATTGACATACAATTTACATTTACTACCAAATGTAAAATAGATAGCTAGTGGGAAAGAGCTGCGTCACACAGGAAGATCAGCTCAGTGCTTTGTAACCACCCAGAGGGGTGGGTTAGGGAGTGTGGGAGGGAGATGCAAGAGGGAAGGGATATGGGGATATATGTATACATATAGCTGATTCACTCTGTGATACAGCAGAAACTAACAGCACTGTAAAGCAATTATACTCCATTAAAGATGTTAAAAAAAGCACTCAATAAATATTATCAATAACTGCATGAGGTAAGCACTATTTATTATCCCATTTTATAGATGAGGAAAATGTGCTTAGAACATTCAGAACTTGTCTAAGAGAGAAGAGCCAGCAAGGGGCAGAGATGGGCGTCTGGAGTTAGCTCCAAGATCTTTCGTCTCACCCCGCTCCCGAGACCACGCCATTACCACTGTACCATGCACCAGTCTAGTAATTAGTTTTGCCGGGGCTGGGGCTGGACAAATCAAGAATTAGCATGGAGCGTCTGCCCTCAAGGAGTTTGCAGTCTTGTAGAGTAGAAGGCTGTTAACAAGAGTTCCTCTACTTTCAGTGCAGCCATGGAAACATGTGAGCACACGGTAGTGGGTGCAGAGGAGGGGGGTGGTCCCCTCAACCAGGTGATGGGGGGAGGGACTGCCAGGAAAATAAAAAGCACAACACCTGAGATACCAGAAGGAAGGCTCTGAAAAAGATCTGATCTGACTCTACTTTTTCTTTTTCGTCGTATCAGTGACTCTTTGCTACTGATCCTGGGTGCATCCTACACATCTGTCAGGTCTCTGTTCTGGAATGAGCTCCCCTGGAAGGTTTCCAGATCGGCTCAGGCCATGCTGAGGTCCCAAGCCCTCCCCCGGGAAGCTGCTTTCCTCTCTCCTCTTGCCATTCACCATCCTTGTCAGATCTTCAAATCTTCATCGTGAGCATGTTTACCTGCCTCTTCAGGATGGTAAAATTCCTCTTATCCTCCTTCAGGATCACTCAAAAACCCCGAATCATACCAGTGTGTGTGATCTTAGTGTGGTGAGAATAGATGTGCCATTAAAACAAAAGCAACTAGCTGTGTGTTAATTATCAGATTGTTTTCATAACAAAAAGCAAGATGTGTTTGCACCATAAGCAGGCTGCCTTCCTGGAGCTTACAACAGAGTATCAATGTGACATGGTCAGGAACCCGGCTGAGGTGACCCACAGGCCAACCTCTCCCATCTGATAGGCTATAGGAGTCACAGGAGCTAGGGTGAGGGTTACAAATGAACATCGGTGACTTGTTGACTTCTCCCTGCCTCTGGCTCCAGATCTGATCATACTTGGGAGGACAATCCATCATCAGAGAATGATAAGGCATCCTACTGGTTGGGCATGGTGATGGAAATGACTAGAAGGGCTTACCTCTTTCCACCTCACTTGAATGCTTCCAAAGACAGGGGACTCACCACCCGAAGAGCAAGCCCATTCCTGAGATGCCTGGCTCTCACATAGTTTTCCTTCGATGGAGACCAAATTGACAATTCTGTAATTTCTATCCATACATCATAGTTCAGCTTTTGGGAGCAAAAAAATCCTTCCTGTCCCCTTCAGCTGCTTGCCTATTGCAGACAGAGCATCAGAGCTGGAAGGGACTCTCAGAATTCACTCCCTCCCTGATTTGTACATAGGGCTGCGGTCATTGCAGCCCTGGGCAACTTGATTGTATCTCACTTTCCTCATCAGTGTGGCAGGACCTGTCATGTACAACATCTGTCAGAGACCTGACCCCAGAGCTGGGGCTAGATCCCAGCCTCCAGCCTCCTCATGTGCTGCCTTTGGTCACCACCATCGGCAGAAAGTAGAAGTGGACAGGATGGGTCTGACTCGAGCTGTGCCCATTCCCCAGCAACCCCTTGGTTTACCCTGGCACGTAGAGAGTAGCCCTGGCATGGCCTGTGCGAAATGTTGAGTGCTTTTTTTGACCACATCTTTATTCTCAACTGTCCGCCTAATTTGGCTCACGGAAGCGGTCTAGGGTGCTGCCCGGCAGCCTTGGGATCCGAGGAAATTTTACCATCAAGTTAACTCTTGGGTTTACTCCGAAATGTAGAGGGACTTGCTGGCTCTTGGGTCCTTATCACCCCAGAGCCAGGCTGGAAGCCCCAGCATCCCTTCCCTGGCCCTCAAAGTAAATCCTCCCTGAGTCCCAGTGGCAGCCTAATGGAACAGGAAGAAAACACATGGGCTCTGGAGACAGAATGCAGGTTCCAGTTTCTGGCTCTTTCTCTCAGCAGCTGTGTGACCTGACTCAGAACTCTCTCTTCTCTTGGTCTCAGTTTCCTCATCTGTAAAAGAGAGATAAAAATATCCCATTCAAAGGGCTGCTTCTGGGTTCTAAACAAAATAAGTTAAGGAGAGCGCCCGGCCTGGTGCCTGGCATACACTCTCTGCTCTGGAGACGCTGGCCTTCCCCATCCCAGCCCCTTGCACGTGTACCGCTGTCTTCACCAAATCCCCTTAGACCTCAGCCTCTTTTGGCTCACACTTGGTAGATCATGGTTACTATGGCAACCCGTGGGCTGTGCAGCTCCAGGTCCCTGTTCGCTCAAACCCGTCCCTCTCCACTCCTGCACCCAGCCCAGCCCAGCTTGGACAGCTACCAACGCAGCTGGGTTGTGTTGGGCACAGCTGGCTCATCCTCTGAGCTGACCCCTGGCTGCCAAGAGATTTTAAGGGGGTTAAGATTCAGTGGGCTTAATGGGCTTTTCTCAGCCAGCACAGGTCCTACTGCTCCCCTGCCAGTGGAGGCTTGGCCCTGCTATGCCCCTGCTTCCCAGAACCCACCTGGGTCCTCTTTGCTGTCTCATTAGGAAGCCTGGCAGGGCCAGGACTGGTATTTGGAGAGCTCTTACCTGCAGCAGACCCCTTCCTTCCATGGCCTGCCTCCCCCAAGCATTGGCTAAGCAAATCCTCTGTCCAACTCCCCTTGGCTGGGCAGGCTAGGTCTGGGTGAAAGGGATGTCTTGGTGCACGGAGAAGCGTCAGGCACTGAGACCAGAGGTCTCTGGGTTCAAATCTTAGCTCTGCATTTCCCTGCTGCGTTAGCTGGCCAGGGCTGCTGGAACAAAGCACCACAGACTGGGGGGCCTACACAACAGAAGTGTATTCTCTCACAGTTCTGGAGGCTGGCAGTCTGAGATCAGGCTGTTGCTTTCTCCTGAGGGACTGTAGGAAGAATCCGCTCCAGGCCTCTCCACCAGCTTCTCGTGTTTGCTGGCAAGCTTTGGCTTTCCTTGGCTGGTAGAGGCATCACTCAGATCTCAGCCTTCACCTCCACATGGCGCTCTCCTTGCGGGCGCATCTGTCCAAAGTTCCCCTTGTTATAAGAACACCAGTCATAATAGATTAGAGACCCACCGTGCTCCAGTATGACCTCATCTTAACTAATTACATCTTCAATGTGACCAAATTCAAGGTCACATTCTGGGATACTTGGGGTTAGAACTTCAACATTTGAATTTTTAGAAAAACTTTTCTTTTTTGCTGTGGACCATTTTTAAAGTCTTAATTGACTTGTTCGTTTGTTACAATATTGCTTCTGTTTTATATCTTGGGTTGTTGGCCGCAAGGCATGTAGGATCTTAGTTCCCCGACCGGGGATCGAACCCACACCCCCTGCACTGGAAGGCAAAGTCTTAACCACTGGACTGCCAGGGAAGTCCCCCACATATGAATTTTTGAGCGATACAATCCAACCCGTAGCACTAGTCATGTAGCCACAGGCAAGTCATATCCTCTCGAAGCCTTAAAGAGACTCATCTTGAAAATGGGAGTGAAAGTAGCAAAAGCCACATGCAGATGTCGCAAGGATTAAATGGAACAACGTATATAGGTTGGTTAGCCCAGGGCTAGCCGATAGTAGAGTCAATAACTACAGCTGCTGTGAATTCCTCTTTGTGGGACGGGCCTCTCCCTTGGGGACCACGTCCACTGATCCTTTTCACTCTGGGTGGAGGTAGTGAAAAGATGGGTGAGTTCACAGCTTTTGGGCCTCATCACTACAATCCAAACTCCTAGAAACCCTGGTAGGACCATGGTTTGGGGGTTCACTCACTGACTCCGTCAACTTATTCTACAAAGGCTGGGTGCTTTATGCATTGCTGTTTTATTTCATCTTTACAAATGTATTATCGTTTCCACTTAACAGATGTGGAATCTGAGAGGGGATGTGGCTTCCCAAAGTCTCACGGAGAAGGGGACTGTGGGGACAGGGCTCACCAGTTCAGAGCATGGATGTGCCTGGCCACAGGGGTACCTCCATGGGGAAGCTTTTCCTTTTCTCCCTGCGTGGGTCACACAAATCCTTCACTGACCCCCCCGTAGGCCATTTTTGGAGGAGCCCTCATGTCCTCCCATGCTGTCGGCGCCCTACATGCAGCCCCTGCTTATAATTTTTTGTATTTATATCTTCTTTGCATTGCTTGTCATCAGGCTGTTTAGCAGCACGCAGAGATGCACCCCTCGCACGTGTTAGATATATACGCGTCTCTGTGTGTATGAGGGTGCCTTCCCGGTTACATTTATGCAGTTCCTCGGAGGATTAATTTATCCAAATAACCGAAGCTATTTAGGTAGCTGACATTCACACTGTGATGGGAATGCAGAGGAGCTAAGTCAGCAAGATGCTGGCTTTCTCCCAGGCCTCCCCAGGACTCGGTTTCCTTCACTCGGGGCCCACTGTGGCAGAAAGTGCAGGAGCTCAGCTAGCCCAGGGTTCAAATCCAGGTTCTGCAATGGGGAGCTGTGGACTTTGGGGGAAAAAATCCAGAACTGAGCCTCAGTTTTCTCAGCTAAAAGAGGTCTTTTTTCTTACAGAGCTGTTGCAAACTTTAGTGAAAGTAATGGATTTAAAGCTGTTTGTTCCTAGCAGGTGCTTTGTTGGTGGTTACTTTCATTCTCTTCTTTCTCCCTTCTCTCTCACTATGTGACTCCAGGAGTCATATAAGATAAAGTTAAAATTTGGCTTAGCCCTTGAGGTCCTCAACTATGTGATCTTTGTTGGTCTTCCTTCCCCTGGAAATTATCCTCTCACTGTGCCTGGAATTGTATCCCCGAGTTGGGATGGTCGATGCTGTTGGTGCCCTTTCAATCTGTCCTTGGTGTCCACCATTCCTGCTCAAGCCAACCCAACAGCTTCCACCAGCCAGCACACTGGGGGCCAGAGCCCACTCACCTGCCAGAGGGGCAGGCTGGGGTGGGTAACAGCCCTCAACAAAAGACGGAAGGGAGGTGATGCATAAGCACCCCAACTCCCCCGCCCCTTTGTTGGACTAACTCATAGGTCTGTTTTATACTCTCGTTCACTGTGCTCCAGTGGGCTGGAGCCCTGGTTGCCCACAGCAGAAATCTGCTCCATTGATTGACTTTCTTCTCTTTCTTTCCCTGTCTCACTCCCTCATGCTCCTACAAGTGTGTCCAGGATCCCCTTCAAGATAAACTCTGTGCCCTCAAATCCTTGTCTTGGGGTCTTCTTCTGGAAAAACCCAGCATAAGACCAGACGGGGTGGGGAGTGGTTAGAGCTGAACTCTGGGGTCCCCTATCCCCACCTGTATTTGAATCCTGCTTTAAGAGGCAGTGATAAATTAATTATTTAAACTTTCTGAGCCTGTTTTCTCCTTTGTAAAGTAGGGGTAGAGTCACAGTTCCTGCCCCCTCGAGGCACGGGGTGACTGATGGGGGGAACCTGATGTCTCTCTCTGGCTGCTTACTAGGCTTAAGTTTATTCCATAGCCCCCTTTACCTTCTCCATGGAGGTTATTTTATTTATTTAATTTTAGTTTTTCTATTGAAGTATAGTTGATTTACAATGTTGTGTTTGTTTCTGGTATACGGCAAAGTGATTCAGTTATATATATATATATTCTTTTACAGATTCTTTTCCATTATGGGTTATTACCAGATATTGAATATATAGTTCTCTGTGCTATACAGTAGAGCCTTGTTGTTTACCCATTCTATATATAAAAGCTTACATCTGCTAGCCCCAAACTTCCACTCCATCCCTCCCTCAACCCCTTCCCCCTTGGCAACCACAAGCCTGTTCTCTACAGCTGTGAGTCTGTTTCTGTTTCACAGACAGGTTCATTTGTGTCATACTTTCGATTCCACATATAAGTGATATCCTATAGTATTTGTCTTTCTCTTTCTGACTTACTTCACTTAGTTTGATAATCTCTAGTTGCATCCATGTTGCTGCAAATGGCATTCTTTCATTCTTTTTTATGGCTGAGTAATATTCCACTGCATATATGTACCACATCTTCTTTACCCGTTCCTTTGTGGATGGCCACTTAGTTTTCTTCCATGTCTTGGCTATTGTAAATAGAGCTGCAATGAACATTGTGGTACATGACTCTTTTTGAATTATGGTTTTCTCTGGGTATATGCCCAGTAGTGGGATTGCTGGGTCATATGGTAGTTCTATTTTTAGTTTTTTAAGGAACCTCCATACTGTTCTCCATAGTGGCTGCACCAGTTTACACATGGAAGGTTTTTCAGATTGATTTGTGTATGGTCTTTCTTCACATAGACTGTCCTACCCCATCTAGAAGATCATCTCCGTGAGCAGCGTCTCTGTCACTTTTGTGCACTGCTGGTTTTCAGCACCCTGGACAGTGCCAAGCTCATTCTGCTCAGTGAACATTATTGCTTTGTTCCTTGCTGCCTCTGATTTTGCTCTAGCTGTTCTCGTCACCTTGGATTCCTGTTCTATCTAACTCTATTCATCCTTTACAGCCCAGGAGGCTTCTCAGGTCAACTCTGACCCTTACTGAACCCTGCTTCCTCTGAGATTCCCCACTGAGGTCCTTCCTTAAGGGCACAGACTGAGGTCTTAGGCCTCAGGATAATACCTACTCAGTGTCTTTCCTCTCTTGTCCTCTGGTGGGATGCACCCAGGGCCTCTGCAGCTTGCTCCTTTCCTTGGCCAGTAGTAGCAGACAGAGAGGCCAGCTGAGGACCTCTCCAGCACCTGCCATATTTGCAAGGCCCCATCAGTCTAGGCCTCAAAGCTACAGCTTCTCCTTCTATTTTTCCTGGGTCCCCTGCCTTGCAGCCAGTCTGTCCTCACACAGACACCAGCTGCCCATAGAGTGCTTGCCCTGCATCTTGCTCAGGGGTTCCACTTACATGGGTCACTGAGCTTTCCCACATGCGGTTCCGCACTTGATCATGGCCGACTGGATCCAGGATCAAGGCCTGAACCAAAGGCATCCGCATCTACCCTGTGGATAGGCTGGAGGAAAGCCCATGAGGTACCTGGGAATACCAGCAGACCCGTGTGGAACATGTGCTGCGTGCAGGGCACCGTGGCAAGAACTCCCCCGCACGTGACCTCCTCGATCCTCACAGCTGTCCTTTGAGGCCAGCGCTTTTATTATCATGTCCATTTCAAAGATGCAGAAAATAGACTCAGGAACTTGCCTGACATCAGGATTTGAGCCAGCTCTGTCAGACTCCAGAGAAGGCACTGGGAATACCGCCCTATCCTCTCCTTTGGGGTGGTGATTAACTGAAGAGCCCACATCCTCCTTATTGAACCATCCAGCTCTGAGTGCCCTGCCTACCACAAATGAGTGTGTGTGTGTGTGTGTGTGTGTGTGCATGAGAGGGAGACACACACAGAGGGACACAGAGAGACACACAGAGAGACAGACACTTAAGGAATACAGAGGAGCAGACATGGCCAAAAAAACAAATGTGGGTGGAGACTGGGAGCCAGGAGATGATAGAAGCCTTGAGAGCAGAGATTGGGAGAAGCGTGCCGATCATCAGCTCCTGAACGAAGCTCCATTCTCTGTGAGGCCTGGTCCATCAGTAGCCGGATGGTTCCACATCCCCTTAGGAGCCCCAAGCCCACCTACATCCCTTGCAACCTAAGACAGCCAATGACATTGCTGCTACCAACTCCACCATCACACTCTACCTTTCAGTGCCGTCATCCCAGCCAAGGTCCTCTCCATCACCATCATTGTTATATCATTTGCATAGATGTCTTTTCCACCCCACTCACTCCTGGCCTACCCTTGCCACCCCACCGCCCTCATCACCACCTTCATTCATTCATGCATTCATTCATTCAGCAAGTATTTGTGGAGCACCCTCATGTGTCAAGTGCTCTCATGGCCACTGGGAATGCAGCAGTAAACAAAGCCCTCAGGGATCTCCATTCACCATCCTCAGCCCCTCCCTCCATGACCTTGAGTGTCAGTATCAGCCCCATTGCTACAATATCATCAATGATTATTCAGTGAGCACCTGCTCTGTGTAACGCCCCAGGCTAGGAACTGAGCATGTAAAAAGTCACCCCACCCTTGCAGTACGTGTGCTGCTTCCTATTCTGTCATCTGCACGAAGGGAAACCCCTGCTTACAGAGATACCCCTCCAGTTTTCCCCCAGATGTTACCCCTCAAAGCCTGCTGCTGGTTGTAAGGCTGTCTGACCTACTTGGAAATCCTTTAGTGCAAAAAAGGAGCTGACGCTTCATCTCAAAGGAAGCTGCCTTTCTCCATAGCAGGAAAGGAAATAAGACAAAGACTGGGCTCTCCTAAATTAAATAAATGCCCATGAGATGCCAGAGAGGGGCTGAGGAGGGCACTGGGGATTGCAGTGGACTCTGACACGCTCTGCTTACAGCAGCACCTGAACAAGATCCTCTTAAGCAATAACTGATGGGGCAATAAGGACACGAGGGTGGGGGGCAGATGAGCCCTAAGTCTCCGGCTGCAAATGAGCCCATCCATCCACCCAAGTGGCTCCCCCTGCCCAGCATCCCAGCTTCCTTCTAACCCAGCACTCCGTCCATCCGTCCATAGCACTGAGGGTCCATCAGCCTCCAGGGCTGAGATTTGTTTAAATGGCGAGTGAGCTGTGTGGCTAAAGTGCGGGTTAAGCGATGTTTATTACAATCAATAAATCACGGTCCCGTATCTGATGCAGAGATGGAAATAGCTCGCGAGCCCAGGTGGCAGGAAAGAGTGAGGTGACCGCAGCCCCAGAGATAAGGTAAACTCAGTGAGGTCGGCCTCTCCATATCGGCTGCGAGGGGCTGGCGTTCTCCAGAGCCTTGGTCTCATCTCTCCTGGCAATTCCCCCTCCGCCTCCTTCTTGGAGTAATCTTGGGACAGTGCAGATGGTCTGTCTTTCCTCCCCTTGTGAGAAGGCTGGCCTGAGAGCAGAGGTGCAGCTTAGCTGGCCAGGTAGGTACCTTACTAAGAACAGGACTTGGAGGAGAAGGTTGTCTGGTCCCCTTTGGGGACTTCTTTCTGACTCTGGGTGGAAGTTTGTCTCCATTCCATGCAAGTTGGGAAAGGAGGCAGGGTAGTGGAAGAGGAGATGACTTGAAGTGCCATAACTGGAAAGTCTGCTGCTTTGAATGAGGGGTGAGAGGTGCTATGGACAGGTGGTATTAGATAGTTTCAGAGCACAGTATTGTTGTCACAAAGAGCTGGGGTTCAAATCCCAGCTTTGCCACTTCCTTGAATGAGCTCCCTAACCTCTTTGAGTATCCATTCCTTATGTGTAAAGCAGAGGAAATAATATCACCTGCCTCACAGGAATGTTGGGGAAACACAATGAGTTAATGTGTGTAGACGTGCTTTGCACAGGGCTGCAATTTGTTTAGTGTTCAGTAAATGGTACCTATTGGGGGAGGTTGAAAAATGGTCCCAAAGACGTCCTCATACTAATCCCCAGAACCTGCAAATGTTATGTATATGGGAAAAGGGATTCTGTAGATGTGAGTAAAGGATCTTGAGACGGGGAGATTATCCTGGATTATCTGGTGGGCCTGATGTAATCACAAGGATCCCTATAAGAGGGAGGCAGGGGAAGTCAGAGTGAGAGGGCCAGGAGACCATAGAAGCTATGAGAGAAAGCACTACGCTGATGGCGTTGAAGATGGAGGAAGGGGCCACAAGCCAAGGAACGCAGGAGGCCTCTAGAAGCTGAAAAGGTAAGAAAACAAGTTCTCTCCCAGAGCCTCCAGAAAGGACAAGCCCTGCCAACACCTTGATTTTAGCCCTGTAAGACTCATTTCAAACTTCTGACATCCAGAACTGGAAGAGAATAAATTCATGTTGTTTTAAGTCACTGGGTTGTGGTCATTCGTCACAGCAGCAACAAGAACACTAACACATCCGTGGAGACAATGATGTTGATGATGCCACAGTGCCAACATCTGAGATGCCTCCCAGGGTCCCTTGGGTGGTGCAGGCAGCTGTCATCAACCTTCTTGGAAAGTGAAACCTGGTAAGAGCAGACTCTTCTTGTGCCCACTTGGCATTACCAGAACAGACCAGGTGGGAAGTTGGAGTGGATTTCTGATGCCCACATAGGTGGCAGCCAAACCCTTGGTGGTCCCAGCCTTGTGGGCTGACATGTGGACCATCTGAACTATTAAACAGGGCTAATTCACAGGACTTTGAACTGTCCGTCAGTACCTCTGCACTGGCTGTGATGGTTACTGTTTGGAGCTTGGACAGGGATAGGATGGCAAGGGCAAGTTTTGGAGGGACCCAAATGCTGTGTAGAGGCAATAAGAGTGAGGACTTGGTGGAACCAGTTGTCGATATGGAGACCTGGACAGGTGCTCGACCAGAGAGCCAAGGCAGGGGACCCCTTCCCTGGTGAGAGGTCAGAGCAAACCTTCTTTGATATAGAGACACCTGACACTGGTCCAGGGCTTCTCACAAACCCCTGGCTAAGATTAAGGTCAGTCCTAAGCCTCAGGGTCAGGGGCAACCTAGCATGCTGTCCATGAGCTGCAGCTATGCAGAGAGAAAGACTGAGGGACTGTTAGAACGAGGCATTTTGTTTTCTTTCGAATCGTCTTTTTTGGGCTGATGCATGAGCCCAATCTCAGGATCTCCTCTGATGAGGGCGGGGTTTCTACTCCAAAATCAGACAGATGAGCCATACTCAGCGGAATGACTCAGGCTGTTGGGAAGCAGTGAGTGGCGGTTTCTTTTTCCTTAAGTGGAGCTGCCAGCTCTCCTGGAGGCTCCTAGTCTGTCCCGTGAAGCACTGTAGGGGGAGGGGGAGACAGTGGGTGATGTTGGAAGAGGGCCTGTGGGATGGACGCTGGCACTGGCTCGGGGGAGTTGCTGGGGAAGAGAGGGATGAGGTGTCAGCGGCATGGGTGAGTCCAGGGTCTCCACTGGTGGCTCTCAAATGCTGTCGCCTGTATGAGCCACAGCAGAATCACCCAGGAAGTGTGTCCAAAATACAGACTTCAGGAACCCACCCCCAGAGGAGATTTCCGCTCAGTGGTCTCGGGTAGGACTTTTGCATTTTTAGGGTCACTCTCTCTACAGCTGTACCCAGAACCTGCCCACAGCCCCCTCCCACGTGCTCCAGACCAGCTCCTGTTCTGAGCCAGCCTCCCTCGGCTTCAGAGCTCAGCTTCATTTCACAGTTATGAATGTGGCCCTCCAGACCTGGCATTGGGGGTGGTCTTCCCCACGTGCCTAAGGTCCCTTCCTTAAGGACTGAGGGAACTGGTTTGTTCTACTTCAAATGGTGTGCCCAGGAAGCTTCTTTCCTGCCTCCGGCTTAGAACATCATTGTGGATGGACCCCCAGGGATTGGAATTTTTCGTCCACAGTGCCTGTACCCAGGGCATGATATGGGAACATAGGAGGTGGAGAAATTTTGTCCTATTAGTTCTTGTCTTGTGATCAGATTCATCTCTAGCTTGACATCCCCAGAATGTGGCAGGCAGGGATAGAGCCAATCCAGAAGAGGTGTGATTATAACTTCGTCAGGAGAAGATGGTGAAGGAGGAGGACAGGAAGAAGGAGGAAGGGTAGAGGAGGGAGGGAGGGAATAATGGCCTGTTTCTTTCTTTCCCGCACCCTCTTAAAGGACACTCCCAGCACCGCAGCCAGAAACATAACTCTGATGTGTAAATATAAAGATCTCCCTCTATTGCGGCATTTCTCATTGACATTTAGGACTGGATAAATTTTTGCTGTGGAGGCTGTTCTGTGCATGGAAGGATGTTTGGCAGCCTCTCTGGCCTTACTCGCTAGATTCCAGTAGCACCCATCCCCAGTTAAGACCACCAAAAATATCTCTAGGTATTGTCAGACGTCCTCTTGGGGGCAAAGTTGCCCCCAGTTGGAGAACCACTGCCAAATTACTGAAAACCCACCCGTGGCTTCTATGCTGGGTTGCACTGTCGTTCCTAATTCTTCAGCCATGCCCTTAGGCATACGGCTTTAGAGTCCCTTCCGTTAGAGGCAGAATACACGTCCCCACCCCGGTGGTGTTGGGTACAGCCAGAGACTTGCTTTGGCCAATTGGGTGAGAGTGGAAGTGATAGTGCGCCAGTTCCAAGACCAGACCTTCAGAGACATCACCTATTTCAGCTTAAACCTCGTGCTTCTGCCATTCCCTCAAGAAGGTCATGCCTGGAGGCATCCACTGGCTCCAGGAAGAGGACGTATACATGTGGGGCAAACCTGGCCCCCATCTATGGTTGGTGGCAAGCCCAGCCACACCAAAGCTAGACTAGGCTACCCCCAGCCAACCCGCGGATGAGTGAGGACAAATGATCGCTACTTTAAGCCATTGGGTACGTGTGTTCTGCAGTGTTATGTGGCAATACCTGACTATTATAGCTTCCTTTTGAAACCAGGAGAAACCCTGAACTCCTTACTCTGACCCGTGAGGCCCTGTATGAGCTGCCACTGCCTAACTCGCTTGGCAGGAGGGGAGTGGGGGATGGAGTGAGTGTACCAAGGCGGGGAAGGGCAGAGAAAAAGACTCTGATATTGAGTGGTAAGAGCTGTTTGTGTATTTGGGGACCTAGAGGTTATCATACTGAATAAAGTAAGTCAGACAGAGAAAGACAAATATTATATACATAGCACTGATAGGTGGAATCTAAAAAATAGAAAAGAACTTATTTTCAAAACAGTAACAGACTCAACTTGTTTGTTAGAAAAAAAAAAAATATCGTTACCGAAGGGGAAAGGGGGCCGGGAGGGATAAATTAGGAGTACGGGGTTAACATTACACACCACTATGTATAAAACAGATAAACAAGGACTTAACTGTATAGCACAGGGAACTATATTCAATATCTCGTAATAACCTATAATGGAAAAGAATCTGAAAACAATACATATGTAAAACTGAATCAGTTTATAGTTTTGCTATACACCCGAAACTAACACAATATTATAAATCAACTATACTTCAATTTAAAAAAAAAAAGACCCTGAGAAAGGACCAAGCTGGGGTCTTCAAGGGATAGAAATATGCCCATTGTTAGGCAGGGACTAGATCTGCTTTTGGAGAGCCAGGTTAAAAGAGGTATAGCCAGCATTAAAATCCAGGCTATTACAATCCTAGATTCGGGGTGTCTTTTTGCCCTCACCATAGATGATGATCATGATGGTTTTTATTATTACTGTTACGCTCTTTTTCTGGACCAGGCACTAGGCTAAGTATCGATACTCAGCATCCAGAAGCGAATTCAACCTTCCTACGATAACGAGGGTTGTTCTATTGTGCCCATTTTACAGATGGGGAAATCGAATCCTAACTTGCCTGAGCTCACACAAGTAGTGGTGAGAGAGCGAGAACTCAAACTCAGGTCCACCTGAGCCCAGAGCTCCAGCTCTCAAGCCACTGCCTTGTCTCTCCCTTGACTAGCTCTGCGCACCCAAACATTTTCTGGAAGCTTCAGGAGACAAGTGCCACCGCGGGGCCATCAAAGTCTTCAGTGACTTTCAAAGGCCTGCCGCACACTCTCCAGGTTCACGGTGTCAACATCCCCTCCCTCGGCAGGGTGCGGGCGAGTTGTTTGTTTATTTGAGGACAGGTCTCTGGGTGCACATTATGGGACAGACTCCAGGAGGATTTTCAGACTCTGGAGTCAGGTCCCATGGTTAACAGGCAACACCATTAGAAGAGAGGCAACAGACAAGGCAAAATAAGAGGTTGGTTTTGCATGAGGCTGGCCAGGGTAAAGCGGTCTCCATGGGGGTCTTTGGGGCTTAAGGGAGCTTTAAAGAATACGTAAGTCTGGGATCCACCCAAACCTCTGATTTAAAGCTCAGGGCTCTATTTTTTAAGCTTTCCTCCATCCCCAGGTGGTTCCAGTTTGCACCCCTGCTTAAGAATTTCCATCATGGAGGCTGTTCAATGGAATGTTTTCTGCCTGTACCACTCTCCTTTCTCGTCACATTTCATGGCCAGGGACTTTGGTATCACTGCCTCTTTCATGATGATGCCTTCTTGGGCTTATCATTTAAAGGCAGATGCCTTTCCTAGACTCCTTTCTCCATACCTGAACACTTGACCCTTCTAAAGCACCCCAAACTAACAAACCGCAAAGGGAACTCATCTTTGCCCCTAAACTTACTCCTCTTTCTAGCGTTCTCTGTCTCAATAAATGGTATCTCCATCCCTCCAAAAGCCAGAAAAGGTAGGTACCACTGATGACTAAGGGTTAAGGCCCTAAGCTGTGCAGTCAGTCCCCTGGGTTTGCAGCATGGCTCCACCGCTTTGGCTGTGTGACCATCAGCCAGTTATTTAACCTCTCTGAGCCTCTGTTTCCTAATCTGTAAGGTGGAGCCACAGTACACATGTGTCCTAGGGGTGTGGTTAGGGGTCAGTGAGGTGACACAAGTAGAATGCTTAGAACAGCACGTGGCACACAGTATGTGCTCAATTAACGCTCACTGTTGTCTTCCTTGATGCCTCTCTCCTCGTTCCTTGTATCCAGTCCATCACAGAGCCCTGCCGATTCTATCTCCCAGATATCAAATCCGTCCTCTTTTCTCCATCTCCATGACTACCCACTGAGTGCAGGTAACTCTATCCAGTACAGTGACACCTGCCTGGTGCCCCTGCTTCCCCTTCTACCTGCCTCCAATCTATTCTCCACGCAGCAGCGGGGGGGGGGGGGGGGTGAGCTTTTAAAAGCACAAATTGGATCGTGGGATCCTACCCCTTTGCTGATTAAAACCTTCAGGAGCTCCCCAATGCCTTCCACGCTGTTACAGTACAGATCCTTCTGTGTGATCCTCTCTCCTCCACCCCCATCCGGTCTTCCCGATTCCCTACTACTCATCCTCAAAGCCAAGGCAAGATGTCACGGGCTCAGGGGAGTCCTATTCCCAGGTCAGATCCCTGGCTCTGTGCCTCCACAGCCCACCCCATGTGTCCCCGATTACAGCACCTTTGCATGCTGTGTTACGATGATTGTCTCTGGTCCAGTCTGCCTTCCGGGCTCGAAAGCAAACACATTGTCGCTTGGTATACAGCAAACAGTAAGTAGAAGCTACTGTTGTCTTCATGGTCAACACCATCGCCATCATCATCACCTCTCGCTGGCCAGATCCTACCATCATCTCCTGTTATGACCGATAACTGACATGGAAGCTGCCTGCAGCAAAGGCAAGTTGAGTCCTAAGGAAAGATGTTTCAATGCCTACATCTTCTCTGCTATCCACTCTGCTAAACCCAGGGACCAGCTGAGGCATTTCAGCCCATCTGATTTCTGTCTCTCCTCCCTTCCACCCAAGCTGCTGTCTGAGCTAGAATAGCATCTCTGAGACCCCCAGGGCAAAACCCTCTGCAGGAGTGGGAGTGGGAGGCTGTTCTTGAACAGCCCCAGGTGACGGAGACGGGGTCATCACGCCGCTCCCTAAACCCCAGCGTACCCCACACCTGAGGCCCGCCTGTCCTGGTGTGAGGCTCGCAGCACTCCCTGGACAGACCTTCCCAAGCTTCTCGTGGATTCTTGTGGCTCATCCCTGGCTTTGCCTCTCAAGATTGTGCAATAAACCCTTCTCTTGTAAGTAGAGTGAGCAGTGGCTAGGACACTCTATTTCTGGCCTGTCTGTGTCATCTCTTGATTACCACCTCTGCCCAGCCAGCAATCAGGTTCAGGTCCAGGAGAAAATGGGAGAGAGGCTTTTCAGAACTCAACACTTAATTTAACATCTTCCTTTTTTTTCTTTGAAAGAGAGAGGCAGTGAACAAGCCAATTTTACATGGGGTGAATTTTTGCACCTGTCTAAATCTGGCCTGGAAAACTCTGTCCATCCCCAAGCATCGTGGTGGGAAGGAGGAAACCACTGCTGCCTTGAAGCTACAAACATAGCTTCATTTCATTTGCACTGAATCGGCCAAAACACCAGCGATCCCAAATATTATGGATAGATACACTTCCAGCCCAACATTAGCCCCGAAGCACATTCAAAACCAAAGAGAAGTGTCTTTCAAATGTTCCTGAATATTCTAAAATTGTTTGGACAACTCTTGGATTCCCAAGGAATGTGGTAAGAGCTGTCTGCTCCATGAGGGCCCCGGGGGAAGATAGCTTCCCTCTCCAAGGCTGGAGCTGATGGCTGTTTCTCTCTAGGGGAGGGAGTGGGCTCCATCAGCCTCTGATGAAAAGCTCTAAAGCCATCCTTCAAAAAAGTGTGTCCTCCATAGGACCCAGCAATTCCACTTCTAGGTATGTAACCAAAAGAACTGAAAGCAGGATCTCGAAGAAATATTTGCACATCTCCGTTCATAGCAGGATATTCACACTAACCAAAATGTGGAAGCAACCCAAGTGTCCGCTGATGGACGAACGGATAAACAAAATGTGCCGTATACATTCAGTGGAATATTATTCAGCCTTAAAAAGGAGGGACAGGGCTTCCCCGGTGGCGCAGTGGTTGAGAGTCTGCCTGCCGATGCAGGGGACAGGGGTTCGTGCCCCGGTCCGGGAGGATCCCACGTGCCGCGGAGCGGCTGGGCACGTGAGCCGTGGCCGTTGAGGCTGCGCGTCTGGAGCCTGTGCTCCTCAACGGGAGAGGCCACAACAGTGACCTTTTTTTCCCGCATACGGCAAAAAAAAAAAAAAAAAGGAAGGACATTCTGACATATGCTCCAACATGGATGGACCTTCAGAGGACACTATGCTAAGTGAAATAAACCGGTCTCCAAAAGACAAATACTGTGTGATTCCCCTTATGTGAGATACCTAGAGTGGTCCAAATCATAAGGACAGAAAGTAGAAGCATGGTTACCAGGGGCTGGGGGGAGGGGGAAATGGGGAATTGTTTAATGGGTGCAGAGTTTTAGATTTTTTGCGAATGAAAAATTTCTAGTGATTGGTTGTACAACAGTGTGAATATACTTAATACTCCTGAACCGTACACTTAGAAATGGTTAAGAGGGTCACTTTCACATTAGGTGGTTTTTACCACAATTAAAAATTAAAAAGTGTACATTATACATGTATTAGATTTTTTTAATGCAAAAAATATAAGGAAGACAACAGAAGAGGCTCTTAATTCCATAGCCCGGACACCATGTTTTGAACATTTCTAAAAATAAAGGTAATGTGCACAAAAGATTAGAATACTTAAACATTACAGAAAAGCATAATTTAGAGCTATTTTTAAAAATGTATACAAAAAGGATCCTTTTTCTGGGTCTTGCTTTTTTCACTGAACGATACCTTAGAGATCTTTCTCAGTCAGCACTTGAAGCTACATCATTCTTTTCAACAGTTCCGCAATCCTAGGAAGGGTGTCCATTTTTTCTGAGCCCTTATTCTAGGTCAGGTATTATTCCAAGTGACGAACATGAGATAACTCATTTAATCTTCCTAGACTTTCTGAAGCAGGTCCTCTAATCACCCACATTTTATACAGAAATGTGCCCAAAGAGGTTCAGTTCACAGAGATGAACCTTGTCCAGGTTCACAGAGATGGTAAGTGACAGAGCAGGAATTGAAACCCAAAGAATTGGGCTCCAGCGTTGTGTTCTTAGTTTGTTACCCCGACCCAGTGGCATTTTCTTGTACAAGTGGACTAGACCTTATTAACCACTTCCCTCTTCATGGCCATTCCAGTTGTTTTCACTCTTTTGCTGTTATAAATAATGCTGCATAAATATTCCTGCCCATGTGTGCGTGTGTGTGTGTGTGTGTGTGTGTGTGTGTGTATCTTGAACGAATACAAGAATGAGTCTGGGGGTAAATTCCTAGCTCAGGACTGGATGCGTTGAAAGGTTTGTGCATTTCACATTTTGATATTATTGTCGAATCGCCCTCCAAAGAAGTAACATCTACTTACACTCTCACCACTGATGGGTGAGAGGGCTGGCAAGCATCTCTTTTGAGGTCTGCACCTGAGAATATCCTGGGAATACCTGGGAGGGCTCACAGCTCTCTTTTTAAAAGCTGGCTTCTCATACTTCAGCAGTACACTGGCCACCTTGGACCAGCTCCTTAGGGAGATTGGGGGCCTGAAACTGGTGTGGGGTGCTATCCCAAACCAGGATGATGGAGATACAGCATGAACCACAATGAGGTAATGACTCACAGTCACTGAATGCTGAGGTACCAGGATCTGTGCTAAGCAGGGGACACACTGTTTTCCAGTTTTCCCAGAAGACAGCAGCCTGCCTCAGGATAACTGCACCCTGAGAGGATCCTGGTGATACTTCCCAAGGTTGCAACGAGGCTGCATGAGAGGAGACCCGGGTTTGAGTCCCAGCTCTCCGGTTAACTTTCCATGGCACATGGTTCAAGGGTCCCTTCCCCTGGGCCTCAGTCTACCCATCTGTAAAATGATAAGGAGGTACTCAGTGCTCTGTAATCCCTATCCAGCCCCACCGTTATGTGACTCTGTGATTCTCAACATGGGCAAGGATTTTCCATAGACCGCTTTCAGTCTCAGGTATTTCTGTGAAGCATGGTGAAATACGTGGGCCCCATAGCTGAGCTGCCTGGGTACAAAGCCCAGCTCAGGGTCATATGAGCGGTGTGTCCTCCAGCAAATAACCTAATCTCTCTGACCCTCAGTTCCTTCATCTGAAGGAGGGAATAAAGTAGTTATATGTTAGAGATTTGGGGAGAAGAGAGATAACACATGTAAAGCGGCACATAGTAAGCACATTGCTGCTGTTACCACCACTACTACTACTATTATCTTCTTTCCATTGGCACCTGGAGCAAGGAGGATGCTGAAAGGGGCTCCTTCTTCTTGGGCTCCAGCTGCCTGGCTTTAAAAGGCATCCCCTTGGGCACCTCATGCCTTGAAATCCATCTGCAGACCAAGCTTCTGTGTTGCCTGCCCCGAGCATCTCACAGAGGTGGGGAGACATATTTATACTTGCAATTAATGCTGGTAAAGGGGTTGAGGGTTCACTAGGGTGTGGATGCTGCAAGACGTAAAGAGGCAGGTCCATGGTCCCTGCATCGACGTCTTCCATCTCCGGGAAGGCGGCTGCTGGGGGAGAGGCGGAGAGTACACCGTGGGGAGTCCCTGTTCTGCTCTGGTGGGAAAAACAGGATTTGGGAGACCTGTGGACCTAGGGTCAAAGACTGGGTCTGACACCACGTAGCCAGGTATCCTTGGGAAACGGTTGTGCTCTCTGAGCCTCAGTTTCTTCATCTCTAGAATGGGGACAATAGTTGCGTTGCCAGCTATAGTAGTGACGATTACACAGAAGTGCCCTGCACATAGTGGGGCTCAATGATCATTAGTGTTCCGTCCTCTCCTTCTCGGAGTTCAGGCAGCCCTGTAAGCAGAGCCCTGGCTTGGGCACCACGAGGAGGCAGGCAATGGAGAGCAGCTGACGTAACCCCTCACCCTGGAGGAGCTCTCGCTCTGAGGGGTGTGCCAAGCCCTGCCGAGCGGTGAGCTGAAACCTTTGGCCATGGAAGTGACATCCTTTTGTCCTTGCCCAGGAGGCACTTGGGGCCCCGCTCCTCAGAGTGTGGTCCGTGGACCAGCAGCCCCAGCATCCCCCGGGGCCTTGTTAGAAATGTGGAATCGAGCCCAGCCCAGGCCTCCTGGATCAGTATCTGCACTTTAACAAGATCCCAGGGGATTGGCGTCCGCAGCCAGATTTGAGGAGTGCTGGACTCAGCCTCGTCTTCATGCTCCCGGCTCAGCATTGCCACGGGGCTGCCCTCTCCTGAGTCAAGAAGGCAACGAGGGGAGGAAAGGGCATGGTTACTTCAGACCCACAGAGGCGGAAGGAGATGATCCTGAAGGGGGCCACCATTTGGGATGGAGGTACTCCTTCTGGGATGGCAGCCTGCCTGCTACCCTCACACTCGCCGCCCCCGAGACCAGGGGCCCTGCAGCTATAGGGGACCATGTCGCCACACAGCAAGCAGTCCTCAGAGGTCAGACCAGTGGAGCAGAGCCTTTGCTTCCCCGGGGCACATCTCCCATAAGCCTCCTCCCACCTCCCCTGCCCCTGCGTCTGAGGGGGTGAGCTGGGGAGACCGAGGCAGCAGGGACCAGCCAGCTGGTAATGAGGCAGATCCACAAAACAGCCGACGCAGAAGGCGTATTAAAGCTGCTTTTGCTCCCACTTTAATAACCTGCCAGCCTGCGCGGCCGAACGTGGCTCAGGAGTGGTGGAACAGGAGAGCCATTTCTTATTATTTTTAATAAAGAGCTTTTCATAACCGACTTCATCGGTGCTATTAACATGCCGCGTGTTTAATAAGACGACATGGTAACAAGGGGGTTGTCTTGTTACTCACTTGCCGAAGAGGCGGGAAGCGCTGTAGGCATGTCCACGCTCACACGCCAGCATGCACCATGCAAGCGGAGTGGTCCAAACGAAGGGCTGCCTGGGCACACGTGAGCACATGCTTTGGCACATGCATGTTCTCACATGCATATGCATGTCACACACATGCAAGTACAGGAACCTGAAGAGGGTGCGTGTGGACCTGGTTGTGTGAGTTGCGCAAACATGCACATGTGTTAAGAAAAGCGTGCATCCGTGCACACATGTGGTTTTCCAGTCCACAGCATGGAGGGGAAAAGGCGGATATGAGCTATGTTTCCCACCGATGCACAGGAATACTCTCCTAGGTGCCCTGCAGGGCAGCGGGATGGGGGATGGGTTGCTGGGATTCCCTCCTCCCCCGTGTGTGCCAAGCAGTGGCAGACAAGTGGCTTAGACCCAAGAGGGTGGTCAGAAAGGAGGGCAAGGCCGGCAGGAGAGGGGAAGTAACCAGCCCCTAAATCTGCTTGCCAGGGGGGTTTCCAGAAACAGGAATCCCGTGCATTAGCAAGTAACTAAAGAGAGAGAGAGAGAAGGAAGAGAGGGAGATGGAGAGCGAGGGGGGTGGCCGCCGTGAAGAGTCATGACGGGGTCAGGAGGGGTACGGGGTAGCTGTCCTGTCTTCCTTTTTCAGAGACGCCTCTTTCACTCTGAAGGGTCTATTTCTGGATTCATCTTCTGAGATACACACCCACACACACACGTAAAGTGAAAGCAATGGCAAACATGTATGGAGCGCCCACCATGTCCCAGGCCCTCCTTTTTTTCAGTCCAGTGCAGGGATTAGTTCATTCCACAACGTGGTGGTTGAGTGGGGTTGGGGGAGATTCCATGACCAGCTCTACAATCAAGGAAGATGATCGCTGGAGAAGGTAAGTGACTTGCAGTCAGGGCTGGGGATTAGCAGAGGTGGAAGGCAGAAGAAGTGGGAATCAAGGGCTAAGGGTTCAGAGCAGAAAGGAAAGGAGAGGGAAGAGGGGAAAGAGGTGCTGTGTGCCTGGAATAGGGTGGGGTGACTTTGAGCCAGAGGGATGACATGGGAGGTAGTGAGTTCCTGTGCAGGGTGATTTACACCCACTATCGCACTGGGTACCCGAGTCAACCTGGGAGGAAGGGAAGGATCAGTGGCCTCATTTTCTCGACTGAAGCCTGGGAAGTTTTGCCCCAGGTGAAGCCGCAGAGTAGGTGCCCCTCCCAGGTCTGCGGGCTCCAGCGGGAGGGGCGCACACTAGGGAACCCACAGTGTGGCCACACACCTTCCGGAGCTGGCTGCTTTCCTCTTGCTCCTTTGTAGGCAGAGCCCAGGAACAATGGGTCAGCAGCTTCCTTACAATGCTTGGCGACTGGTAACGAGACACCTGTCAGCCCTCTCATCCCCAGGCCTCTGTGCAGAATAGATGAGAGGAGCTCTTTGCAGCGTTGCGCTGAGCGGGGATAAAGAAGAGAAGGGCAGGGGTGAGGGGGGGTGGAAGGAGGATGAATAAAACCATCTACGTTTGCAGAAGAACAGAAGCAGTGTTTTCTGCCTTCTGATCTGTATGCCTCTGGAAATTGGGGGTCTGCGGGGGTCCCTCCTTGCATCTGTTTGAATTATGGCCTCTCTGCTCCACGCAGCTTTCTGGAGCTGTCATCGAACGAGCTCCCCAAAGGAGACATTGACAGACCCGGGAAAGGAAAAAAACGATGAAGCTGCTTGCCTTCTCCAGGCGGGGAAGGGGCGGCAGGCGGTTGGGGAGGGATCGACATTCTAGCAGCTGCAGCCAGCGGGGCACTGGGTGGCCCTGGCCCAGACAAAGACCCCAGATCCCTCCCTGCACCCCACCCTGGCCTCCTCCTGGCAGGCAGGTAGGCTGCTTTCCTGGACCCTGTTCAGAGTTGGCCTCACACCTGCTGGGGCCTCCAAAAGGTCAGAGGCCACCAGGCTGAACTTGGGCCTTGAACTTTAAAGGGGACAGCTAGAGGCTACTGGGGGCTGTGTGTGGAGCTGAGGAAAATCAGGGAAGAGATTTGGATGGGACTGTGGTGCTTGGGGACAGTGGGAGATCCCGGGGACTGGCCTACAAAGATGAGGTATGGTGGCATTGCACTGTGGTTACCAACTCCGGCGTCAGCCCCTGCGGCTTACACACTGACCTATTTCCCCAGCTCTTCATCTCCCGGATCCAGCGGCAGCCCCCCTCCGTGGACTGAAACCAGCAATGACAAAGGGAATCTCTTAGGTGCAGCCCCTGGACCCCCCTGTTGCCCACTGCCCTGCTCTGCATCCCTACCCCAGCTTGGCCAGCCCGGCGGGTCTCAGACAAAGGAAAGGAGCCTAGGGGTAAGACGGGAATAAAGACGCAGACCTACTAGAGAACGGACTTGAGGACACGGGGAGGGGGAAGGGTAAGCTGGGACAAAGTGAGAGAGTGCCATGGACATATACACACTACCAAACGTAAAATAGATAGCTAGTGGGAAGCAGCCACATGGCACAGGGAGATCAGCTAGGTGCTCTGTGACCACCTAGAGGGATGGGATAGGGAGGGTGGGAGGGAGGGAGACGCAAGAGGGAGGAGATATGGGGATATATGTATAGGTATAGCTGATTCACTTTGTTATACAGCAGAAACAAACACACCGTTGTAAAGCAATTATACTCCAATAAAGATGTTAAAAAAAAAAGACACATGTACTTATAAGAGCTCTTTGAATAATAAAAGTAGAAATTATTAGGGAAAAAAAATGGTCAGAGACAGGTTTGTCGACTGCAAAGGGGCCACACGATGCGACTATTTTTTTTTTTAACATCCTTACTGGAGTATAAATGCTTTACAATAGTGTGTTAGTTTCCACTTTATAGCGAAGTGAATCAGCCATACATATACATATATCCCCATATCTCCTCCCTCTTGCATCTCCCTCCCACCCTCCCTATCCCACCCCTCTAGGTGGTCACAAAGCACCCAGCTGATCTCCCTATGCTATGCGGCTGCTTCCCAATAGCTATCTACCTTACGTTTGGTAGTGTATATATGTCCATGCCTCTCTCTCGCTTTGTCACAGCTCACCCTTCCCCCTCCCAATATCCTCAAGTCCATTCTCTAGTAGGTCTGTGTCTTTATTCCTGTCTTACCCCTAGGTTCTTCATGACATTTTTTTTCTCTTAAATTCCATATATATGTGTTAGCATACGGTATTTGTCTTTCTCTTTCTGACTTACTTCACTCTGTATGACAGACTCTAGGTCCATCCACCTCATTACAAATAGCTCAATTTCGTTTCTTTTTATGGCTGAGTAATATTCCATTGTATATATGTCCCACATCTTCTTTATCCATTCATCCGATAATGGACACTTAGGTTGTTTCCGTCTCCTGGCTATTGTAAATAGAGCTGCAATGAACATTTTGGTACATGACTCTTTTTGAATTATGGTTTTCTCAGGGTATATGCCCAGTAGTGGGATTGCTGGGTCATATGGTAGTTCTATTTTTAGTTTTTTAAGGAACCTCCATACTGTTCTCCATAGTGGCTGTACCAATTCACATGCCCACCAGCAGTGCAAGTGTTCCCTTTTCTCCACACCCTCTCCAGCATTTATTGTTTCTAGATTTTTTGATAATGGCCATTCTGACTGGTGTGAGATGATATCTCATTGTAGTTTTTTGGTTGTTTTTTTGTTTTTGTTTTTTTTTGCTGTATGGGAGCCTCTCACTGTTGTGGCCTCTCCCGTTGTGGAACACAGGCTCCGGACGCGCAGGCTCAGCGGCCATGGCTCATGGGCCCAGCCGCTCCGTGGCATGTGGGATCCTCCTGGACCGGAACACGAACCCATGTCCCCTGCATCGGCAGGCGGACTCTCAACAACTGCGCCACCAGGGAAGCCCCTCATTGTAGTTTTGATTTGCATTTCTCTAATGATTAATGATGTTGAGCATTCTTTCATGTGTTTGTTGGCAGTCTGTATATCTTCTTTGGAGAAATGTCTATTTAGGTCTTCTGCCCATTTTTGGATTGGATTGTTTGTTTTTTTGTTATTGAGCTGCATGAGCTGCTTGTAAATTTTGGAAATTAATCCTTTGTCAGTTGCTTCATTTGCAAATATTTTCTCCCATTCTGAGGGTTGTCTTTTGGTCTTGTTTATGGTTTCCTTTGCTGTGCAAAAGCTTTGCAGTTGCGTTAGGGCCCATTTGTTTATTTTTGTTTTTATTTCCATTTCTCTAGGAGGTGGGTCTAAAAAAATCTTGCTGTGATTTATGTCATAGAGTGTTCTGCCTATGTTTTCCTCTAAGAATTTGATAGTTTCTGGCCTTGCATTTAGGTCTTTAATCCATTTTGAGCTTTTTTTTTTTTTTTGCCATACGCAGGCCTCTCACTGCTGTGGCCTCTCCCGTTATGGAGCACAGGATCTGGACGTGCAGACTCAGTGGCCACGGCTTACGGGCCCAGCTGCTCCGCGGCATGTGGGATCTTCCCGGACCGGGGCATGAACCCGTGTCCCCTGCATTGGCAGGCGGACTCTCAACCACCGTGCCACCAGGGAAGCCCTGAGCTTATTTTTGTGTATGGTGTTAGGGAGTGATCTAATCTCATACTTTTACATGTACCTGTCCAGTTTTCCCAGCACCACTTATTGAAGAGGCTGTCCTTTCTCCACTGGACATTCCTGCCTCCTTTATCAAAGATAAGGTGACCATATGTGCGTGGGTTTATCTCTGGGCTTTCTATCCTGTTTCATTGATCTATATTTCTGTTTTTGTGCCAGTACCATACTGTCTTCATTACTGTAGCTTTGTAGTATAGTCTGAAGTCAGGGAGCCTGATTCCTCCAGCTCCATTTTTCATTCTCAAGATTGCTTTGGCTATTCGGGGTCTTTTGCGTTTCCATACAAATTGTGAAATTTTTTGTTCTAGTTCTGTGAAAAATGCCAGTGGTAGTTTGATAGGGATTGCATTGAATCTGTAGATTGCTTTGGGTAGTAGAGTCATTTTCACAATATTGATTCTTCCAATCCAAGAACATGGTATATCTCTCCATCTATTTGTATCATCCTTAATTTCTTTCATCAGTGTCTTATAATTTTCTGCATACAGGTCTTTTGTCTCCTTAGGTAGGTTTATTCCTAGATATTTTATTCTTTTTGTTGCAGTGGTAAATTGAGTGATTTCTTGATTTCACTTTCAGATTTTTCATCATTAGTGTATAGGAATGCCAGAGATTTCTGTGCATTAATTTTGTATCCTGCTACTTTTCCAAATTCATTGATTAGCTCTAGTAGCTTTCTGGTAGCATCTTTAGGATTCTCTATGTATAGTATCATGTCATCTGCAAACAGTGACAGCTCTACTTCTTCTTTTATGATTTGGGTTCCTTTTATTTCCTTTTCTTCTCTGATTGTTGTGGCTAAAAATTCCAAATCTATGTTGAATAAGAGTGGAGAGAGTGGGCAACCTTGTCTTGTTCCTGATCTTAGCGGAAATGCTTTCAGTTTTTCATCATTGAGGATGATGTTGGCTGTGGGTTTGTCATATATGGCCTTTATTATGTTGAGGAAAGTTCCCTCTATGCCTACTTTCTGGAGGGTTTTTTTTTTTTATCACAAATGGGTGTTGAATTTTGTCAAAAGCTTTCTCTGCATCTATTGAGATGACCATATGGTTTTTCTCCTTCAATTTGTTAATATGGTGTATCACATTGATTGATTTGCATATATTGAAGAATCCTTGCATTCCTGGAATAAACCCCACTTGATCATGGTGTATGATCCTTTTAATGTGCTGTTGGATTCTGTTTGCTAGTATTTTGTTGAGGATTTTTGCATCTATGTTCATCAGTGATATTGGCCTGTAGTTTTCTTTCTTTGTGACATCCTTGTCTGGTTTTGGTATCAGGGTGATGGTGGCCTCGTAGAATGAGTTTGGGAGTGTTCCTCCCTCTGTTATATTTTGGAAGAGTTTGAGAAGGATAGGTATTAGCTCTTCTCTAAATGTTTGATAGAATTCGCCTGTGAAGCCATCTGGTCCTGGGCCTTTGTTTGTTGGAAGATTTTTAATCACAGTTTCAATTTCAGTGCTTGTGATTGGTCTGTTTATATTTTCTATTTCTTCCTGACTCAGGCTTGGCAGGTTGTGCATTTCTAAGAATTTGTCCATTTCTTCCAGGTTGTCCATTTTATTGGCATAGAGTTGCTTGTAGTAATCTCATGATCTTTTGTATTTCTGCAGTGTCAGTTGTTACTTCTCCTTTTTCATTTCTAATCCTATTGATTTGAGTCTTCTCCCTTTTTATCTTGATAAGTCTGGCTAATGGTTTATCAATTTTGTTTATCTTCTCAAAGAACCACCTTTTAGTTTTATTGATCTTTGCTATCGTTTCCTTCATTTCTTTTTCATTTATTTCTGATCTGATCTTTATGATTTCTTTCCTTCCGCTAACTTTGGGGTTTTTTTGTTCTTCTTTCTCTAATTGCTTTAGGTGCAAGGTTAGGTTGTTTATTCAAGATGTTTCCTGTTTCTTAAGGTAGGATTGTATTGCTATAAACTTCCCTCTTAGAACTGCTTTTGCTGCATCCCATAGATTTTGGGTCGTCGTGTCTCCATTGTCATTTGTTTCTAGGTATTTTTTGATTTCCTCTTTGATTTCTTCAGTGATCACTTCGTTATTAAGTAGTGTATTGTTTAGCCTCCATGTGTTTGTATTTTTTACAGGTCTTTTCCTGTAATTGATATCTAGTCTCATAGAGTTGTGGTCGGAAAAGATACTTGATACAATTTCAATTTTCTTAAATTTACCAAGGCTTGATTTGTGACCCAAGATATGAAGATAAGTAAGATATTCTTAATAGAGGGAAGGAAAAGAGAAAAAGAAAAAAAAATCAAAAGCGTGGTCACCTGGTCTACGTACCTATTTTGTTCACCGTGATCCTCCAGCACTTAGCACAATGCCTGGCCATAGCAGGTGGTCAACAGACATTCGTCAAATGAATGATAAAGCTAATGCTTCCATATTACTTATTAATTTAACTTACACATTAGCCCTAAGAGGCAGGCTCTATTATTGACCTCGTTTCACAGATGGGAAAAAAAGAGAGGCTAAGTAACTTGCTCAAGGTCAAGTGAATAACCAGCAGAGCTGGGATTCTATCTGAAGGGTCCTACTAGAGTGTGGCCCTACTGTGCTCTCCGGCTGCCGGGCAGCACACTGCATGCAGGGACAGCACATAGGCGTGTGCTAGTTTGCTTGGACTGCCATAGCGAAGCATTGCAGATTGAGTGGCTTAAAGGACAGAAATGTATTTTCTCACAATTTTGGAGGCTAGAAGTCTGAGATCAGGATGTCGGCAAGGTTGGTTTCTTCTGAGGCCTCTCTCCTTGGTTTGTGGATGGCCACCTTCTCCCCGTATCTTCACATGGCCTTCCCCCGGTGTGTGTCTGTGTTCAAATTTCCTCTTCCTATAAGGACACCAGTTGTTTCGGATTGGAGTTCACCCTAATGATCCCATTTTAACTTTATTGCCTCTTTAAAGACCCTGTCTTCAAATGTAGTCACATTCTGAGGCACTGGGTTATTAAGATTTCAAGATATGAATTTGGTTGCGGGGGCATCATTTAGCCCATAGTAAGGGGGTTCTGGGAATAGGTGGGGGATAAAGCTAGAGGGATGGGCAGAACTCAAATCCTGCTGGGTCTTTGCATGGAAAGGATACATCCAATTACATCTGGAGGCACGGGTTGGAACCTAAGCAGGATGACTAAGCTGTAACAGATGCTCTCAGACTCTTCTGTACAAGGATTACTTCAGTGGGACAAAAGGCTCCTATGGGTGCCCACTTGGCAGTTGAAAAAATGAAGATGGTAATAACAGCAAAATATCACCATCATGCAGTTCTCCACATTTGCTTTGGCCAGGGATGCATGGATGATTCCTTTTTAACCGTAGCGTGCAATATTTGAAAATCTAGTAGGGTTAACCGAACGTTGTAAAATTAACCAAACCACCCCTCCCAAACTAAATTGATAAATGGTGCAGTTAAACTAGAAGGCACCACTAATTACAAAGCAAGAAGAGAAACAATTGAAAATCACAGCTTATTCAAGAGCGCCCTGCTGTCTCTCTGATGACAGGGTATCCTCCCCACCCCTGCCACTGAAATGGGGGAATTGACACTGCTTGTGCGAGCATGTGCGGAGTAGGAGCTGTGCGATGCTGTCAAGTGTGTGAGGCAGCCAGATCCCTTGAGAGAAAGATGAATCTCAAGCCCAAGTTGATGGTCACTGTTAATAGCTCACTGAGCAGGTTAGTAACGAATAGGTCTTAGTCTGATGTCAAAACAAAAGCTTGTGGAAACCTGAGCCATTTGCCTCAAAGAATGAAAGGAAAGATCTGCATTATGAATTTCTTTCTGGCCCATCAACTGACCCTTGAGGCCTCCCAGTGAGCTACAATACTACTTTGAAAATCCCTGTGGTAGAGAAATAGCTCAGATCCACCACCCCCTGGCCTGCACCCCAGGGCTGTGCCATATAATACGGGCCTGATAAAAACAGAACATATTTCAACACATTAAACACATCCTCAGCAAGAGATGTAAGTACTTTCTAAGTCCATATTTTAAATCTCAAAGAAACTGAATGGCAACCTTCAACAATTTGTATGCCAGCAGAAAGAGTTCTAGACAGAGAGACAGAAGGCCCAAGGTCCATTTGTCTGTCCAGACCCAGCTCAACCACAAATCAGCTATGCTTTAGATTTCTCTTACCTATAGATGTGCTCATTTATACAATTCATGGCTAAGGTTCTTTAAGGTCTGCACGCCTGTAGAATATCTTCTATTACATGTTTTGGTAATTTTCCCCATTCACTCCCTGTGTTAGTTACCTACTGCAACATAATGTAGAGGCTCAGAGCAGCACACTTTCATTATATCCCTTTCTGTGGGTCAGGAATCCAGGTGCAGCTTAGGTGGGTTCTCTGGCTGAGGATGTCAGGTGGTGCTGCAGTACCACCTTAAGGCTCAACTGGGGATGGATTTGTGTCTAAGCTCAAGCCAGAGGTCACTGGCAAGATTCAGCTCCTCACGGATTTTTGGACCGAGGGCCTCAGTTTCTGATGAGCTATTGTCTGGGAGCCTCCCTCAGTTCCTTGCCATGTGGGCCTCTCCATAGGGCAGCTCACAACATAGCAGCTGGCTTCATCAGAACGAGCAGGGAGGGGCCGGAGAAAGCACCTGCAAGACAGAGGTCACAGTCTTTTATAACCTCAGAGGTGACATCTCATCACTTTTGCCCTTTCCTACTCATTAGAAGCAAGCACTAGGTCTAGCCCACAGTCAAGGGGAGGGGATTACACCAGGGTGTGGAGGCAGGAGATGGGGACCACTGGGAACCATTCTAGAAGCAGCTCACCATGCCTCTCCTCGCCACTGTTCTCTTGCCTCACTGGGTCACCTGAGACCACAGTTCTCCTTCTAGGACTCTTACAAGATTCTCCACTAGGAAGCGTTCGAGAAATGGGAAATGGAGACTTGGAAGAATGTGATGTAGGTCAGTCAAGCAAAGCCCGTGGGGTAGGTGCGCTGGGAGAACAATGCAGGGGAAACTGACAACAGACGTAGCCCCATTACAATTAAAGGGAGTTGTGTCAGCCAATTACCCCGTGGGTGCTGCATCTTAATGATGCAGAAAACTTGGGAGAAAAGGCAGTGTTTGATACACATCTGATTTGACTCTTCCTCATGCTTCATGAGACCTCTTGGCCCCAAGTCCTCCAACTCCAAGTAACACCTTCAGGAAGAGAAAAGACAAAAAAAAAAACCCTAAAGCCTCTTTAAGAAGGTTAACGGGGGAATCCTCTCTCCATGCCATAGGAGTGTCACTTTCTTGTTTTGGTGAGGTAGGGTTAAGTTCGATGATTCCTGGCATGTGGAAGGGAAAAGCGGTATAAGTTTCAGTGGTCTTGCCTGTTGTATTGCCTTGGACCAGCAGTGTGAAGGAGCTGGGAACTCAGAGGGCAGAAAGCAAGATGCAGGGACGTGCCTGAGAGCAACCTGACACATGTAAATATTTAGTTATGGGTTGAACTCTGGCACGTAGTTTGCCCTCATGAATGGGGTTTCACCACCCTACAGCCCCCAGTGGCAGGGCATGGGTAGACCAGGGCTGGGACCAGGGTGAGGGATCTGGGGGCACAGTTTTAAAGAGGCCCCCACTCTCAGAAGTGCAGGACGACCCTAGTCGTGGCACTGGGGTAGAGTAATTGGTCGTGTGATTATGTGTTCAATGCCAGCCTCTCCATCTACGTGGATATTCCATGTCTGTTTTCTTTTACCACTGTGTTTGCAGTGTTCCCTATGGGGTCTGGCTCTTATCTGTGGGATGAATGAATGAATTAGTCAAGGACTAAATCGATAACCCTCCACTGAGTGAGATTCCGTTCATCGGTCAAGACCCAGCTCAAAGGCTCCTTCTTGCTGAAACCTTGGATGTTGCCTGGGCAGCACTGAGGGCCACTTTTTGGCTTCCCATCATGCCCCATACTCCCCACGCCAACCACCACCACAGTGTGCCCATCAACATGCTATAGGATGGTACTTAAGAGCTTGGGTTCCAGGTTATACTACTTGGGTTCACATCCTCCCTCTGTCTCATTAGCTCTGTGACCTTGGCCAATTCGCTTAACTTCTCCAGACCTCAGTTTCCTCATCTGCAAATTGGGGCCTCTAATAGTTGTGTCATAAGGATTAAGGACATGAATACTTGTTAACCACTTAGGATGTTGCCAGACACATAGTAGGTGCTCAGTAAATCTTACTGCTCCCTGCATCGGCTCACTTATCACCCTGCACTGTAGTTATCTGCTTAATTGTATACTCCTCAAGGGCAAGGACTTCAACTTACTCATTTCAGTATCTGTTCTCCTGGCACACAGTGGGCTGTAATTCCTGATTCACTTAGTGGGCCGCTCTGCCTAAAGCAGACATAATGGAGCCTTGAACTCTGAGACTAGCCCTGTGACCTCTTGTCTCCCCGCTTCCATTCCCCAACACCCCTGCATGGTACAGATACCTTGGTCCCTGGAGATGCTTGGAAGTTTCTGGGCCCCCTGTTCCTCCCTCCCCACCCCCTCATTAATCTTGATTAGGGAGTCCTTGCACTGGAGTTAATTTTCTTGTAGATGCCTATCAGTCAGGTAGCAAGGAATCTCTCCCAAGCTAATGAGGAATCATAGTCTTGCCATGTTATTACCTAGCTAACTAGTACACAGACTTCTTTGGGGTGGGAGATGGGGGGAAGGTCAGGGAAGATATCAGGAGAAAGGAAGAAAGTTGAGATTTCCAGGGGGATTGGGTGTGCGTGGTGAATCTCACAGGAAATGAGGGAAATGTCCTGCTCCCACCTTCTTCTTTCCCTGGACTGGCCCCTGGAGCTCAGACTGGGGCATAGAGGCCTTTCCAAACTTGAGCCCAGCGCCCTGTGGGGTGGGGTGGGACCACACAGCCCCCTTCCCACCCTGTGCAGGCTCTGAGAGCCCCGGCTTACAGATGCAAAGTCCTGCTGAGAAAGGCAGAGGCCAGCTGGGCAGTTCCCGGGGGGTCTAGGGCAGCAGGAGGGTTATTTGGCTGCAAGCACGGAGGATGGTCAGGGCCCGGCTGGAGACCAGGAAGCCGGAGCAGAGGCAAAGCTTTCGCTTCAGCGCCTGCCTCCTCTGGGCAATTTGTTCTTCTGCTCAAGATTCAAATTCTAAAGAAGGAGATGGGTTCCCTGCCTGCCCCTCAGGGAATGAAAAGTGCGCCAGTTGTGACAGTCCCATAGACTGACACATGGAAGGATTAACTTGTTCAAAAGAATTGAGCCCTGCTAGGAAGTGGGAAGATATGCTGGGCAAACAGGGTAAAATGCCCCCTCGGCCTACCTTGTGAGCAAGTTTCCTTCTTTCATTCAACAAAGAAAGGTGTGGTAGGTGCCTACTAGATGCTGCATCTTGGGGAGATCAGAGAGACCCCCCCCACCATGCATCTCCCAGGGATAGCACACTCTGGAGGGCACACGGGTCACAAGGTCCCACCAAGGATGGGAAGTGATCTGCAGTCTGCGGGCTGTGACATCCAGAACAATTTCAAATCCCAGTGGCGTCAGGACCAGGAAGGCAGCGCAGCCCAACAGGTCAGGTGGATCTTGGCTACTGGCCACGTGATATTGAAGTTCACATCTCTGGGCCTCACCTACTTCACCTGTAAGGGGGCTGTTTCCTGATTAAATAGGATGATATGTATCGTGTATAACAAAGGCCTGGCACACGGTGGGTGCCAGATCCAGAAGTAGGTCCAAGGGGTACATTTGGGGTTCTATCAGGGTTCAAGGAGGAAACCCAGCCAAAGACAGGACGAGGTAAGACAGTTTGGGAAGGTCCTTCGTGTTGGAGGGCACGAGAGTGCGTTGGCTGATTTAAAGGTGGGTGCAAAACAAGCTGCAAGGCCACCTTCCCGACTAGATGCCTTTGCTATGGGGGGTGTGCTTCCTCCATCAGACTAGGCACTCTCCAGGGAGGGATTGTGCCTCGTGTGATGTTTAAGAGCATAGACTCTGGGGCCAACTGCTTCTGTTTGATTCCTTTTCCAGCCACTTCTTAGCTGTGTGGCCTTGGGTAAGTTACTTAGCCTCTTTGAGCCTCAGTTTTCATATCTATAAAATGGGCTGATGGCACCCACCCTGTAAAACATATGCATGTAAGGCCCGCATTAAGTATCTAATAAGTGTTCACCAGTGCTTTAGTCATTCATTGCCGCATAGCTAATCACCCCAAAACCTAGTAGCTTCAAAGAACAACATTTATTGTCTCAAAAGAATCGGGGGTCAGGACTCCAGGTGTGGCTTAGCTGGGCCTCTGGCTCAGGATGTCTCCCGGGTTGTAATCGGCCAAGGCTGCCGTCACAGCAAACGCGACTGGAAGAGGAGCCTGGAACCACTCCCAAGCCCTCTCCCGCGGTGGCTGGCAGCTTCAGCTCCTCGTGGGTTGTTGGATTAAGACCTCAGCTCCTCATGAGCTGTCAGCCTGCTGTTGGCCTCCCTCATTTCCTTGCCACGTGGGCCTCTCCACTGGGCAGCGCACAACATGGCAGCTGGCGTCCTCAGAGTGAGCAAGGGAGGGCCCAGAGAAAGCACCACCAAGACAGAAGCCACAGTTTTTTGTGACCTAATCTCAGAAGTGGCACCCCATCACGATTGCCTATTCTGTCTGTCAGAAGCCAATTACTCAGTCCAGCTCACATTAAGGGGAGATTACACAGGTGTGAACACCAGGAGGCGGTCATCCATCGCTGGACACCTACACACCTGGGAGGGCTGTGGGGAAGGTCTGGGGGAAAGGGGCACTTTGTCTTTTCATTCACCGCGAATCCTCAGCACCTAGAAAACTGCCTGGCACTTTTGTCCAGACTATCAGTGGGGCTCCCTCAGAGCCTCCTTCGAGCAGCCTGACAGGGTTTTGCAGCCCAGAGCCCAGAATAATCCCCCCAGGACAGCCTTCCCCCACCCCCCAAAGAAGTCTGTGGTTGCATTGCAGTGCTTTGCCCTGACCTTCCACTGGGAGGGAAGGCAAATTCTACCCAGAAGGAGATGTGTGAAAATTGGATTTGCTGCCAGGGTCAAACTTTGCAGTGCTTTATCCCGGCTGTCACCTGCCTTTGAAACAGAGAGTGTTTCTCCAATTGGTACCTCTCACTCGTGGCCCCTCCCCCCTGGAATCAGAGCCCATGAGTCTCAATCAGTCCCCCATCACCCAACCCCTGGCCATTTCTATGGCTTCTGCTCTGGCCCCCCGCCAGCCTCGGCTCTCTCTCCTTGTGGTGGCCTCCTAACCAGTGCCATCATCTCAGCCAGGCCCCCCCTCCTTCCCATTTTTCACGCAGCAGCCAGAAAGGTCTTTCAAAAGTGCAAATCGGATCACATCATTCTCCCTCTCAGAGCCCTCCGATGTCTTCCCGTCACTCTGGAATAAAATCCCAACTCCCACCCATTCCTGGGTGGCCCTGTTTCCTCTCCTCTCGCAGCTCACCTTCTAAAACTCGCCCCAGGCACTGTCAGCCAGTTTCTGGAAAACAGGAAGCTCTTCCTCCCTCAAGGCATTTCTCCCTCTGCTCTTTGCAGTTCCAGCTCCTTCTGATCCTTCTTATCCAGCCAAATTGTCACCTCTTCAAGGAAGCCTTCTGATTGCACTATGCTCCCATCATTACTGTTCACGTCGTCTTGTTTAATTATGTCCTGGTATAGGTCACAACCTGTCATCATTTTGGTTTAGTTGCTAACCTGTTTATTGTCTGTTTTCCACATGATAGTCAGCTCCATGAGGGCCAGGAGGATGTCTGATCTGTCACAGCGTTGTCCCCTGGGGACCCGTGTGCTGTGGGACAAATGAATTCCCCCTTTCTGGAGGACTGCAGCAGTGGTCCCAGCCTCCCTTTCTGTCTGCAGGCTCACCCCCCGCCCCCCGCCGTTCCCCCTGTACACAGCTTTCAGACGAATCCAGGTAAAGCATAGCTCTGAGCACTAGACCTGACTGCCCAACATTATCTGGGACACTTGGCTTCAGGTTCAAGGTTGGGGCCAACCATTTCCTAACATTCCCTTACATGTGCACCATGCTCTGTTCAACTGGAATACATGTCTGCTGATTCCTGAACACTCCCTGCCCTTTTCTATCTCTGGGCTTAGGCTGGTATTTCTCCCTCCACCTGGAAAACATTTTCTTCTTTAGAGGCAGATGTACATTCTCATTGCAGCTCAAGTCACCTCCCCCAGGAAGCCATCCCTGACCACCTCGGTTGGTGAAGAGGGAGGAACTTTGGGATTTGGAGTCAAGCCTGGATTCATGTCCCGGTTTTGCCATTTGCAGTGTGCGGCCTTGGGCAGGTCACCCCATGTGTCCGGACCTGTGCGGTGGGAGCAGTCCCGACTGCCAGGGTTGCTGAATGAAACACATTATAAGAAAGCGCCTGGCCCACGGCTGTTGCAGAATGGATGTCAGAAGCCCTTTCTGCGATTGCTGGTGACTTGTGATTCTCCCTCACACTAATTCTCCCCTCGATGCACACGGTGGTGGACTTGTCTTCCTCTGTCCGCACTGACCATGAGCCACGTCTGGGCAGGACCACACCTGTTCCCTCTCTATTCCCTTACCCTGCCTACCGAGGTGCTTGCTTTGCAGCAAGCAGGGTCCAGGGAGAGTTTGTTGAATGCTCTTGACCTTTTATCTTCTCTGGATATTCTTGCTTTATAGAGAAAGCAACCGGATACAATTGTATGCTCATTCATTCATTCATTCACTCATTCACTGAGCTTCCACCATGTAAACAAGAGAGCCACATTTCAGGGCTCTGTGGAACTTGCTTTCTCCAGTTTTGGAACTGCCATCATTCATTCAGTCAACAAACATCTACCAGGGCTAGTGTGTGGGTGCTAGCTGCCTCACTAAAATCTCCAGCCTCTTAGCCGTGGTTAGTGGTGGCCAAGGACACGTGGGTCCCCCTTTCCTGTATCTGCAAGTTTTCTGAGCATCATTCCTTCCAGCTCCTCTCTGTGCCTACAGGGAGGCCCACGAGATGCAGGAGCCACGTGGGCAGAGGACTGTGAAGTCTGCCACGATCTGCTGCAGCCCGTGAGGGCGGCAGGGCTTCCCTGCCTCCCAGGCTTCTGTGCGCCTTCCAGCTTCTCTGATCGTGCTCACCACCTGCAGAGGTAGCTGGGGGTGCCTGGCAGGCGATGCCACGGAGCCTCTCTCTTTAAAGAGGAGTGACCATGCAATCCAGCAATTCCACTTCGGGGTATGTATGCAAAAGAACTGAAAGCAGAGTCTCAGAGAGATGTTTTTTGTACACCCGTGTTTATAGTGACAGCCAAAAGAGGGAAGCAACTCAAGTGCCCAACGACGGATGACTGGAAAAATGTGGTCTATCCATACAAAGGAATATCATTCAGCCTCGAGAAGGAAGGAAATTGCGATACGTTCTACAGCATGGATGAACCTTGGGATCATTATGCTAAGTGAAATAAGCCAGTCACACTAATAGACAAATACTGTGTGATTTCATTTGTATCAGGTACTCAGTCAAATTCACCGATGCAGAAAATAAAGTCGTGGTTGCCATGGGCTGGGGGGAGGGGAGAATGAGGGGTTATTGTTTAATGGGGATGTAGTTTCAGTTTTGCAAGATGAAAAAGTTCTGGAGATAGGTTGCACAACAATGGGAATAGACTTACTACTGGATCATACCGTGAAAAATAGTTAAGATGGTACATTTTATGTGATGTGTACTTCACCGTAATTGAAAGAATGTTTAAAAAGAGAGACAGAGGGGAGCAGAGAAGCCCTCTGGGAAATAGCACTTGCGTAGGTAGGGATAGCCCTGTGGGATCTGACCTTGGCCTCTGAGCGCCACCTCCTCCTGAAAGTCCTCCAGCTTTGACTTCTACTCCCGTCAGTCTGGCCATCCATCTCCTCTGTCTCAGTAGCCCGAGTGTGGATGCACCTTCTTTCCACAGCTGACTGAGGCTGGTGCTTCCAGCTTTCCTGAAAACAGAAATAAATTAGAAAGAAAATAGAGAAAAATCAAACTGGAAAGAACAGGATTCTGATCCAACAGCTACCAGCCTGCTCCTCCAGATTCTGAGCCCTGCCGATTCCACATGGGCCACCCTCTGACAGCCTCCCTTAATTCTCCATTTACAAATCAAGATGGTTTTTTCTATCATTTAAATCATGCTGGGCCATCACTGAGCCCCTTTCATTCTCACGGCCACGGCTCCCCTTGTCCGCAGACCACCGCAGTATCAGAAGTCTGCCCCTACATTCCCTGTCGTGCTTGGGGGGCTCCCTCCTGGCACACTGATGTCGGTGGCACTGGGTAATTTCCTTGTCCAGTCCAGCCTGGTCTCTGGGCCCTTAAACTCGGCACTTGACCTCCTGGGTTGTGCCTCCACTGGACCTTCAAGTTACAGTCTCAGGGCGTTTCCTCGCCTTCCTACCTAGGGCTGTGGAGTCCAGGAAGCACTTTGGGGGAGGAAGGACAGCAGGCACCGAGCCCCTGGGCACTTGACCTTCCTGTTGGCCTCCGGGATGACTCAGTCCCTGGGAAGAGAGCAGCCTGCTTCCCTTCCTGATCTTCCATATGCTGGGATGTGAGTTCAACGGATGAGAGGTCAGAGCTCAGCATCCTTTGATCCCCTGCCCCTGACCTTGACCATTAGAGAGTTCTCACTGCTCTACAATCCATCCTCTACCGGGGCACATCCCCACCAAAGCCTTTGGTTTTTCTCTCTCTGACTCTGGAGACCTGGCAGATGAAAGCCATGACCTCTCTGCTTCGGCCTATGTGTGATGAACGAAGTCTGGACCCAGGTTTCAGAGGCATTGATGGTCTCACAAACTCCCTTCAGGACGACAGGCTCACCCCCACCAGCGTTACCATGGGGCTGCTTAGAGGGACACACCGTGGGATGGCACATCCCCCAGCCCAAGTGTCCCGACCATCCCTAGCAGCAGGCAGTCAACCCAGAGACTGCGATTCCCTTAGGGCCATGAGAGGAAAGTTTGGTCCTGCCACTCGTTCAAAGTTGGGTTCCAGCGCTCCCTAGCCTGTGACTGTGCACACGTTCCTTAACCATTTTGAACTTCAGCTTCCTCATCAATGAGCAGGAATGACACCACCCCCAAGGTGTCCCTGTCATGTCCAAATGTCATAATATATATAAAGCACCCAGCCCTGTAGCAGGTCAACAAATGCTGTTTCCCCTCCTCCTGTCCATGATGGGTGAGGCAGCCTGCAACCTCTAGA
This sequence comes from Delphinapterus leucas, assembly GCF_059928025.1. Classification (NCBI taxonomy): domain Eukaryota; kingdom Metazoa; phylum Chordata; class Mammalia; order Artiodactyla; family Monodontidae; genus Delphinapterus; species Delphinapterus leucas. The sequence goes on along the minus strand of NC_143129.1, from coordinate 176,983,518 downwards.
GCATCCGTTGCCTGTATTACCAGATACGGTCTTGTACTTTCACTAACCTGTTCCAAATGAATGGCTGGGGAGGAATAATGATAAGCCTCTTACAGTTGTATATTACAGTTCTCAGAGCCCATTGCGGGTTCTTCATCGTATTTGTTCTTCCAAAAAGACCTGGGAGGCTGGTTAACAGGGCAGGCGTGATTAACCCCATTTTTATAGACATCAGCGCTGAGAACCAAAAGAGGGAAGAGGCCTTTATCCAAGGCCACACAGCTGGTAAGTAGCAGAGTTTAGATGAGATCACAGATCTGTCCTTTCTTGAAAAAAATTTTGTTCTGGAAAGTTTGCCAAGGTACCACCTGGTTCTCAGGAGCCTGTGAGGGCACTGTTGTAAGGAGGATGGGGCCGGCGATACTGGTAAGGGCAGCACCTTCCGACCCCGCGGAGCCTGTGCCCTGGTTGAACTACGTGCCATGCTCCCTCACACTCACATGGAGCCTGCCTTCCAGAGAGACACTAAAGTGCTTCTGAGCATCTCGTGCATATTTATATGCCTGCGTGCACGATAAAAATAAAACGACTTCACCCACCGCTGAAATGCAACCGCTCACCGTGTGGAATATGGGGCTTATCGAACAGCGACAAGGAAAGCTCTCGGGGAGAGGCTCCTGTCCCTCATGACACTGCAAGGGGGCAGCTGGAAGGAGGTGGAATTTAATTATCTTGATAAGTAAGTGTTCGACTTGGAAGCAGGAAGATGAGTGGTCCCCAGGCACCCAGGACGCCCTCGAGCCTCCCTGGGATGGAGAGCCGGTCCTGCCAGAAGAGACAGTACTGTCTAAAGAGGAGCGTGGGCCCCTTCACACGCACCCCTCAGCCTCACTTCCTGAGAGGCAGCCTGCAGGCCTGCTCTTCTTCTCCTGGGCCCAATGTTCCACCATGTACTGCTTCTTCCTCTAAGGGAAGGTGTCAGGAGGCTTCAGTGATCTCACACGTTTTGGAGCAAGAACCAGCACCTCTGTCTCTGGTCCATTCAAGGCAGCCCTAGTTAAGAAGGCAAAACCGTTCTGGAGAAGCTGAGCATCTTTTCTGGCCATTCCAATCTTTCGACAGTATCTTGACTCTGTTCTGATTCCTGATGCTGAGCCTTGTTCTAGATTTAGACTTCTGGCTCTCTCCATCCCACTCTCCCTCCTTTCCTTCCTTCTTCTCCCTTTGCTTTGCCCATTTTACCACCATACCCTTAATTCCCTGGGACAAACACAGAGAAGGCATCTAACGCAGACTTCCAGAACTACTGACAGCTAAAGCTAAGCCCTGGGACATGAGTAGGAGCCAGCCAGCCTAAAGGGTGTACATGGGGTACATGGGGGCACGGTAAGGGAGATAGGAGTAAGGAGGCTGGGGAGGCTGGAAGGGTGTTTCAAGCAGAGGGAACAGCATGTATAAAAGCCTAGAATCAAGAGAACTTAGTGGGCACTAAGAACCGCAGAGGTGGGTCCAGTGTGGAGATGAAGACCCTTGTAAGCTGTTCCAAGGGTGTTGGCTTTGGTCTTCAGGCCATGAGTGGCCTGGGGTGTGGATAGGCGGGGGTTGTGCTTTATGTGCAGGATAAGGTCCAAGGAATTGTCCAATAGTCAATTCTGAGCAGACCCAACTGTCCTTCCTTTAGTGTAAGCCTGCATGGGGTTAGGACTGGGGGCCCAGCAGGAGCTGGGGGGCCTGGGGAGGCATCTGGGAAGGAAGAGCCAAGTGAGCAGGCAGGTGGGTGCAGGACCCTGATGGCGAAGAGGTTAGGTGAACAGGTGCAGGTGGGCAGCCCTGAGGTTGGTATTCAGGCATCTTGGTAGTGTACCCATCCCTGATGACCATGAGCGCCTCAAGGGCACAAACTGTGTCCTTCCGCTTCTGTATCCCTGGCACCCAGCTCAGTACCTGGTCCAGAGGAGAAGACCAATGCATATGCGTGGCCTCAATGCCCTTAGTGGAGGTGGACACCCATTAGAACCACTTATTTAAGGGCACTAGAGTAATGCCATTAGAGTTTGGGACCCCTGTTCCTGTGCTTCTTGGAGCTGTCATGCCCCCAAAGCCTGGGTGCCTTCCCTCGGAATCACACAAATCTTCAACAATGCCTATGTGTTTCCCATCGTCCATCAGCATCCCTTTTAAGGGATGGATAACTTTAGGGTTGAGAGTCCTTCTGTGCTTCCCAATACTCTCCAGTTCCAGGGAAATATTCCAGCCCGATGCACCAGCTGTCTCTCTGCAGAGTCAGCCTTTTGACAGGGAAAATGGAAAGAAGGACAGGAAGCTGGGCATGGCAGAACAGGGGCAACACAGGAAGGCAGGGAGGGGACTGGCTCGGGTGTTAAGGGGTTAGCGGGATTGTTTCTGTCAATCAATAGTTGGGGAGAAAAGGGGGTGGGGAATGAAGAGCATCTCTGCAGAGATGTAAAGGCTACAGTGATGACAAATTTCCCTCTGTGGGCTGGGAAAGGACCAGTCAGTGTAGAGTGATCTAATGTCAAGAGACACAGAATCTCAAGATGGGCAAGATGTGTCCACGTCATTATTGTCAAAGCAGGTTTTTAGAGTAGTTTTCATTGTTCCTTTGCCACCCCATTCATTGCTTTCTGTGGTCTTCAAAGACCCTTCCTAACCTCATAGCTTTAGCTCTCTACCCACCCCCAGACCCACTTCCTGGACCACCTGTTGCTCTCTGGATGGCAATCTCCGTTCCATCTTTGTAAGGAATTGGCTCTGCCCCCAAAGCTTTTCTCTAACGCCTAGGCATCCTTCAGAGCTTCAGGTCTCACCTCCTCCCAAGTCCAACCTCAGTGCCAAGTACAGGGTATCTGCTGCATCAGTAGCACAGGAAGGGAGAAAGAGAAGGAAGGTGGAGGTAGATCCATGCCCAGGTAAGACATCATCTGTCAGGGGCCTCAGGGAACGAGTTTGGCCTTTTGCCTCTTAGAAATGGGAGCTTTGAAGCCCAGAGAAATGGAATCATCTCCCTGTACTATAAATTGAATTGAGATTTTCCTCAAATGTTTCAGGACCTAGAAACTCAAGACAGAAAGCAGGCTGATGGGGAGAGGAGGGAATTGTCAGGTCTTACCAGATGGCTTTGTAATTAACCAGAGCATTTTCATTACAAATACCTTTTACTCACAACTGAACAACTAGCCTGGTTAGCTAGCTCTTCCTTCTTTGCTTCCTGGCCTCTCCAGTACTGTGACTCAGGCCTGAGCAGAGTGGTACTGTAGGTGCCAAGGGGCAAAGTGAAAAGTGCCCAGAGCTTCCAGAGCTTCCATTATGACCTGGGAAGACAAGACACACAGGTGAGCCAACTGAAGAGACTATTACTTCTGTGTTGTGCAGACTATATGCACCTCAAATAGTGAGAATGCAGGGAGCAGACAATCTTGCTTTGGGTCTCAGTTTTCTCATCTATAGTATTATGGACCCATCACACAATTGCGACTAACTAAGGACCTTATGTATATATGTTTGTGACAGCATGCCTCATTGTAAATATACTAAAGCTTAACGGACTCTTGAAATAGGAAGCTGGTTTGTTTTACATAATATAGGCCCTCACACTTAAAAGGTTGTAAAAATAGAACAAATCACATATTGGATGTCGCCACCTGTTGTCTATGGGTGGTATTGCGGCTTGGCAAGGAAAGTAGAAAAGGGCTGCTCCAAGGGTGACCTCATAAGATTCCAAGCCAGACTTGACAATCATGGAGACAAGAGTCCAAAGCCAGGAATAGGCTGCCTAATGTTGGAGAATGCCATAGAAGATAAGTGAATTGCAGATCCCATTTACGTTGACCTTTTTCTTTGGTTCGTGGTCACGGCAACCACCTGCTGAGTCCCTTGAGATCATAACCCTGGAGTCTTCATCCACCCCTATCCGCTGCAAAGTGCAGGAAGCTAAGGATGAAAATAAGGAACCACAGAGTGGGGTAATTATAGCATCCTATGGCTGCCTCGGTCATGGGTAATAGTTACAGCTAATATTTATTGAGTGAGTACATCATTTGAAGCATTGTCTTACTTAATCAGTGAGGTTGGTACTCTTTTTTCCCATCCCCATTATACAGATGAAGAAATCAAAGCACAGGGAGGTTAAATAATTTGTTTGGGTTCTTACAGCAAATCCTTCCTTCCTTCCTCTCTTCCTTCCTTCTATCCTCCCTCCCTCTTCTCCTTCCTTCCTTTCTTCCTTCCTTCCCTCCCTCCAACAGTTATTTCCTGAGTGTTGAAGATGAGATTTGGGTCTAGACAGACCAACCCTAGAGACCATGCTTTCTGCCACTGCTCCTGACTACCTCTGTTGCTACCTTCCAACTATGACTAACACCTGTGAGTCCAGGTCTCTCATTCTTAGCAAATTCAATGATATGGGAAAAAGTACAAATCTTGCTGATGCTTTCTAATCTTGGTTCATCTATACCCTCCTCCAACCATGTGCTCATTAACCCATCAATCCATCTGTCTACACACCCACCCACCATCACCCATCCACCCTTCTTTCCATCTGTTCCTCCATCCCCCCATCATCTACCCACAATCCACCCATCCATTCATCCATCTATCCACCCAGTAATTCTCACATCCATGTATCTATCCATCAAAGATCCATCTAATCCTTCTCTTACCCATCCATCTTTCTATTCATCCATTCTTCCTTCCTTCTATCCCTGTCTTGAGCACCTACCACCTGCCTGGCACAAGTAATAAAGAGATGAGTCAGATGTGGTCCTTATCTTCATGTTTCTTACCGTTTCAGAAATACATAAAAGCAATATGACCTTACGCCAGGGGCCTCACCTCTCTGTGTCTCAGTTTCTTTGTCTATTCTACAGGCTTAAAAGCAGAGCCTTCCTCGTAGGGTATTGAAGAGGATTCAGTGAGTTAGTACAAGCGAAATACTTAGAAAAGTACCTAGTACATAGTAAGCACTCAATAAATGCCATCAGTTGTCAGTGGCTATTATTTTTCTTATCACCATCACCATCATCATCCTTATCACAGCTACTATGGAAATCGAGGAAGAGATCAGAAGCCTTGTCCATGGTCGGAGCAGCATCTCCCATCCATCCCATGACCTACAAAACTCTTGATGTGAGATATGAATAGGTATTTATGCAAAGAGGGTTCTGAAGCCAAACAAGTTTGAACTTCAAGTAAATAAAACCAAAAAACTCTGCAGGATTTCTCATAGCCTTTAAATGCTCATGTGAATTGGAAATCTCCAAGATGTGGAGAATGAACTAATATACAGCATTTCTCAAATATATTGAACCACTGAACCCTTTTTTAAGGAATGTTTTTTTTAAAATTTTAATGTTATCAAGTGCTTTTCTTTTTTTTAATTTATTACTTTAGTTAATTTATTTATTTTTGCCTGCATTGGGTCTTCGTTGCTGCACGCGGGCTTCCTCTAGTTGCAGCGAGCGGGGGTTACCCCTCGTTGCGGTGCGCGGGCTCCTCATTGCAGTGGCTTCTCTAGTTGCGGAGCATGGGCTCTAGGCGCGCGGGCCTCAGCAGTTGCGGCTCCCAGGCTTCAGTAGTTGCAGCTCGCGGGCTCTAGAGCGCAGGCTCAGTCGTTGTGGCACACGCGCTTAGCTGCTCCGCGGCATGTGGGATCTTCCTGGACCAGGGCCCGAACCCGTGTCCCCTGCCTTGGCAGGCGGATTCTTAACCACTGCGCCACCAGGGAAGCCCCTCAAGGAATGTTTATTACAAACTTGCAAAACAAGTGGTCAGTGGGGCCCAGTTTGGGGAATGCTGGTCTCCAGTGTCAGCTTGGCCTGCTTCTCTCACCCTCCCCACCCCCATGCTGTTCCCCAGATCTTAACTTCCTGTCCCTGACTCCTTCACATTGTCCAGCTCCTTTCTCTGGGCCTGTGATGCTGAAGCTCATTCAGCAACCACAGCCTCAGATTCCCCATGGACAACCTGCCAGTCTCCTCCCATGAGGAGACAAGCTGGTTGAGTCCAGGTGGGGCTGAGGTCCATTAAAGACACAGCACTGGACTTAATTCCAATCAGTCAACTCGGTATCGATTTGGGTCACTGGTGTTAAGGCGTCACTTTCAGTTGCGTTTAATTTAAACAAACAATAAAAAACTCGGTCTTGTCTGGGATGTAGCCTGGGGGATGTTTAATTCCCAGCACGCAGAGGCAGAGGGTAAGGTAAGAAGGAGCCAGAAGACTGCATGAGTGAGTGTGTGAGTGTGTGTGTGTGTGTGTGTGTGTGAGAGAGTGAGAGAGAGAGAGAGAGAGGGAGAGAGAGAGAGAGAATGTGTGGCTCTCTGGGACAGAGCCTGGGGAAAGCCCACACTAGGTTCCTGTCCTCAGAATACAACGTTCCTCTACCTTTGTCACTTTGGGTAATTCTTTTCACTTCTCTTAGACTCAGTTTACTTATCTATAAATTGGGCTTAGATAAAGCTGCCACAGGGGGCTCTTATGAGAATTAAATGAGATGAGAGAGGTGGAGCACACTGGGCTTATGAAAATTTTGTTTTTAACTCATTTCCCATTGAAATACTGGCTTCCAGGGCATGTGTGTGCATGTGTGCATGTGTGTATCTTGGCCTGGAAGGGTATTTAAGACCTCTGGCTCTGCACTTTTTGTGGGTTTAAATCTGGCCCTATTACTGTGCTGTACTGGGCAAGTTGCTTAGCCTCTCTGTGCCTCTGTTTTCTCATCTGTAAAATAGAAATAATGATAATACTCACACCATACACTATTGTGAAGATTCACTGATTCTATTCACATTTTGTATTTGATCAGTGCCTGGCATAGGAGAAGCACTTTCACAAAGGCTTACTACTCTTAGCATCATTATCCAACCCCATAGGAGGTCCTACTCCAACCAACAGAACCCATCCCTTTGGAAGCCAGGCTGTGGGAGGGAATACTATGCCATACCCTTTCCCTCTCTTGGGAATAAACAAACTAGAGGTCACAGAGGACCCCAGGGCCCCTTTGACCTCTGGGGTTGTTCCCTAGGGTGAGGAGAAGAGAAATTTGCTTTGTGCTATAGTGCCCTCTGTTGGGAGATCCTAGCTCAGCACCATGGACAGAGGGAGGCTGCGGGCAGACAGCCACACCTCCAGCCGTCAGCCACGGGGAGGTCCAGGGCTCCCACGCAGCCACTGCCCCAGGAAGAGGCATATCCCGCCGTGACTCATGGGTCTCAGCGCCAGGACTGCAGAGTGGATGCCCTGCTGCTGGCTGTTGATACAGTAGGAGACAGGCGCCGAGTGACGTTAAGCAAATCAAAAGCCTGTGGCTGCCCTGAGTGACTTTTCCCTTGGCTAGGTCACCCTGTGCCCTCTGCTAACCATGCCTCTCAATGCTGCGGATATACCTTTCTCTGAAGCAAGAGAATAGCCTCCAAAGCTGTGTTTTGTGAAACAGGAGCTGGAGGAGTGTATGCCCCCAGGAGAGGGTGTGCAGAGGTAGCAGTATTACTAAGAACAATTACCATATGGTAATAAACATGCACTTTGCAGCTGAGCCCCTTTGGGGAAACCAGTGTGCACCTGGATTGTCCTCTCTCGGAACATGTGATCTAGGGGGCTGTTTATTCTCTGAAAAGGTTCACGGCCACAGGATGCATGCTAGCACCTGCCAGGTGCCAGCCTTGTGCTAGAAGCTGAGGAATCGAGTGGATACCACAAAGTGCCCTGCTCTCATTCATTCATTCATTCTCTCAACAATTATTTATTGAGGGCCTGCTATGTGTCAGGCACTGGCTAGGAGGACCAATAATTATAATACGGGGTGATATTAAAAGAGAGATTCGTAAGTCTTGGGGTGAAGGAGGGTTAACTGAGGTCTCCAATGCCCCACCCCACTCCCCAGCCCAATCCTTGGCCCTAGGAAGAAGCCTCTTCTTGATATCAGGTCTCCTTTCCTCCTTGCCGGCCTCTTGCCAGGTGTCGTTCGCAGCTGGGATAATGGAGGTGACTGACGGTTGCCTTTCCGGTGCTCCCCACAGGGGTCCCTTTCCCAGCTGACTAGGAGGAAGTGTCACCAAGAAAGGCCCTGGAATCCCACCTGATCCCTGGCTCTCCTGGGTAACAGCTGGGCTACCGTGAGTACAGACAGTAAGCCTCACATATGCAGGATTTCACCTGGCAAACTGTTACCTGTCCACCTGCCTGGCTGCGCTCTGATTTGCAGCTGGGCGTACAGAGCAGGAACGCCCATACAGGGGTGCCTGGCATTGACCTGAGGAGCTCAGACCAACATGAGGGTCTTCCCAGCTGGATGCTGCTTCCCAGCAGGGAAGGCCCTGGCACAGAGGGCTTAGCGCCTGCGATGGATTTGGATCCTGTCGGCTTTGTTCTGGGCCAGAGGTGGGGAGGGGGAGGGGCAGAGAAGAGGCAGTCAGGGACTGTGTCCCATGGCACAGCTGGGGCAGCCCAAAAAGAAGGTGAGGGGGAGAGGTGACCTCAAGCTGACCCTCAGCAACTTGGAGAAGGGTGGACCTAGGTGGGTGGGGGTAAGAGGGAGCAAAGAACAGCCAGGCGAAGGGAGAAGAAAGGGTCTAAGACTCCGGTGTTCAAGCCATACCCGGTCTAATCGGCTTCAGCCAATTAGTCTGATTCAAAAAAAAACCCACAAACCACGTAGGGACAAACTGTAATCAAACACCTATTTATGAGGGTTTATCATGATCATTATTATCATTTTACTGAGAGGATCATTCTAAAGCCTGTCAGGTGAATGTATGCTTTCAGATCTTCATAAATGCAAATCGCTCCTTCCCTGGGGTGGGTGGGCATGAGCTGCAGCAGAGCAGCCTCGGGAGGTGATGTGGTGAGGCTTGGAGAGGGCATCTGGCGGGACCAGCTCCCTGCCATGGGGCATCTCTGCACAAGGCTGACCAAGAGACAGCCTAGCAGCCACCCACTGCCCACTCCATTCCCTACACCCCTTCAAAGGGCTGCTGGAGATGGAACTGGCTTTGTACCCACTGTCCATTTAGGTAAACAGAGTGACAGCCTGACGCAGCAACCTGACATAGATAGAGAAGCTGGGGATTCTCCTTAGAATGCCATGGAGTGAAATTCCATGCTCTGAACTTCCCCATCTAACGTCACCCCTGACCACTCCAAGGGCTGGAGTACCTCTCCCCTCCCAGGGCTCACAGCCAGACCTGAGGCTCAATGGTTGGTGTGTGTGTGTGTGCGCGCGCATGTGTGTGTGTGTGTCGGTGGGAGGATAATGATAAGACACAAGTCCCAAACCCCCATCCTCAGGCCCAGGGAGAAGAGGAATCGGGTCTGTCCAAAGGGTGAAACTGTGGTCTCTGCCAGAAGGAAACACGCAGTTCCTTACCCATTTCTGCCTGGGTCCAAGAATGTGGCTATTCTTGGAAGAAAGAACAAAACATATCCCATTTCCATGTGTGCCTGGGGGAGGGCAGCCATAATTTGGAAGTTTCAGAACACTGATGCCCCTAATCCTTAATAGGGGGTAAGACCACTGCTCCCGTGCCACACCCTGCCTGTTTGGCTCCACGGATGGCCTCGCTTTCAAGGGGGAGGCTGCCTCCCTCCACCAGGCTGGGGGTCGGCGCGCAGGCGAGGGTGTCCCAGGGACGGGATTAGGTGAAGCGGGATCAGATGGAGCTTGGTCTGGAGGGCAGGGGTGCTCGGTCAGCTGGGGGAGGGTTACCGAGCTACGGGCTGCAAGCGAGTTGTGAGTGAGGAGGGGAACCTAGGGGGAAGAGGGGCGGGGGAGGGGGAGGGGTGGAAGATCGCTAGGAGGGGGAGGGGGACGGGAGGTGGGAGGCTCTCCTTCTCCCTGCAATAAATCGGCTTAGCGGACGAGAACCGAACAGCGCAGAAAGGATTAAAGAAAAGTCTGTATAATACAGCCGAGAGAGCGGCGAGTGGAGGGCGGGGAGAGGGGGAGGGACGGAGGGAGGGCGAGGGGAGGGGCGCTCGCGCAGCCGAGAGAGGCGAGCGCGAGGCGGAGAGAGCGCGATTCGGCTCCCAACTCCTGCGCTGCCGCCGATCCGACTCCGGGCTTCGGTGGACACCGCGCGGAGCCGAGGATCCGGGAGCTGCGGCGCGCCCGGAGGTCGCCCCGAGCGCGAGGGTCGCGGCGCCCGGCAGGGGCCGAGCCGAGTCGAGCCCGGCTCCCGGGCGGCCCGGCAGCGACGGCATGGGGGCGCCCCCGCGGCGCCCCGTGCTGCCCGCCACTGGCTCGGCCGGCGGCCGGAGGCAGGAGCGCGCCTGAGCCCATGGCTAGGGGCCCCGCCGCCGCCGCCGCCGCCGCCGCCGCCGCCTCGCCGCCGCCGCCAGCTGCCGGGCACCATGCGAGCCGCCCCGAGCCTCCGCGGCTGCGCCTGCCTGCTGCTCCCAGCGATCCTGGACCTGGCGCGCGGTGAGTGCGCGGGCGCGGGCCGGAGCCCGGCTGGGGATGCGCGCGGGGGCGGACAGCTGGCGGCGGGCGCGGGCCAGGGTCGCTCCCGAGAGGCTCCGGGTCCGAGCCCCGCTCCCGGCGTGGGGGTCTGCAGAGGTGATCTGCTTGACGAGGGAGGGAGGATGTCTCCTTTGAAGAGAGCGCTCGTGGGTCTGTGCCAGGGTGTGCGTGTGCGCGTGTGTATGAGCGTGTGTCTTTGTTGCGTCTCAGTGTGAGGGTGTCCGGGAGGGAGCTGTGTGTGGAGAGGCTGCCGGAGTGCATTTGGAGATGTGAGTGTGTGTAATGGTGTGTGAGCGAGAGAGTGTCTGGAGGGGTGTTTGAGTGTCCATGTCAGTTACACAGAGAAGGTGTGTGTGTGAGAAAGCGTGTGAGCCAGTGTTTGGGGGTGTGAGCGGGTGCCAGCTTCTCGGTGAGGGTGTGAAGTGTGTGAGCTTGTGTCATCGCATGTGTGAGCGTGTTACAGGGTGGATGGGTGTGTGAGGTGCGGCGTTGCACGCGTGTCCCAAGTGTATGGGTCCCTTTAGGGATGTGTGACAGGGAGTGGCTGTATTTCTGTTGGGGGGGGCACGGGGCGTGTGTGCATAGGAGGTGGGAGTGTGACACTTGAGCAGGAGTGTACGTCTCTGGGATGTGTGGAGGTGCAGGCATGCGGGGGTTGTGTTGCTTCGTGGGCCAGGAGTGTGTGTGCGTGCAGTGGAGTGTGTGGTTCTAGTGTGGAGGGAGGCATGGACGCGTCCGGGGGCTGAGAAGGTCTGAGCAGCGGTGTGTGTGCGTCCCGCATGGACTTGGTCCCGGCTGGGCTGAACCCATTGGAAGGAGGTCCCTAGAGAGAGTGATTGGTGCCTCCGCAGCTCCAGGGTCCAGGGTTCGCCGAAGCCTCGATGCTTCCAGCCCGGCGCCGCCGCCTGGTGGGTCTTAAGTGGCGCGGCAGTCCAACCTGGCGACCCCGGCACCTTTCAGGCAGCGAGCCAACACATTCGCTACGAGCTGGGCGGGAGGGAGGCTGGACCGGCGAAGAGCCGTGGGCGCGGAGACTAGAGGGTGCGCGTCCGCGATTCCCCCCTAAGCCTAGTACCAAACCTGGATGCCCAGAACCAGCCCATCTGGAGTTACATCCTGGCTCTGCCGCGGAGGCGGAGGAGGATGCGGGGTGCCAAAACGTGGCCATTGTGACCAGTAGGGTCTCAGTCCCTAGCCCAACTGGGTGATGAAGGTGGGGGAACCATCTCTGTCCTCTGCCGTGTGTGTGCCTTGCCCCACCGGGAGGTGCTTAGCCAAACTCTGAGAGAGTGCCTTCCGGGAAGGGGTGTCCCCCCTAAAATAACCGCACCCCGTCTACCCCGAGGTCCTTGAAGAGTGCTTGGTCTGCTGATGGGAGAAGCTGCAGAATTCGAGCCTGAATGGTGGTCCTGCTGGCAGAGAGCGGGGAGGGGTTGGTGTAAAGCAGAAGTAATGCAAGCCCTGTACTTTATCCCCCTACCCTTGGAACAACAGACCTTCCAAAGTGGATGAAAATCTCCCCCCAACTTTGGGGTGACGGCTCCCTCCCTCGGATGCCTCTAGAGGGAAAGGTTATATGGGGGCGGGGAGGGGGTGGTGTCCCGGTTCCAGCGCAACGGAGAGGGCACTGGGCTTTGTTGAAAGGCACCTGGAGCCCTCACCTGGACATTGAAGGGAGCGGGGATGGCTGGGGTGAGGAGGGGAGCACCCCTTTCCCCCGGAATGCGCAGAACCAGAGAGACGCGGCAGGGGTGAGGATGGCGACTGATGGGAAAGGCTTTGGTGGGAAACCCCGCTCCGTCAGGACCCCACCCTGAGATTTTCCCCAGAACCCGCGAGCAGCGTTCTTCGGGCTGCGGGGCTGCGGAGAGCTGAGCCGGCGTCTTGGCGCCTCCACTCCCCTGGCCCGCCTCTGCAACTGGCTGGAGGCTGGGGGATCTGGCGCCGGGGGTGAGCGCCTCTGGGCCGGGGGCAGCCGGCATGGCCTCTGAGCTCCGCTGCTCAGGGTGAGGGAAGAGCGCTGATCCGGATCGCAGATGGGAAACTTTCCGAGCGTGGGGCGCGCGCAGGGGTCCTGGGCAGCCGGGGAGCCCTCCCTTCCCTGCAGAGATGAGAGTGCTCGAGAGTGGGATCCCTCCTTACCCGCTCCAAATCCGTGCCCACGAAGGGGTGGGAGCACGAGAAGGGTCTGTACGAGATGCAACAGGCCGGCTTGCCGGGGGAGGGCGCCCTTCCTGGACGTGACCGAGAGCCGTGCACCTGGCACTTGGCTGTGCCGGACCACCTGCCAGGGGCTGCTTCGGAGGGCGGGGAGGGTAGAGTCCAGGGCAGGCATTCAGAAACACGCCTGCACAGTGGGGAGCGATGGCGGTCACTACTAGGGAGAGGCACGGCCAGTGCGCCCTCGCCGGTTCTGTTCCTATGGGCCGCAGAGCCAAGGAGCTCACCTTTGTGGAGAGGTGGGTCTGTGCACTGGGAGGAGAGAGCAGTCGGCTGCACACAGGACTGGCTGGGCTGGAAGTTCCTGCCCCTGCTTCCACTCCCCAGTATCTTGACTCTCCAAGAGGAGAAACCCGCTTGGTTTTTAACTCCTCAGTTCCCATTTTACCTGGTCTGGGCGCTTCTGGGAAGGCAGTGATGCACTCGTGCCTGGGCGGTAGCCTGGGAGAGAGAGGGTACCGGGCCCCGGGGGGCGCGGGGAAGAGAGTGGTTCATGGACCTGCCTCTTTGGGCCGTGGCAAAGTCTCCGCGAAGGCTAGCAGTGGGCAGGCCGAGTTAGGACGCGCCAAAGACCCCAGCCAGAGGCCCTTCCACTTCTCTCTTGGCAGCCGCGTGTCAACGGGTGGGTGGGATGCGGGGGCGGACTCGGCTGGGCCGAGGAAGCCGCAGCACCGAGACTGCAGGGGAGCTGTGCATGCACAAGCTGGCGTGAGGACTTTACGTACTTATGCTCCCTCACCATCTCCACCCGACGCCGGGGGCGCGGGGCGGGGCTCAGGCTCCCGCCCGGCTCGCACTCAGCCCCTGGCTGGGGAGTTAAGGGCCCTGCCGGGGCCAGGCTGCTCCGCCCCTGCTCCCCTTGCCGCCCCGCCCCCAGCCTGGCCCCTCCGCCAGCAATAAACCCCACTCCCTTCCCACCCAAGGTGCAAACTGGAGTTTTTCCTGAGAGGTTGAATTAGTTTTTGCTTTTTAAGTGCAGGGGATGTTAGAGCTGAAAGCGACCTCCAAGATCTCTTACTTCATTGGTTCTGAAACTTCTAATTTTTACCAGGAGAACCCTTTTAGTGTAGGAACTGTTTACCACCCCCTAAACCTGTTGCCTTGGACAAGATGATAGGCACAAAACGACAGCTGCCCTGGTAGAAGCGGGTACTGAGACGTGGCATCGAACGATCTTTCCGCAGCTGTCCCCTTAAACAATCTAACATTGCTCCTCTCCTTGTATCATAGCTGGGTTTTTGTTTTTTTTTTTCAATAGCCAGTATTACATGGATCAGCTGCAGTGTGGCCAGCACGTGCTAACTGCGGCACAGTCCTCGCCCATTGCAAGATGGGTTTAAGCTCTTCTTTTCACAGATTAGGAAACTGAGGCCCAGAGTTTTAAGATTTGTTAATGGCATGAGTACTGGCGCCTTCCGGGTCCCGACTGGTCCAGCGCCAGGCTCCCTCTTCCCTTCCAGTGTTCCTTGGACAGGGCGTGTGGGCAAGGGCTGGCAAGGTACCAGTGATGCCTTAGATTGGCCTGGCTACCCCAGCTTTTCAGAACATCCGTCTCACCCAGACCGGAATCTTGCTACAGTTGGAGGGAGGGGCGGTGGGGGAGGGGCGGTGGAAGGAGATTAAGTGACTCGCTGGGGTTTCTGGGTTATAGCAGTGGTGACTTCAAAGCCGGAGACCAAAGAGCCAAACAAAGAGGAGGCTGGTTAGTTCTGTTAACTGGGTTTCCTGGGATCCATGGAGGTGTCTAACCTGGCTTGCCACCCAGTCCACCTCTGCTCCATCCCCAGGCCCCTTGAAATTCATTTATTTAGCCCTGACTGAGCTCTCACTATGTGCCAGCATGGTGCCATGCGCTTTGTTCTTCTTGTCTTGTTTAATAACCACCCTGAGAGTTAAAGTGATTTTCCAGATGGGGAAGCTGAGGCTCAGAGAGGTTAAGTGACTTGTCCACGGCCACCCAGTCAGTAAGTGGCAAACTGAGATTCAGACCCAGGACTGTCTCTTTCCCTCTGTGCTCTGCTGTCTCCTAGTGAGAAGGGGTCTCAGTCGCTTCCTCGGCTCCAGCCACACAGACAGTTGTCGTGTGTCCAATGCCCAGTCCGGATGCCTTACTCTTTCCCAAATCCCAGTGAGATAAAATTGTCCAGTATGTCCATCTGCACAGATGGGAGACGGGGTGTCCCTGAAAGCCCTCGTCATCATCAAGAGAATGAATGGGCATCTGTTGTGGGCAGAGCACATCTGAAAAGAGAAAGACCTATGATGGTGACCATCATTCCAGTGGGGCGAGAGGTCGGGCATGTACCCATAAAGATGAATGAAAATCCAGGTGGAAATTTGTTGATACCTGCTGGATGCCAAGTGGATTGATGTCCCCTACAGGAGGTTCTCGGGGGAAGAGTGATTATTTGGGGGGTATAAAGGGAATGCTTCAGAGAGGAGGGAGAACTTGAACTAGACCTTGAAGCAAAGGGAGAACATTAATAAGCCAAGGGCTAATGCTCCAGGGAGGGAAACCCGTGGGAGCAGAGAACTGGAGGTAGGACTGTGTGTGGTGGGACCAGCTCAACTCAAGGCTGTCTTTCTTGAGTCTAGTTGAAGACTGAGAGAAAGAAGAGTGACATTACAGATAGTTCCCATTTATCACGCACCTGTTAGACGTCCTTTATGCATTAAATGCTCTAAACAATCCATGAGGCGGTGTCATTAGCCATGTTTTGCAGGTGAGGACAAGAGGCCCAAGAAACCTCTCTCTTTCTCCCCCTCCCCCCTTCCTTCCTTTCTTTTCTTTCTTAAATAATGAATGAGGCTCAGAACCTTTTTTAAGTGGAAGAACCAGGAGTTTCAAACCCAGGTCTGAAGCAATCCAAAGACACTGCTGCTCCTGGAGGAGAGGAGAAAGGATTTATTTTTTCTTCGCTGGAAGGAGGAATGCAGCAGCTTCTACCATATGCAAGAGGGTGCAAAGCGCCCCCGCTTTAAACAATAAATGTCAGTGGAGGTGAAACATGGGACATTAATTCCTAAGAGGCGTCTGTCTTCAGGATGAAGTTCCTGGGAAGGAACCAGGTGGGTGAGATCCTGGAACCCACCTTTACACTTGCAGTGAGGTCCGGTGGCATAGGGGGCTCGTGATCACCAAGACCTATTGGCCAAGATTCCATGGATGGAGCAAATACATACAGTATTTACAGACCTAGAGGTTTAGAGAGTAGCAGCCCAAAGGAGCAGGAAAGGACATTGTGACACCCAGGAAAGGAATCTGGCGTTTAGCGTGTCCACCAGCCATTCCTACTTCTCCCGGCAACACGTCAGATTTGCCCTGGGGAATTATTCACCACCCTACTAATTGCACACCATCTTGGTAGGTGGCACAATCAGCTAAGATGAGCGCATCTGACAAAGTCTCCCTGGAAGCTGAATATTGAACAGAGGAAGACAGAGAACTACTGGAAAGTCCCCTTATCAATGGGGGCCCCAAGACGCTGTACTTTTCTGGTTTCCCCAGGGCTAATAATGATGGGACTTTCCTCCCAGGGTGTTGACAGGATGGAACGAATCATGATGAACAAAGCTCTTAGCTTAATCCTGTGGGCTCAGATGACTGTTACCAGTATTAACCATGGTTATGTCAGAGCTGCTCCAGCTCAAGCAGCGTGGGTCCTCCCAGTACCAGGCTCCAGTTTGTCCTTGTGTTCCATGAATTCCCCATAATGTTCCACCAGTTACTGTTTTTGGCTTGAGTTGTCTGGAGTTGATTTCTGCCTCTTATAAGAGAAGGACTCCACTTGATACCCTCCCTAGGCATGATGAACCTTAGAGTTGCTGATTGCCGCTCTTGGTAACTCCTGGAGGATGGTTCATGGCCTGCTGCCTGGGGGTGACTGATTCCCCCGCCTGCTCCCTGGCTTTCCCTGGAGGCTCGACCCATTGTCCCCCATCCACACCCACACTGGGTGCAGTCAAGACCCAAGACCCAAGTTGTTTCTCCCAGTGAAATTCGGGGGTAGAACCAGTCTCACTGGGACCCTCCCATCCCCTACCCTAGTAGACTAGAAGCTCCATGAAGTCGGGGACCCTGTCTGGTTCTGCTCTTCCCCACAAAACACATGGTGGATGCTCACCCACAACCCGCTCATGGTGGGTTGTTTGGATGAATAAAGCATCTTTGGCCTTTAGACATGTGCGTCCTGGTGCTGGGGTACGTGGGGAGGTGTTGGGTGTGTGGCTTTCTACAGAAAAGTGTATGCAAAGGCTTATGCCGTGTGAAATTTAGGCTGGATTCACAGGTGAACTTCCTGTTGGTAAATTTCTGCTCCTGGAACTACATTCTGTCTTTCTTGAAGACTCTCAGATAATCAAAGTGATGCCTACTCTGACTCCAGACCTCCTAACTCTCCACCTGCGGGTGGTACTTGAGCGTTGACGAGATGCTTCCACGCCCATCCTTCCATTTAGTTCTCACATCAGACGTGAAGGAGGCTACTCTTGTATCCAGTGAATAGGCCAGGGAAACTGAGCCTCAGGGAGATGGAAAGATGGTGGTAGGAAGTGGCTGGACTGGAATCTGGATTTTGTCGCTGCACACTCAGCCTTCCTTCCCTCCCCAACCCATTGCGCTGTTTCATTCACACACACCCCTAGGTTTTTGGAATGAGACAGGTCAGCTCCCCATGAGCTCACAGGCCAGTAAACTGACCAGAAAGCTTGCCCTGTGAGCTGAGTGCTGCTGTAGCCATTTTGCTGATGTGACCTCCTCCCTCCTCCACGGCTGCCCAGATGGGTGTTGTATCCCCAGTCCACAGGGGAGGTTGCTGCTGCAGTCACACGGCCTGGGGACCGGAGCCGCCACCTCTCTGCCCCGCAGACTTGGCCTCTGCTCAGAGGTTTCTGGCCTTAGCGTCATGTCCTCCACCTCCTCCCCCACTTCTGCCCTTTCCTGGCTCAGAGAGCAGACATCTGCCCTCAGCCAGCACAGCCCCTGACTCCCCGTACATCTCCCTCCAAGTCTCTGCTCACCCACTTCTGGCCCTCCACAACCCTCAGGTGTCCCCTGAGGGTGCTGCCAGCAGCACTTTGGCAACATGCTGTTAAAACAACCCTCCTCTGGGGCTGGAAATGGTCATCGGTTGGTCTCCCCATTGAACAGAGAGCTCTTGAGGGCAGGCATCCCTGCACCACTGGCTCTGGCACAAGGCCTGGCTCTGAGCAAATCTTCAAGATGTGTTTGTTGAATGACTGACTGACTGATGAATGAATGATGTCTCCCCTGAATCTGGGGTTTGGTCCAGACACTGAGCCCAGGGCCTGTTTCCTGGCCCTGCTCAATCACCTCTGGAAGTCCTTTCTGGTGTGAGAATGTGTCCATTGTCCAGCTCTGCCCACCATCACTCAAACTGGCATCACGGCTGGCGTCTGGGGGATGAGCCAACAGTAGAAGGTGGAGGGAAGACTAAAGGGCTTCCTGTTCCTTCTAGGTTCTCCTTGTTTGGTGATGGGTGCAGGGTTTGGGGAAGGAGGGAAGGAAGGAAGAAAGGAGGGGGAGGAAGGAAGGAAGGAAGGAAGGAAGGAAGGAAGGGAGGAAGGAAGGAAGGAAGGAGGGGGCAACTATTATGTGCTAGGTCCCGTGCTAGCCGTGTTCCCACAAACTCATATTAAAGCCTCCCAGAAACTCCCGTTTGGGAGATAACAGTCTCCCCATTTTATAGATGAGGAATGAGGCTTAGAGAGATCGTGTGATTTGCCTAAAGTCCCACTGCTAGTGAGGGACAGACCTGGATTCACACCCGGGCATTGATTTACACATCTCTCCCCAGCTCTGAGTTTACCTTATTGGTGGCTTGAAATTGACCAGGGCAGGAGTATTTATGCCATGGAATGAGCAAACACTGCAGATCAGAGCTCTCCCCAGCCCAGAGCTAGCTGTTAAACATTTACCAGCACGCCGCTGGGCCTGCCCATCCTTCCTCACTTGCGGCCTCTGTGGAAGAGCCACTCGGTGGTCATTAATATGCTTTGGTTTTCATGTGAACTGGGTTCAAAGCCTAGCCCGGCCACTTCCTAGCAGAGTATATACTTGGGCAAGTCACTACCTCTCTGAGTCATGGTTTCCCCATCTTTTGAAAATAGAGGGTGTTGTAGCGATAAATGAGATGAATACATGAAAGCCCCTGGCACGCAACTAGCCCTCAGTCTTGACCCCTCCCTTCCTCCTGACCCTCAGGATGGGGTCAGCTGGCCATGGGGTCCCTCTGAGAGGCTCAGTAAGCTCGCACTTTCTTCTCCCTCCCCTGGAAGCTGACTTTGGAGTCAAGGCAAGGGATCCAGTCACTTCTGTTAATTGAGCAGCTGCGCCAACCTCATTCTGGATTGGCAGAGGCCTCCCTTAAGGAGTTTTGGCTCGTTGGCCACCCCACACAGCACGGGCTCATTTGAGAACAATAAAAGATTATGTATAATAAATGGCCAATACGAGGATACCAAGAATAAATCCTTGGAAACTAAAGGGAGTGGCCCAGGAAGGCTCTGAGGGATTGAAACAATCTTGGGAGGTAGGGAGGGAATCCCAGGCCGGAGAGCAGCACGCGCGAAGCCCTGGAGGGGGGAATGAGGACGCTGTCAGGCTGTGTGAGGATGGGAGACAGAGAGGCAGCTGGCCTCACTTGAGCATAAGGTGCTCACTGAGAAGCGGGGAATGAGGTTGAAGCTGTTGGCCAGGGCCTGCTCGCCAGGGCAAGGGGTCTGGATTTGAGCCTGGGAGCTACGGGGGGCAGTTGAAGAGAGAGGAGTGACATTCCCAGACCAGGGCTCTAGGAAGATGAATTTGGCTTTTCTGGGCCACCTGAAACCGGAAACTCTTTGCCACGCCATTGTGTTATAAATGATTGCTCTGGGGTGCCCAAAGAGACAATGGTCTCGTGGCAGAAGTGCCATTATTTGGACACTACCCACCTCTCCCACAGTGTCCAGACCTGGCAAGGAGGGAAAACCAGACCCCCGCCTGGAATGGAGCTGTTCCACCTTGAGCCTGAACCAAGTGTGATGGGGGTAGCTTCTCCTGGGGAGAAGCATCTACATCCCCAGGGGGCATGGGCTCCGGGGTCTGGCCTGAGTTCAGATCCCATCTCCACCACTTATCCAGTGTGTGAACTCCGATCACCTCTTTGTTGCTTTCAGCCTTGATGTCTCCAGCTGAGCACGCGACTCATCATGGTGGCTTCGTGGGGTGGGGCTGCTGGGAAGGGGAAATTCACGTAATACGAGGGGTCTGTATGCAGGGTACCTAGCACACAGCAGGTGTGGGAATAGTGGCTGCTGCTGTTATAATGACATTTGGAATGCCCCCAATCTGAAGAGGAAGAAGTGTTTACTAAGCCCCAGTGCCCATTGTAGGTTTCCCACATGGAGCGAGTCCTCAGGTTTGGAATTACAGAGCATTGGGGCCAGGAGGGAGCTGGGAGATTAAATGCACTATATCCTTCCCCCCATTTTAGAGCTGAGAAAACTGAGGCCAGAGAGGGTGACTTTCCCGCTGTTGCCCACACCGTGCGTGATGTGTGTGCGCGTGGTGGTGGTGGGGGGTGCAGGTCTTCTCCCTCGAGGTCCTGGGGGCCATCCCAGGGCTCAGTCAGGCAGACCCACCACCCAAGAGCCTTGCGTGGGGAGCATCAGGGTGCCCCAGACTTGGGTGGGGATCTTGGCGGCACTCCAGCGGAGAGCAACCCCCAGCCTCATACATCACAGGAGCAGCTTGGGAGTCACCAGGGAGAGAGGCAGCTGAGCTGTTGGGGTTTTTTTGTTCCTTTGCCAAGCTGTTCCCTTTGCCCTTTTGTTTCTCTTTCTGCAGAGGCACTCAGCGCTGCTCCAGCGGGGCTGTTTGTCACCAATCATTGGCGCCTCCATTATCTTCCAAGCACCGTCTCTTCCTCCCCGCTGCTTAATGCTGCCCCAAAGGAAGGCGTTCATCACCGTCTGCCCTGGCATCGTGCAGGGCTGGGCATGGGGAGGGGGCAGTGCAGGGGCTCAGATGCCCTGGCAAGGTGAAGACAGAGGCTGGCATGGCCAGAGGGTGGGTGGCGTCCGCATCTAGAGCTGGTGATCAGTGCCGGAGTGCGCAGGATTTTGTCAGGTGGGTAATTCAGGCCATACCGTAACCCAAGGCCAGGTGCCTGGTTCTACAGAAGCAGGTGATACCTTGCTAATTGTCACCAAGCACCTAATATCCCAGTCAGAGGCGGAGGGAGTGAGATGGGGGCAGCAAAAGCAACCACATCACAAAAGCTTCTTTGTTTGCTCGGTGGCAGCAGAGAAGTGGACCTGAGCTCAGCTTGGAGAGGAGGAGGCATGTTGGAAGTCGAATTCCTAAGCCTGTCTCCCCACTGAGGAGCCTGGAGGGAGGAGAGCAACCGGGTGGGGAGGAATAGAGTTACTTAACCAGGAAGAGCTAGTGGTTCCCAGGACAGTCTGAATGCAGAGAGCAGTTTCTTGTTGCAAGAAGCAGTATAGTTCATTCATTCATTCAATTACTGATTCATCCGCTGGTGCATCGAGAATTAATTGAATGCTCCTGGCAATCAAGCACCGTGCTGTTCTAGAAATCCAGAGGAGAATGAATAGGCGAGTTCTTGCCCTCATGGGGCTTACAGTCCAGAGCTGTGTTCAACATGGAGCTGTGTGTGACAACTGACATTTACATTAAAACTCAACAACGTGTCTCGGCTTTTATTTAACCGAATGAAACAGAGTTCAGTTTTTCAGCCACACCAGCCACACTTCACGGGCTCAATAGCCACACGTGGCAGGTGGCTCCTGTATTGGGCAGCACAGCTGTGGGTAAGACGTCTCCATCACTGTGGAAAGCTCTATTGGACAGTGCAGGTCTAGGGCAATGTTCCTCTTTAGGTGGGGCCTCCCCATGGGCAATAAATAGCAAGGAGTCACAGAGAGGGAGGGTCTTCCCTGTTCCTTTCTCATGCTGTCCTCCTAGTTATGCCAAGGAGAAAGCCTCAGGCTGATGCCATCCTGTCTTTAACGCCCCTTCGCTTGCTAATCTCTCTTTGCAACAAAAACAGGTGTGGGGCAACATGCCTGCAGTGAGCCAGAGGGAGTAAAAGTTTTAATAACAGTGTTTTGTTTTCATTATAATTCTTTTTCAGTCATCCTCTGTTTAAGGCAAGTGAGACTGGTTTGCCATTTGGGGCAGTGATTTAAATTCACTCTCTCTTTTTTAAATGGCTTATTTAAGTAAAAAAATGAGTCAAGTTAAAGAAAAATGTTAAGTGCATAGTGGAGCAGGTGGCGCGCAGATGTGGCCAATCTGGGCAGCTGCGGGTGTGAACGTCTGTGGCTGAGAAACCGCAGTTCAGATGGAATGACATGGGCTTTGGAGGCAGAGGAGGGCTGGGGTTTCAGTGCCACTGTTTGTAAGCTCTGTAATCTGGGGACACTTTCTTTCTCTCTGTACCAACCAGGTTCCAGCAGGAAACACCTAGCTCAACCTGGGGGGTCCATGAAGGGCTTATTAAAGGGACTACTGGCTTTAGGGTTTAGGGAGGGCAGCCCTTGGGCCCAAGAACAGTGGGGAGTTACTACCACCTGTAGCAACTGGAGAGAGGGCTGTGTGAAGAGGGCTGCGTGCAGGACTGTGGCTCTGGGTAGAGGGATGCAGCCAACTCTTGGGGACCTGGCAGGGAGCTGGAGGAAGAAATACCTCAATTTCATCCTCCTCCTGCCTTTGGGTCTCTTGCTGTTGCTGCCCATTGTCCAAACTCAGTTGGAAGCCCATGCAATTGGGCTCCCAGGCACAGAACGGGTGGAGAAGGGAAAAGAGTGAGCTGGGGAGCAAACAGCAGAGATATAACACCATCCTGCTAAGCTAAGCCTCAGTTTCCCTGTCTAGAAAATGGAGGTTGCACTACATACCCAACAGAGTTGCTAAGATGATGGAAAGAGATGACGTGTGATGCTAATAAATAATTGGTCACTACTTATATTAATAACAATCACGGTACTAAAATGCCTGCCCTCATGCCCCATCCTGTGCTAGATGCTAGATTTTCCTGAGCCAAAATGTAGCATATGAGAACGGGGCTTTACAAACGTGGAACTGGCCTTTCAGGGGCACGTGAACTTGAAGGGACAGGTAACTTTGGGAGAACGTTGCAGTTTGCAGAGAGGAAATGCCTGCACCCTCCACTGCTGGTATTGACGGTTGTGATGTGTTGTCTCTGCTCAAGACTCTTCAATGTCCCCACACGTCCCTGTCCCCTGGTCCATCACACCGATTGATTACTCCACCCCAGGGCATACCGATGCCTCGTTCCCCAGTCTATTTTCCACCCCATTTCCCACAGAGAGGTTCTTTCTTCTTAGATCCATTTAGGTAATCCTTCCTGCCATCCCCACTGGCTCTTACCATGTGCAGTCTGGTCCACATCCATCATGAACGGGCTCAGAGTTCCTTCCTCCCAAGGGGACAGGCAGGTGCTCTCCAAGTCTTAGCTCTTCTTGCCAGATGCTGCTTCCTCCCTTGCAGGTGGGGTAGAAGGGAGTTAACAGTGAGTAAGTTAGCCCTTTGGATCATCAGACCTTTATCCTTCATCTGAAAGCTGAGAGTGCCAATTTTACATTTAGAGGGACCTTCTCAGCAAGTCGCTGGAGTCTGCGGGGGGGGGGGGCACGCTGGCTTCTAAATGGAGTGACTGTTTCCTGGGAAAACGGCCACCAACAGCCCCTTTGGCTCCCAGCTTCTCAGTTGGCTCAGGGGACTGTCCTCGTGTCCCTCTATTTTCCTTTGTCCGGCCCTTTTTTCCACCTACCTTGACTGTTCAGATTGACTTTGATGAGGCCTAATTTTGCCAGTTGAAATTTGAGACGCTTATACATTCGGTGCTTTGCTGAAATGGCTGTGACAAATACCAGCGGCAATTTCGTCCCCGGCTTATTTATTCTCTGAAGTGCTCTGGGCAAGACAGAGTGCCCCTGCCCCTTGCCCACGTGCCGTCTGTGGACACTGCCATCTTCCCCCAGCCCTGCTACAGCCCTGACCCCCTGCAGGTCGGTCTCAGCCCTGCCTACTGACTCAGTGACAGCGTGCTCCTTTGGAGGGGGGGATCGATCGCTCACTGGAGGTCAATATTCCTTAGGAAAACCTCCAACAGCCCCCTCGGGTCTCAGTGTCCAAGTTGGTGGAGGTGACATTCCTTTGTTCAGCCGCCTTTCCATCTACCTGACTGTTCACATTAACTTAGATGAGACTCGTTTCCAGTTGAATATGGGACCGTGTCCTGCAGGCTGGACCTCCCCTATGTGCAGGCTGCGGGGCATCCATCATAGTGCTGTTGGACCACTCCTTGGCCCGGGCCTGGGTCTCAGGGGGAGCTTTTGTTGCCCGCCATGCTCATGTCCCGGGGTGGTGGAGTGGTGCTTTCTGGTTACCAGCTCTGAACCATGCCCTGGGGCACAGTGCAGAGACTGCTAAACTTCAGTCACCTCCTTCATGACTTTATCTACATCCCACCCAGGTTATTTCTTACATCATGGTTTTCTTAAAATCAAATTTAAACTGATTCCCTCTATTTTCATTTGTATTTTACAAAGGAATAATGTATAGGCTTGTTGTACTGAGTAGACATATTTTTTCTTAATTCACATTAAACATGTGACCATTTGCATTTTTAAAAAAGCTTCTCTGTGCCACTTGGCCTCATCCTGCAAGCGACCGTAGAAAACATCAGTTTGGTGGAAAGGACGCCAGCCTTGGATCTGATTTCAACTCCTCCATCAACTTGCAGCCTCACTCGCTCACCCTCCCCCACTCCTCTGAGCCTTAGGTCCATAAAACAAAGGAGTGAGTCTGGACGACCCAGTTCTAAGATTCTTGGATGGATAATAAGATTGGGAAGGAGAGTACTGTCGTCTAGGTCCAAAATACTTCCTTTAAGACATATCTGATGCCTCCAAATTCCCACCTTTGGGATGAAGCGTCCCGCCTCCAGGCGGTTGTTGCTAAGAGCAGGTGTCTATGCTGACGATGCTCCAATAGCCACTCATTTCCTTGGAGCACAAGCTCGGCCTCATTTCAGTTCCATTCAGCAGCCGTTTACTGAGCACCTGCTCTGAGTTGCGCCCTGTGCCAGGGCTGGCACTAAGGTGCAAATGAGACCCAGTGCCTGTCCTCAGGGAGCCCACAGTCTCCTGGGGCAGATAGGCAGGCGAACAAATAAATTATGGAATAATATTGAAAATTCTAAAATTGAAATAGCTACCAAGTCCTTATGGGAACGTAGAAGAGGGAATGACTAATCCACTGAGGTGTTAGGGAAAGTCCTATATCATCAGAGAGGTTAAGCCACTTGCTCAGGTTTGCACAGCTACTAAGTGGTTGAGCTTTGAACGTAGGATGTCTCACGCTTTAACCGCTTTCTGTCCTCTCTGCCTTCTTGCTTCTCTGCCGGAGATCCCTTCCAACTTGACCTTTTGTGATTCTGGGGCTCTCTGGACCTCCCATCCTGCTCCTACGTGCCTCTGGGGGAGGGGGTCAGGGGCTCCAGCAGCAGCGGGATCTGGCCCTGCGCCCCCTGCCTGGGCAGTCACTGGGTGGCGGCTCAGCTCTGCTCTGTTGTCTCTGGCCTCGTTATTATTCTTTCTTTCCAGCATGCTGCTAAAAGCTTCCCGCAGAGAGCACACAGCCCAGCTCTTTATTTATTTATTTAATTTATTATTTTTTAAAATTGTATTCATTTGTTTATTTTTGGCTGTGTTGGGTCTATGTTGCTGAGCGCGGGCTTTTTCTAGTTGCGGCGAGAGGGGGCTACTCTTCGTTGCGGTGCGCGGGCTTCTCATTGTGGTGGCTTGTCTTATTGCGGAGCACAGGCTCTAGGCACGTGGGCTTCAGTAGTTGTGGCACACGGGCTTAGTTGCTCCGCGGCATGTGGGATCTTCCTAGACAAGGGCTCGAACCTGTGTCCCTGCACTGGCAGGCGAATTCTTAACCACTGTGCCACCAGGGAAGTCCAACCCAGCCCTTTAAAATTTAAAGGGCTTTACTTAAATAATGTTATTTCCCTTGGAAAGGAGACAGAAGAGGTATTTACAGTGGTTAAATTAGTGCAGTGTGTGGGTCCGAGCAGACGAATGTGGGGTTCGGTGGGCGTGGAGGTGGCCAGGGAGAAGTTCATGGCAATGGGAGGGGCTATGGCTCATCACCCCTCCCTCTCATTCCCCAGAAAGCATGACCTCAGAGGGGACCTATTGTGCACAGAGTTCTGGGAAGAGCACTGGGTGCCACCTGTGGGGAACCACTTGGGAGAACATGAATCTGGACAAAAAGCCTAACCCTCGGGCTTCCCTGGTGGCGCAGTGGTTGAGAGTCCGCCTGCCGATGCAGGGGACACGGGTTCGTGCCCCGGGCCGGGAAGATCCCACATGCCGCGGAGCAGCTGGGCCCGTGAGCCATGGCCGCTGAGCCTGCGCGTCCGGAGCCTGTGCTCCGCAACGGGAGAGGCCACAACAGTGAGAGGCCCGCGTACCGCAAAAAAAAAAAAAAAAAAAAAGCCTAACCCTCCTGCCACATAGGACCTCAGCACTGAAGACTTGGTACTCCTAGATGCCCCAGGGCCTTTGCACTTGTCATTCACTTGGCTGGAAACTACTTCCTTCTTCAGACTAAGTCCTATTCATCATTCAGGTCTCACTTTAGACATCATTTATTCAACGAACATTTTCTGTGCACCTACTATGTTCACACAGCACCATGGGGCACAGATGCCATTTGTAACTCATCTCCGTGCTTCCTGTACCTGGTGTAGTTCTGGCACAGAGCGGGCATCAGTAAGTGTTTATGGAACTGATAAGAGCCCGTGTGGATGCTGTGGGACCTGGAAGAACGATAGAGTTGCCTTTCCAATGCTTATAGCGTCATTGGAGATTCATGTCAAAGACATTTTGAGCTCTGAATGAACCTATTATGGCTGGCAGACTCATACCCACTCAGGGAAGAAAGGGAGAATTCCTTCCTTCTTTCTTTGGTCATATATTTTTTGGCCATATATCCATCTATCTACCCATCCATCCTTCCATCCATTCACCCATCCTTTCATTCATCTGACAAACTGGACACTTACCACGTTCCAGATAGTGTGCTAGGCACTAGAGATATGGTGGTGAATAGAAACAGATAAAGATAAAGCCTGCCCTCCTGGAGCTTACCTTCCAAAGTACATACATGAACACATAACAAGAGGAAGTAATAGTTGCTATGAAGAAGAATAGGGCCTGGTAAGTGTGCTGGCCAAGTGTAGATGTGTGGCATCAGGGAGGGGCCCTATCACTGAGCAGCTACTATGTCTCAGACCCTGTGCAACCCTGGCTGGAAACAAGTAAAGAAGCATAATCACTGGCCACAGTGAATGTTAGGATGGTGAGAGCTGGGATACGTTTGGTAGTGACCAGGGAAGTTTCATGATCAGGGAGGCCTCCAGTGAAGTTCTGAGACATGAGCTGGGCCTTGGAGTGGGGGAGTTTAGGCAGGATTTGGCAGACCCATGGTTTTCAAACTGTGCTCCTTGGAACCCCAGTTTCCCATGGACGTACCTCCCATACCACTTTGGGCAGCCAGAATGTGAGTCAAGGTAATGGTTCAGGGGGTCCTTGTCCCCAAATCGATGCAGGAGCTCTGCTTTGCCTCTTTTCCAGACTGACTTCTACTTCAGCTTTACTCTGAATGAAGGAATTTGAAAATGAGTGGATTGCATGATGGGGAGGAAGTATGGACCTCCTCAGGGCTAGTAGAGGAGGTTCTAGCGTTTTTCTGTTAAATTCAACCCCTCGTTTCATGCTACGTACGGGGAGACTGAGGCCCAGAGGGGCCAGCGGCTTGTACCAGGTCCCCAGCAGGAGGGGACAATTTCTGGGAGAAAAGCCTCTGATTTCCGCCTCTTTCCAAGCTGGAAGGGAGGCCTGTGAGAAAGCCCCACGCCCACCCCGGCCCTGGCCCAGAGGCTTGGGTCTTGTTGCCCCCGTAACTTGTGCCTGCCCCGACCCCCAGACAGCCTCAGGGTACCCCCTATAAACCTTTCTCCTTTGCCAGCCCAACTGGTCTACCCCACCCCCACGGGAGCCTGGAATTAGACGAAATATTTAATGATCCCACGCTTCGTTATGTTTTATTAAAAGCGCCCGTGCTGGCTTCTCCTGGCACATCTGCCAGGCCCAGTCCTGGGGCTTCCTCTCCCTCCAAACCACCACCTCTCACGGCCCGGGGAGGCAGACGGCTGCCACCTCCTTCCCTCACAGAGCGGGGCCCCCAGCCGGGCTGTCCTGCAGGTAAAGGCAGACTTGGGGATTTAGAATGATAATTCCGTGTGTTCACACATCCCTCACCCCATCTGGTCCTGCAGCTACCGCTAGAGGGAATTGGTTCAGAGAGGAACGAGTCCAAAGGGAGATGCACCTGGTCCTGCGTTCTTGACGCTCTCTGTGCAACCGTGCACATCCAAGATCAGGCTGGCTTTCCTCCCCAGGCTGCTCATGTTATAGCCACCAGCGACCGGAGGGAATGCCTTGCTCTCAGCAGGCTGTCGGGCTTCCAGGAGGAAAACACTGGCGTCCAGGTATTTT
Source organism: Delphinapterus leucas (assembly GCF_059928025.1). Classification (NCBI taxonomy): domain Eukaryota; kingdom Metazoa; phylum Chordata; class Mammalia; order Artiodactyla; family Monodontidae; genus Delphinapterus; species Delphinapterus leucas. The sequence goes on along the minus strand of NC_143129.1, from coordinate 176,955,227 downwards.
TGGTAGAGAAGCAGCTCTCCCCTTCCCTCCTGGTGGGACGTGCTGTGCCCTATCCGGGGGCCGGGTAGAGTGCTTCGAATGCGTGGCCCACCTCGTTCTGAATGGCCGCTGAGTCACCTGCTAGATGTGTCATCTGGGGCAAGGCGTGTAACTGCTCTGAGCCTGTTTCTCAACTGACACGTAGTAGACACTGAATACACAGTAGCAATGGTTTTTTTAATAGGATCCCCCACTAAAGGAGAGAGGGCATTTAATCAGCTCTTCATTTGAGGGGAGAGGGAAGTGATAACCTTGCATATCATCATCATTATTATTAGCTAATACTAATGGAGAACTTGCTATTCATTTACCAGATACTTTTTGATCTCCTACTACGTGCCCAGGGAGACAATGTGAATGGGACAGTCAAGAGCTTAGGCCTCACGGGACTGACATCCTGGTGGCGAGGCAGGAACAAACACATAGGTAAATAGCCTAACTCTGGATGATGCCATATTGTGAGGAGAACGCGGGGCTATGGGATAGTCAGGGGCTTAGGGACAGAGCAGCTTCTCTAGGTTGCGTGGTCCAGGAAGGCTTCTTGGAGGAGGTGCCTTCTGAGCTGAAAAGGGAGAAGAAAAGAAGCAGGGAAAGTCTCACTGAGCTCCGACGTTGGCGTCTCCTGACCGGGCTGCATGTCTGTAGCTAACTTCTTCTGATGGGGTCTTCCCTGGACCCTGCTCCCCAGCATTAGGAATGACCACCTGCCATTCTCTGACACCAGTGCTGTGAACTCAGCTGGCCCATGGTGATGGCACCCCCTCCAGGCCTGGGACAAAGGCCCCAAGGAAGCAGGAGGCCAGGGACTGTGTTAGGTACATTCTTGACCTGTTCTCCCTTAATTCTTGCACATCCCTAGGAGGTGGGTCCTGTGGCGTTCTCCATTTTGCAGACAAGGAGGCTGGGACTCAGAGGTGAAAATCTCAGAGCTGGTGTGACTAGGAGCTGGGATTTGAACCGAGGTCTGACTCAGTGCCTTCTGCATTAGGCTCCGCCTCTTGCTGGCTTGCTGTGTCTATCTGTGTTGCGTGTCCAGTGGGAGGACCAAGAAAGCGGAAAAGTCCACCTTCTCTTGTTCCACCTTGGACCCCCAGGGTGCCTCTGGCCTGGGGCTGGAGCCCTAGGCGAGTGCGGAGGTGAGTGGCCGGGTGGCAGGGAGCCCACAGAGTATCGATGGCTCTCAAAGCTGGCAGGCGTCGGGAAGCAGAAAGGTATTAATTAGCAGTTATTCCCCAGCAGTGAGGAGTTGGATGGAGATTAAGGTGGCAGCCCGTGCATCCGTTTTGTAGCAGCCGAGAAGCAACAGTAAATCAGTGCTATGAATCGATGCTGTAAGAGGGAGGTATGTTTTTTTTTCTTTTTCTCTTTTTTTTTTTTTTGCGGTACACGGGCCTCTCACTGTTGTGGCCTCTCCCGTTGCGGAGCGCAGGCACTGGACGCGCAGGCTCAGCGGCCATTGCTCACGGGCCCAGCCGCTCCGCGGCATGTGGGATCTTCCCGGACCGGGGCACGAACCCGTGTTCCCTGCATCGGCAGGCGGACTCTCAACCACTGCGCCACCAGGGAAGCCCGGGAGGTATGTTTTAATCTTATTAGCGGTATAGCATTACAGGGAGCGAGGGGGGAGAATTCCTCACTTGCGGAGCCTGGGGCAGGAAGGAGGGAAAGTGATAGGACCTTGGACCACCTGGGAGGGCACCAGGATGGAGAACTTTGACCCCTGTTGGGAATAGGAAGGAGGGATGGAAGGTGGGAGAGTGGTGAGAGGGAGGAGAGGAGGACTGGGTCAGCAGAGGGGACCCCTCCAGTCTTCCCAAGGGGCTCCGCCATAGACTTAGTCCTACTGTGCACCCCCTCCACCCCTCCCATGAATGGAGGGCTCTGGGATGGACATTGGTTCAACTGCCGGGCCCGGATGAGGTTCTCACTCAGGCACTGACCCTCTCTGGGCTCTCGGCCCAGACACACGCCCGCCCACAGTGAAGGCTTAGAGGCTGAGCAATAGGGTGGTGGGTGGAGGGCAGGAGCTGGTGCCTCTGGGTGGGTGTGAGGGAGAGGACAGCATGATCACGGCCAGTGCCCTGCACGGTAGGCCCTGAGGGCACGGCCTTTAGTCTCCCAACAGCCATCGCGGTGGACGTTTGGCCCCCATGAACAGAGGGGAACAGACATGAGACGTGAGGGACCAGCTCAGGTGTAGCAACGCCAGCATCTGGCGCCATCTCTGACCAGTAAAAGCATCGACCACCCCCGGCAAAAGCCGTGGGAAAACCCATGTGATCCAGCCTCTGAGTGTGACGAGGGTCTCAGAGACGGGTCACCCGCTTCTTCCCCTCCCCTTCCTCGGTTCCACTCTCCACACCAGGACGAGGAGCTCCTGTGGGAAGGAGACAGGGAGGCAGAGGAAAAGGTGGCAAAACCAAAGCAGGAAGAATAAATCATAAGCATCTGCCTTTCTGTTCCACCCAAGGTTAGTGGCTGAGTCCCTATGGGCCTCACTTTCCCTCCCAGATTTCTCAGGGCTCTTCTAGCTGGAACATTCTCAGATTCTGTTTCTCCCTTCTTAAATTATCAGTTGCCTGCTATGCCATTTAATCCTCTCCCTATCCCCTGTGACACAAGCATTATTAGTCCCATTTTACAGATAGGTAAACTGAGGGGCTCAGAGAGGCTTAGTGACTTGCCCGAGGTTACACAGTCGGTGAGTGTCAGAGCCTGGATTCACACCCAGATGCTGCTCTCAGAAGCTCAGCATCCTTCATTTCACAGCACCATCTCCTTGTCTGATAGCCAGACAATCATGGAGAAAAAAATGTCATCTGAGAAGGAACTTGACTCCGGGCCTTCAGTGGAGAGCAGCAGCCCTTCTGTGGGGTTGCAGTGGGGTTTCCTGCCACCACCAAGTCCAGGACTTGTTCCTGTCTGCCTCTTGTCAGCCACTCTGCTCCAGTGGCTCGACCAGCTCTGACTATGGCTCTGACAGCCTGGAGGGGGGACCCGGAGCCCCCTCAGCTCTGGCAGCCTTGGGCCGGCCAATGGAGATATCTTGGTGGTTTGCCTGGGCTGCCAAACCAGGGGTGGAAACCAGCCTTGGGCCAGGCCTCTGAAGGAAGCCAGCTGCCTCCCAGGGGTGGAAACCCATTGTCTCCTATCCTTGCTTCTTCTTGTCCTGAGAGGAGGGAAAGGGGCTCCTCTTATGGACTGAGAAAAGCCCCTGCAGAAAGACAGCGACTGCTGGGGAAAGGGGCCCAGCTCGGGACCTCTGGTCCGGCATGGGGAGGGAAACACCCAGGGCAGATCTTTAGTTTTCTCCTCCATGTGTCTTGGTAACAGAAACCACACTGGTGGCCCTGGGATAAATGCCCCGCTTCAACTTCTGCACCCAGAGGGAGGTGAAGACGTCACCCTTCCTGTTCACACTGAGGTTCCCTATCTGTACCCCGACTAGGATCACGTTGTCACATAAAGTGAATGGACATGGGAGTTAGGTTCAAAGCCTGGCCCACCACCTACCAGCTGTGTGAATCTGAGCAAGTTACTTCGCCTCTCTTTGCCTCAGGATTTTTATCCATAAATGGGGGCAACGATTAGCTACCACATGCAGTTGTTATAAGAATCAAATCACATGTTTTTATCCCTTCATTCGCTTACAGAAAGGTGCTTTGTAAAATGTAATTATACTAGATAGGGTGACACTTGCTGCTGTAACAAATGAACCCCCAAATTTCACTGGCACAGTCTCAAAAATAGTATTTTTAACTTACATTGTGGGTATCTTTGAAGGTGGGTGCTTTTCCTCCATGTGGAGACTCAGAGATACAGGCTTCTTATATCTTGTGGCTCTGCCGTCTCCTGGGGCTCCATAGGGCTCCTTTCCAGCCAGTGGAAGAGGGAAGAGAAAATAAAGAGGCATCTAGGAAATGTCATCCATGGGTGGGGGTGGGAGTTGCCTCCAGAGACGATTCCATGTTATGCGGCAGGGCCAGGGTGTGTGTGTGTGTGTGTGTGTGTGTGTGTGTGTATGTGTGTGTATTTTTGGTAGCCAGATGCTGTCTCTGCCTCAGTAAATATCTTGTTTACTTGCCTGCCGCATCCACTCCATGAAATCAATAAGAACAGTGTCTCTGTTTGTCTTATTTACTCTGTATTGGGCTTCCCTGGTGGCGCAGTGGTTGAGAGTCCGCCTGCCGATGCAGGGGACGCGGGTTTGTGCCCTGGTCCGGGAAGATCCCACATGCCGTGGAGCCGCTGGGCCCGTGGGCCATGGCCGCTGAGCCTGTGCGTCCGGAGCCTGTTGCTCCACAACGGGAGAGGCCACAACAGTGAGAGGCCCGTGTACCGCAAAAACAAACAAAAAAATACTCTGTATTATTAATTTTTGTAACCTTAGTACCTAGCACTGTTCTGGGCACAGTATATGTACTTATTAAGTATTTGTGTTGATGGATGGATGGGAAGATAGATGGATGGATGGAAGATGGAAAGATGGTTGGATGATGGATAGAAGATGAATGGATGGAGGATGGATGGGTGGAGGCTGGAGGCTGGATGGAGGATGGCTGGATGGCTGGATGGATAGATGGATGAAGTGATAGTTAGTGAGCCAAACCACAGTGAGCTATGACTAGGGGAACACATACGTTTATGGTCAGCCCTCTGGGCATTCCTGCCTCATTGGCTGTTGGATTCTCATCACTAAGCATGGTACGTGGCACATGGCAGATTTTCAGTGTTTATTGAATGGAATTCTTAGAGAACCTTTGGGAAGGTCAGCATTTGAACCTGGGCTGAGCCTTGGCAGCCCCAGCCTGCAGACAGAGGATGGCTGAGATGACCCAGGGATGGGCTAACTTCAAGAACTGGTAAATGATTGCAGACTTTTGCCCCATCAGTGGATTCTGGGCCCTGGCCACCTCTTGGGGCTGTCAGGGAAGGAGATTTTGCAAATCTCCCCTGTGAATTCTTCAGAAGTGCCCTGCCCTCACTTGAGTGGCTGGTGAGGCTCCCGGTGCATCCCTGCTTTCTCCCCTGGTAGGGTCTAGGCCTGTGAGGCAGACACAGGGGCTCTGAGTGGCAGGGGGAGAGGGCTGGGGGGTGGGGAGACCACCGAGACGGGATTAAGTGCTTTCCTCTCTTCTTGCCAGACCAGTGAGAATTTGGCTTTAAATTTTTAACCTAAATAGAGTTATATTCATTCTCTTCCCCGCTAGATGCAAAGCGCTTTTTTGGAGCAATTAAGGAAAAGGCTAAATCAGTCCATTTTTAAGAGCTCAGTCTGCCTATATGGCTGGCTAAAATTAGCGTCTCCATAAAGGGAGAGGAGGAGGGGGGGAAGAGAAAGCTGGATTTGGCTTTAAGACACCCATTCACTGAGGCTGGGGGCGATGCCAGGCCTCTGCCCTGCGGCGCCCAGATCGTGGGGAGTAGGGCCTCCAGCTCCATTTGGCTTCTACTGACCAGGACACGGTTTCTCGTCCAACTGCTGTCTCCTGTCTTAGGTCTTTCCCAGTTCTCTGATACGGTAGAAGGAATGGGTTTGCAGAGAGACTGGGCTTGAACTCCAGCTTCACTGCATACCTGCTGTGTGGTCCTGGGCAAGTCACTTCACCTCTCTGAGTTCGCAATTTTTACATCAGATAAATGCTACCTTCTCACCATCAGTCTTTCCCTCTACCACCTGACTGTCCATGACACAGGCTGAGGCCCACACAGCTTAGAATATGAAATAATGGTCCTCCTACCATGACCCCCACCTCAGTTTATAATTACCCATTGCCAGCGTATTTACTATTTGACCACAACCGACTCCTCCATTGGGCTGGAAGCCCCTGAGGGCCTTGTCTTCTTGTTCATTGCTGGCACATCATAGGTGCACAACTATTATATATTTCTTGATGAATGAATTCGTAATGACCACATGGGCCCCAGTCCCCTTACCTCTCAGAGCCTCAGTTTCCTAACAGTAAAATGTGAATAAGAATTTGTTTCTTTGCAGGTGAGAATTAAGTGTGATAAATCCTGCATTATCAAGCTCATATTACGTGCCAGGCTTTGGGGATAGAGCAGTGAGCAGCACAGGTGTGGTCCATACCTTTAAGGAGCTACAAACTAGTGAGAGATAATGTATGTTGTAGCACCTAGGAGAGTGCCTGCCAATTACTCTCAGATGAATAATGAATGAATGAGTGAATGAATGAGCAAATGAATGAATGCGTGGAGGGAAAATCATCTCCCTTCAGCGACTGTTCTTAACTCTCACCTGTAGCATTTTCACTGCACACCATCTGGGGGAGTTGAGTTTTGTGCTGACAGTTTAGAGACTTGGTCCCACTCTGGCTGTGCTGTCCTGCTGTGTCCCTCACCGTCTCTGGGCCTCATTTTCCCATCCTTAAGGTGAGGGGGTGGGGCTGTCATCTCAAACTCTCTTTGAGCTGGAAGGATGTTCTGGTCCCTTGTTGACAGGGCTTCAGAAGCTTCCAGGGCAGAGGTCCTGTCACCACCCCTTTCCTCCTGGTCTGATTCTTCTCTAGGTCTATCTGATGCCAGTTCAACTCCCCGGGGGAGGGTGAATTACTCACAGGGGCTATCTGCCCATCTCCCTGGCCTCTTATCTGAGACATAAGCATTTAGGTTAACACATTAGGCCAGAGCAGGTGAGGCACGTGGGAACCAGAGCCTTTTGACAAACATCTCTGGGCTTCTCTCAGGGCCAGCCTCGGAGGATGTTCCCAGACATTGGCTTGGGCTCTTCAACGCCCCGCCCACAAAGGCCGGTCCAGCCCACACCCGCGGGTCCTGAAAATTCCAGGCACCGGCGTCGGTCCTCAGCCCCGGGATTCTGTGGTGGAAGAGCCCTGGGCTGCGGGCCTCCCCCACGGGCCAGCTCAGGCCAGACAGATGCACCCCAACTGTGGCCTCAGTCAGTCACGGTGAGGCAGAGAAATCCTACATAGACTTCCACGGCCATGCCTGGGAGATTAGGGGATTCTCTGCGATTTAGATTAATCAACAGATTTTTCCAGACGAAAAGGGGGCTGTCACTGAGCATATGGTCTCCCCCAGGCCTGAGCTTCAAGCTTTCCTGGGCATCAGCCCACGCACCTCCCACCAGCCCAGTGAACTGGTGCATCGGGTTCCCATCGCAGGTGAGTACCCACATCCCCAAAGAAGTGAAGGGACTTCCCTTGGGGAACTGGGGAGAGAAACTGACCTTAACTGGGCTCCTTGGGGGGCAGCCCTTGTACCAGGTGCCTTCCTGACCTGTCTTCCCCTAATGCTCACCTCACCTTATGAGATATGCTGGGACTCCCCTGGTTGTCCAGTGGTTGAAACTCTGCGCTTCCACTGCAGGGTCGGAGAACTAAGATCCTGCATACTGCGTGCGGCGCGGCGAAAAATTTTAAAAAAGGAAAAAAAAAAAAAAGGAGATGTGCACCATTATTATCCCCGATGGGGAAACTGAGGCTCTGGGGTATGAAGTCACTTAGGACTGGTGAGGGGCCGTGCCGTATTTCACACCTGGCTCTGGGAAACTTCGAAGTCCCTTCTCTGTGGTTAGCGCTACAAAGCCCACGGAGGGAAGCCACTTCTGGGAAATGGAGATATAAAGAGAATTCATGACTATAATATATTTGCATGGATTTCCACCACATCTGAAGGATTTTTATGTATTTATCATCCGGTGAAACCACCACAACCCTTTGAAGTAAGCAATATAGGTGTTTATCTAACAAATATTTGTGTAGCGCTTACTGTGTGCAGGGCACTTTTCTAAGTGCTTCATAAATATTAATGTGTTTAACCTGCATTAAAAACTCCATGAGTTAGACTCTATTATTTTCCTTATTTTGTAAATGAGGAAACAGAGGCACAGAGAGGTTAAGTAACTGACTCAAGGCTGAACAGCGAGTGAGTGCTGGGATTCCATCTCTGACAGTCTAGCTCCTGGCTCTTAGCCCTTACTTGTCTGCTGCCTTGTCCGCCACATTTTAGAGGAGGAAAGGTTAGGCTCAGAGCAGGGAGTGACCTGCTCCAGGATGGGTAGTGGGTTAGTGGCAGGACTGAGCCTTGAGCAGGGCCTGACCTTGGGACAGGAGCCGAGGGACACCCCCTCTTTCCCCTGCCCTGGGCATACCAGGTCCCCTGCTTGGAGGGTGCTCTTTGTCTCACAGCCAAGGTTGATGAGGCTGGATCCACTTCAGTTTATCTGCCCCAGGGTTGGGGCTGAAGAGAATGGAGCTCTAAGTGACAGGCGGGGGCGAGAGGGATTAACAGAGTTGGAGACTGCCAGTGCCTGAACCCCACATGCGGGCTACAGAATCAGCGAGCTTTAAGATCTTTATCTCACTGCGGAAATATAATAATCCCTCCCAGGACATGTGGCCTCACTTGCTTCTTTTCTGTAGCTCTGTCCTGCTGTTTATCTCAGTCATTCCTTCCGACACCAGCCTGAGAAGTGGGAGGGAGGGTGGTGTTGTGTGGTCCTCACTTCTCAGGGATTTAGTGCTGGGACGCTATGACTACCTCGGGCATCGTTATCACTTGCTTTTGGGGTTTCCCATCAAAGTGGAGCCCGAGACAAGGATTCATGTGCAGGTAGTTTATTTGGGAAGGACCCCAGGACACACCAACAGAGGAGGGGCCGAGGGAGACGGAAAAAGGAAGGAAGCTGATACAGCTGCAGCTGGATGGGCTGAGAGGCAGTGTGGGGACACGCCTCAGGATCGCCAGGAAGCTGGGATGTTTATCCACCAATCCCCATCCCTCACTGATGGAGGGTCTCTTAGGGACGTCACTGCTCCCTGCCATACCCAGGCCAGTCGCGCCCACGTAGTCTCCTCTTAGATGGAGAAGCGCAGGCTGGATGCCAGCCCAGCGTCCACTCCCTCAGTCCCCTTACTGTGCTGCTGCCACCACGCCTGCTAACTGAGCACTTTCTGTGAGCCAGTCTGCTGCTCAGGGCCTTCCCTGAGTTATCTCACCTACAACCCCATTTCACGGACATTATTGTCCCCTTCCTACAGATGAGGAAACTGAGGCAGAGAGAGGGCCACGCACAGAGCCTGTGGGAGAGTTGGGATTCAGCCCCAGTCACTTAGTCATCAAGCATTTAATAAGCACCTACTATGTGCTCGATTCTGGCTGGGACTCGAAAACCCATACTCATAACCGTTGATCCCTCTGCGGACAAGCTCTCATCCCTTCTGTGTACAGAGACTGTATTTTCTAGATTCTCCAGGATGGTCCCCATTGCAAGTTTTTTTTTTAATCTTTTTCAATAAAGACAATTTGTGACATACATAACCAAATGCATGCTAATGTTTAAACCTTTGTAAGACTGTGTGCATGAATAAATTCACTCTTCCCTTCCCAGTGGGAAAGCCACGTCTAACAAGAAATTCTAGTTTGGGCTGGGGAAATGTGGTCTTTGAACCAGAGGGTGGGGCATCTGATTCAGGCTCAGAACCCAGGGCTCTGGAGAGGCACTGCCTGGGCTGCAGTGCTGATGAGGTCCGTGGGGTTCCCCAGTGCGTTTCCAGCGCTCAGAACACAGCAGGGCTGCCTGGGCGATGCACCTTACCCACTCTCCTCCCAGCAAGTCTCGGCCTCCCGTGCTTCTTGCCCTCCTTCTGTCTTCATCTCTCACTGCTCCCTTGTCCTCCTGTTGGGAGTGGACCCTGTCAGGCAGTGTGGCTCCCTGGTTATGACCACAGGCTCTGGGGCAGGTCCTTGGGTTTGAGCCCTACGGTGCGCTGGCTGTGAGACCTGGCTGCTCTGGGCCTCAGCTTCCTCATCTGTGAGATGGGGTTAAGACAGTAGCAGACACTGACAGTGCCCAGCCATAGCCCCCTTGGCATTTCTGTAAAGACCACAATCTGTTCACTGTGAACGCAGCGACCCTCTGCCTGGGGGCAGCATTCCTGGTCTGGACACCTGGACACTCATTCCGGGAGTGTCTTCTACACTGGCTCCCAGAGATACACAGTGGGCTTGGGCTCCGCGGTGGTAGTTGGCGTGGTAACACAACAGAATTGACTGCCTTCTCTTCCCCACTCCCTCACTGAAGTTTCCTGGGTTACCTCCCAAAGAAGCTACCTGCAGTTGAATTCTTTTCTGAGTCTGTATATGGGGGAGCCCAAACCAAGCCATCATTCCACCTACTTTAGGGGGCAGCTGCGGGGATTTTGTGAGTATGTATTTGTAAAACATAGAACGGTGCCCAGGCCGCAGAAGCAAACACCCCCATGCTTAGTACTCCCGCTGGTCAGATACACCAGATTCAGCACCGTCTCTGTGCTTTGACTCCTGCTGTCCCCTCTGCCTGCTCTGCCTTTCCCTCCTCTTGACCTGGCTTATGCCAAGATGTCGCTCTGGATTCAGCTTGGAAGTCACCTCTTCCTGAAAGCCTTCCCTGACCATGCCCTGCACTTGGCTGGCTGGGGTATCCTTCCTCTGTGTTCCCACAGGCTTCCTTCCTCCGTCATAGCATTTACACCCAGGATTATAATCCTCTTCTGACCGTCCCTTGTCCCCAGTTGTTCCTCGAGGCCAGAGAACACGCTAGTTGCTCTCTGGTTCTCTGGGAAAGGAGGGAGCAGGTGTGTGTGTCATGCACATCCCTCTGCTCCCCGCGGTCCCTGGCACATGTCTGCAGTCATGGAGTGATGATGGCTTAGAGCCCACACAGGAGAGCGGGACTAGAGCACAGGACTGCGGACCCCCAGCTCTTTCCCCACCCTTTCCTCTCTCCTCACCACCTCTGGGGTCACCCAGTGGGACAGGATGCTGGGGCAACTCGAGCTTGAAGAAGGGAGGCATCCAAGGTGATGGGAATTGGTTTCGTGAGGAAGGGTTAAAGGGCCTTAAAGTTAAGGTCTCATCTGGTCAGGAGAAGACCAGAGGGAGAGAGAGGGGGAGTTCAAAGCTCCGGGATGTGCTTTGCTTTGCCTCTACTTGACGATGATGATGGTGGTTATTCAATGAAGAAGATGGTGAACCAAAGTTTTCCCCATCTGCTGATGGTGACAAAGAGGATACAGGTGGATTTTAAAGCAAGAGAAGTTGCAGTCAGACCCAAGAAGGAACTTCCCACTCTCTGTTTGAGCAGGGTTGGCTGTCATCTGATTCTCAGCAGGCATTTGACAGAATGATAGACTCAGGGAAAAGAGAGCCTGGAACACAGAGATGTGGACAGAGAATGAAGACCCGAGGAGAGAGAGGAGAGAGGCAGGGAGAGGCAGAAGCACAGAGGATAGGTAGAGTGCTGTGGGTCTCCAGCAACTGCTACAGCCGAAAGAGCTCATGAGAGGGAGGGGCCTGGAGGCCCAATTCCCTGCTCTACTGCCAAGTTGCTGGATGACTTCAGGCGAGTCGCTTCACCTCTCTGGGCCTCAGTTTCTTTGTCTGTAAAATGGGGATACGTCGCCAGCCAACTTCACCAACTGTATCCTAAGTTATTGGATGGAAATATGCTTTACAACATTTAAAACACAGTTCAGATGAAAAATAAACAGGGTAGGAGATATGGGGATATATGTATACGTATAGCTGATTCACTTTGTTATAAAGCAGAAACTAACACACCATTGTAAAGCAACTATACTCCAATAAAGATGTTAAAAAAAAAAAAAGGGTGAGGAGAAAAGAAGCAGAAGAAAGCCAAGTATATGCTTTTTATTCTGTTGCAAACCATGGCTGGTGACACAGGGATGCTATTTAATGAGCAGCTACTTTACACCTAGCACTCCACTATGAGGATTCCTTTAATCCTCACAATAGCCTATGTCGGAGGCAGTGCTTCCATTTTACAGATGAGACTAATGAGACCCAGAGAGGTCATTTCAAAGTATCGGAGTCATACAGCAGCAAGTGTCAGAGTCAGGATTAGAACTCATTGCTCCTCCAAGTCAAAGCCCTGGCTCGTTCCTTTTGCCATATTATCAGAGCTGCCATGGTCAGATGTCCCGTGCGCATCTTATGACCTGATGGCCCTTCTCCCCCTGCCCAAAATAAAAGATAAGAAGCCACGACCCAGGAAATCTTTCCAGTTCCATAGGCCTCCCTGTTCCTCCCCAGGAAGCCCTGCACAGGCTCCCCTGCCCTCTGAAAGGGGGCATCGGGCCCAGTCTGGGGCTTCATCATCCACCCAACCAGGCCTCAGCTGAGAAGAAGTTGGGCGCTGAGCCCAACAGATTAAGATCCCAGGCACCGCGGCCAAGCCTGGTGGCCTTGCCAGGCAGTGGGCTATGCTAATTGCTCTGTCAACAGTGGACCTTGTTTGCATATATGCAAATTGAGGGGCTTATTAGCTCTTCTCCCAGATGGGTCAGTTCAGGCCTCAGGCTGACCACTGCACTGCCTGCTTTGAAGGCTTCGCTAGCCAGTGGGATAAATGCCCATCCAGATGGAGGACTCAGCAGGTAGGGATGGCCCGTGGCTTTAGCAGGTGAGGGGTTCAACGGGGACCTGAGTGTTTTGATGGGGGTACCAGAGGCTGTGGTCTGACGTTCCTGTGGCTCCTCCAAACTGGGGCACCCCAGGATATCCCAGGGCCTGCCCTGGGCCTTCTCCTCTCTGACCTTGTTCCCACACGGGCCTAGTAACAGCAGGTGTCCACTGTCCAGCTGCGAGGGTGCCCGCAGACCGAAGGGCATCCACAGAGGAGGACCCTGGGCCTGTGTCCTTGAGCCCAGCCAGGCAGCTGCTCAGAGCTCAGACATCATTGAACCTCATTGGCCCTTCTGTCAGGCTGGGCTCAGAGTACGGGGCTTCAAGTCTTCTGTCCAATGTCCTCCACCGCCAGGTCTAGTGCTTCCATCCTATAGCCAAGCCCTCAGGCTGGACCCCCATCGCCTGCCTAGATCATCACAACAGTCTCGTCACTCATCCTGCCTCCACTCGTCCCCCACTCCCTCCTCCTCCCTGAAGCCCAGCTGAGATTTTCAAACTACAAGTCTGACCACCCTTTCCCTTGCTTAAAACTCTCCATGGCTCCCTAGTGCCCAGCCATAAAGTCCAAGCTCCTAACCTGGCCTATACCCATTACATGGGTTTCCAATCCCAGCTTTTCTCGTCAGTGTCCAGCACCCTCTACTTTGCTCCAGCCCCCCGAGTTCCTTGAGGGCAGGACCCAGCATTGCTGGCTGGGTATAGGGCCGTGGCCCTAGACCTTATCACATTTCGATCTAAGGGGAACGTGAGTGTCTATTCTGTTTTTGTGCCACGATGTTTTCACATGGTTGCCTTGGAAAAGACACCTACAGAAGAAGGAAGGCAGGATACGGGGAGCTGTCTGTCCCCATCTCCCTGGGACAAGGCAGCCTCTCGGTAAGTCTGAATTGAGTGGGAAGGACAAGGGTCCACAGGTGACTCACAGACACCCCCTCCTCTGCTCCATGCATGGAGCCAGGGCCCTCGCACCCGCTGCCCCCCGTGTAGCCGGGTCCTGCCCAGAGACGAGGCTGCCCCCCATTTCCTTCCTTCCTGAAATAGCTGATTTGGCTCTACTCCCCAACCTGGAGGGAAACTGGCCCACCTTTCCTTCCACAGCTGGTTTCTGCCTCTGCTCCATCCTGACCTAGACTAGCCTGGGTCTGGAAGCTTCTGGAAGCATCTAGGTCCAGTCCCTCAGTCCACTGAGGACATCTGCAGGGCATTCTAAGTCTGACCAGAGAAGCCTCCAGTAAACACAGCCCTCAGACCACCAAAAAGAATGCCCAGAACCCTGCAAAGTGAAAGCCCCTCACGCCATCTGAAGGCTATAAGTCGTAACCTCCCAGCCCTGGGCCCCGGAGAGCCTGGACAGACGGGGATGAGGGCCAGGCTGGGAGAGGCAGAGGGCTGGCTTCTCTTGAGGCCCCTTTTCTGGGTGACCTGGAGTCAAACATTTAAGTTCTCGGTGCCTCAGTTTCCTCATCTGTCAAGCTGGAGGATCACGGAGAAAACAACAAGATGCCAGACTAGGAGCCCCAGTGATGGATTATTATCGTGGGTGAATCATGGGTGCCTTGGAAAACATTCCTTCCTGCTGCTTTGAATTATCTGACTTTAAAAAAAATCACTTTTTTTCTATTACAAAAGTAATACCCAAAAGCTGGAGATAATTTGGAGCATTTAGAAAGGCACAAAAAGGAGAATACCACCACTCAGGTGACCACTGTTAACTCCACGGTGATTATCCTGCCAGCCATTTCTGTGCACGGAGACAGAGGGTTTTGCAGGGGAAACAGAAAGGAATTCATGTGAATTTTTATTTTGTTTTTTTTAAGTTATCGTCGGCTTAGGTTTTGTGGGGAGATGGCAGCTTCCTGCCTTTGTTCCCTGACCCTCGCGTGGGCATCTGAAAGCCACCCATTACCCTGTTTTTGCCACCAACTTCCTCGACTCATATTCCCTATAAACCACCATGGGGAACTTTACAGACCCACAAAGGCATTCAAAGTTAATGGCAAAACCAACCATGTGAAAACTCTCCTGTAAAATCCACCTCCCTCCTCTCCCCAGAGCCTGAATGCCCCTGCCCCTACCAGGCCCCGTGAGACAGCCCATTCCCTGCTGTCCCAGTAGCATTGGGTCCTAGGACAGGGGATGGGGGTGGGGGGCAGCGAGAGAGTCCTAGGGGTGACCTTCCCTCCGCCAGGACATGCAGTGCACGCATGCTCTTGCCAGCGCAACACAGAAGCGATAAGTATCGGGACTGTAGTTTATGTAGACATTTTGGAGTCCAAACAGAAGGGTGGGGAGGGGCTAATGAAATGACACCCCTCATGTCAGCTTCTCGGGGCAGGGAACAGAGCAGGTTTGTAACACATGGGGGCATTTGCTAGCCTGAGGATGGAGGTTAGATAAATCCAACCGCTGCCCCTGGGCTTCCCTACTGAGGTCAAGGCTCTGTCAGGGGATGGAACCCAGGACTGGGAAGGAATTTAGCCACTCCGTTATTCATCCCTTCAATAAATATTTCCAGGCTCCGTTCCATCTCTTGCCCAAGCCCTCCCAGGCAGAAAGGGAAAGACCTTGCCCGGCTTGGTCTTTTAGGGGGGAAATGTGAACAGGGCAGTGAACAAAGCATGGACGTGGCACTGAACCTGCCTTTGCTGTGTGACCTTGGGCAAATCATTTGCCCTCTCTGATCCCGTCCAGACATCCATCTATTGAAGAAAACAAGAATAAAGATTGAGTGCATAGTAATGAGGAAGCAGGCAGAGGGGGAGTGCATGATAAATGGCAGTTTTTCCTCATCCTCCATCATTTTCCCAATTTCTTGCAAACTGTGAGAGAGCATAGAACCCTTGCCTGTTTGTCTCAGAACCCAGAGCTGGAAGGCTTAATCAGTTTGGGGACTGCCCTTCCCTCTCTTTTAGAAGAAGAGGCTTATGGGGTGTGGGGAAGGGGGGTGGGGATTATAGAGGAGGTGGGGCAACTCTGATCTACTCTGGGCCCTGAACTGACTCAGCAGGTGACCTTGGCTGAGTCATTGCTTCTCTCAGGAGAGGCTGGAACTGAGCCAGTGCCCTTTCTCCTGGGCCCTCCAGGGAGTATCACTCCAGGGCAGGGAGGAGTGACAATATTGAGAGATCAGGATGCTCCTCCCACTAACGCAACCACTCCCTGGCTGCACCCCCACTCTCGGGGGTAGAAATGTCTGCTTTTGGTCCAGGTGGGAGGAGCTAAACCAGAGGATTATTCTGCCCAGCCTCATTTGATGGGTAAGGAAACTGGAACTGGTTTCTGGCCAAAGGCAGCACAGGTGACTCAGGTGGGACCAGAGTCTGGCCCAACAAACTCCTCTCCCCTCTTTCCCCAGCCCCCTTTACTGCCTCTCTATCTACAGCACATTCACATCTCTGTAAGTGGCCAGCTAACATTACCCTTGATTAATAAGTGAGGAAAGCAAGGCTCAGAGAGGTTAGGTGACGTACTCAAGGTCACACAGCTAGTTAATGGCAGGATCAGAACAGAAATAAAACATATGTCTCCTAGCAGATGCCAAAAACAAAAAACCAGAATCAGCCTTGATTCCTCTCCTTCTGTAACTCTGCACGTCCATCCAGTCTAAGAACAAGTCCTGGCCACTCTTCCCCCAACACATCCCAAATCTGGTTGCTCCTCTCTGTTGCCGCTGCCACCCCCAGTCCAGGCCACCACTGCCGTCCTGCGTTTGTCACAGCCTCCCAACTGGCCTCCGTGGCTGCCACCCTCACCTCTCCCCGCCACCCCCGCCCCAGCTCCTCAGGGAGTCCAGAGAGATGTTATTAAAATGTAAATCAGACCAGACCGCTTCCAGGCTTAAAACCCTCCAAGGTTTGCCACTGTACTTGAAGTCAAATCCCAGCCCTTACCCTGCCTCCTCTGGTGGTGGCCACCCTCTCACTTCAGCTAGTCAGGCTCTCTTCCAGGCTCATGCTGCTCCGGCCACTCTGGCCTCCTGGCTTTCTTCTAGGTGCGCTAGGAGCTGGCCGGACTGTAGGCCTTTGAACTTGGAGCTGCCCCTACTTGGATCACCCTTCGCAGGATCTTCCCATGGCTGCCGCCTTCCCCTTCTGCGGGGCTCAAATTAAGTCAGAGAGACCAGGACATGCTTTCCCTGACCACCCCATTGAAATAACTCCTCCCCACTCTATTAACACATCTGAGCCATCCTTTGGGGCACTTGTCAGTGTCATTAATAGTTTTGTTGGGTCGTTCCTCCGCTTGTTCATCACCTGGCTCTCTGCTAGCATATATGATTACTGTTATTGAAAAGTTTGTACCTCCTACATACCAGGACTGTTCTAGGTTTTTACACACATGACTCATTGAAATTCACAACATCTCTGTGAGAGAGGTACTATTATTATCTCCATTTTACAGATGAGGATACTAAAACCCAGAGAGGTTAAGTAATTTGCCCAAGGCCACACAGCTGGTTAGTGGTAAAACTGGGATTTGAACCCAGGCAGTCAGCTCTAGAATGCAGGCCACAACTTCACCAGGGCAGGGGCTAGGTCGGTATTGTCCCCCCAGCCCCGCTGTGTCCCCAGTGCCTGGTGCAAGTTCTGGCACAGAGAAGGTGCCCCGTAGATGTTTGCTGAGTGAAGGAACGTGGGTCACGGCAAGCAAGAGATCTCATATTCAGCTTATATCATTGCTCAGAAATAAGGGGAAATAAAAGTAAAAAGTGGAAAACACAAGCCTGTATAATTTAAAGAATGAATGTTTTATCCTCGAATGAGCGAGGTTGTTTCTATTCAAGTACAGAGTAGCCTGCCAGCCCCCTTGCAAACAAGTTAGTGTTTTATATCCATTTAGAAAGCCAGAGCATAATCCCAGGGCTTGAACTACGCATCCATGAGCACTTACAGCATCAGTAAGATGTGCTCCCCAGCGTGCGTCTGGTGCTGTCTCGGGGACTCATGACAGGCTAGGTGCACAGAGGGGGTTCCGGGGTCGTCCCCCAGCAGCCCGCCTCTTCTGCACCAACAGCCAGGCCAGATGTGTGTCACCCACAGTGCCTACATCTGTGTGCCCAGCCCCTGCTGGTCAGCACTAAGAGATAGAACCAGAGAGCCTTCGGGGAAGATGTGTGGCCATAGTGGGGAGTGTTTGGTGTTCAGGGGAGATACTGGGGCTGGGACAGTCCCCAAAGTTTCAGGGCAAGGGGCAGACTTGAGTGGCCTTTCAAGGCAAGAATGACACACACAGAGGGAGGGGGTGAGCATCCCGGCACGGTTCAGAGGCTCAGACACATTGCTATGCTAATCATTAGTGTCCATACCGTGAATGTTCTCAAATCATGGAGCTAATGTTGCTAATAATAAGAGGTGATATATTCTGACTCCGCCCCTCTGGCTGGGTGCCCGTCCAGCCGGACCTGCTTCCCCAGCACCGCACAGCTCATGGGCTGTCAGCAGCAGGCCGGTCCCACAATTGGCCCTAATAGGCCTTTGTTACATGGGCCGGTCATAGAAACCTTGGGTGGCTTTCTGAGGGTTCCTCCAGGGTAGGACCCTGGCTTCATTCATCCATCTCGCCATCCTGGTTCCATCATTTCCCAGCTGTGTGACCTTGGGCGAGTCATTTCTCCCGTATCTTCCTCGTCTGTAAAATGGGTACTGTAATGCCTAGCCTCAAAGGTGGTTCTGAGGATTCTCTGAGATAAAGTGAATGCAGCACTGAGTGGCACACCTGGTGCAGGTTTCCTATACGCTAGTTATTGTTATGGTGAGTCACGTGTTCATTTCTTCAATAGCAAGAATGTAGGCTTTGGAACCAAGTTGACCCGGGGTGGAGTCTGCTGCCACTCACTCTGAACCTGGGCCTCTCTGAACCTCAGTTTCTTCATCTGGAAAGTGGGGATAATAGCCACCTTATGGGGGCTTGGGAAGATTAGAGATAGTCCATATATAACACCTGGCCTGAGATACTTAAGGTGGCTTAAATTTAGGTCCCTACTGTGCACCAGTCGCTGTGCCCCACCCTGGAGATACTGGTCCCAGGATTCTGTTTTAGCTCCAGGTGTTTGAAGAAGGGTGGCCAGGGCCAGAAACACTGGGTGCCTTGAAGAGTTGCTTGTGGGGCTGGGTGAGAATAGGTGTGTAAATACTAGTTTAGGACCAGGCAGTCCACAAATGTTCCACCCTGCCCTCCTCCCTGGATTCCAGAAGGTCTAAATCCCTTTCTCAGAGCCTCCCAGGAGCTGAGATCCCTGAATTCCAGGCACCCCAGTGATCTAGCTACCCCATCAAGGCCACCAGCACATTCATTGGGGCAGCTGCCACCTCTCCGTGATCTCACCAAGTGGGGTCACAAATGTCAGTGCATTCTAGACTGTTCCAAGTGGAGAGTGTCTGGTCTGCCTGCCGGCCTCTGAGCTGACAGCCCTTGTCTTCCTCTGTTACCACATCAGCCTCCCCACCTTGGTGCCTTAAGGGAAAAAAAGCAGGGGCAGTGCCTGTCCCAGTTTGCACTAGAGAAAACAAAGTTTCAGGCAGGTTATGTGACCTGAGCAAGGTGGCCAGGTGGTGAAGGATGTGACTCAGCCCCCATGAGTCACTGAGACTTCTGGGTCCCCAGGGCCTTTGCACGTGCCACGTCCTCTGTGTGTGGTGTTATTTTCTCACTTCAGTTAGGTCTCTGTTCAGATATTACCTGCTCAGAGAGGCCTTCATGGACACCTTGTAATAGTCAGGGTGATTAACACTAGCTGCTATAACAAACAACCCCAAACTCTTAGTAACTTAACTATAAAAATGTAATTCTTGCTCAGGCCAAATCAAGAGCATTTATTCCTGCTTTTGTTCAGAGGCTCCCCCCGGGTGGCTTACCTCCAAGCAGTGGCTCAGAGATCCCAGCCTTTACCATTTTGTGCCTCTGTCTTTCCTGGGGGACCCTTGGGGCTCCTCACTGGCTCCTCTGTATGCATTCTGCTGAAGAGGAAGAGAAAGAATACACAGAGGATCTCAACTAGTGTGTCTGGAACCAGGTCCAGAGTGGCACACATCACTTACGCCCACATTCCAGTGGCTAAAGCAGGTGTCGTGGTCACGTCCGACTTTAGTGGGAGGGGAAGTGCACTCCACCACGATGGGCAGGGCCGGCAGGGTGAATATTGGCTGACCAGTGATTCACACTAGGGCAGAGGGGCTCACAGGATGTCTGTGGCCAGGCCTGCATATTGGTGAAAACCAACAGTTTCTGCCCCATCACCTAATCAAACATAGCTTCGTAGTGTTTCCCATCACAAGGGTGCCAGACAATTTGTCACCCATATGGGACAATTTTAAAGGGAAACGAGTCATAATGATCATGCACTGGACAAAAGGCTTAAACCAGGATTGCTCCAGGCATTCCGGAATGTGTGGTCACCTACTCTCCATCCCTGGGCCTGCTTTATTGTTCTTTTTCACCCTTGTCTCTGCATAACATTTACCATCTGTTTATGTTCCGTTGTCTGTCTTCCCCACTAGGATGTGGGGTCCATGAGGGCAGGGGCTTTTCTATGTACACTGACTGCTGTCTCCTCAGTGCCTAGAACCGGACCTGGCATATCACAGGTGCTCATTATATGCTTGTTGAATGAATGAACGAATTTACACAATCATCCCACAGATCCATTTTGGGCACCAGCTGTGTGTTAGCCCCCAGTGTTTCTGCCCTCCTGGAGCTAAACTCTAGTCGGGAAAGCAGACCCCGAATCATGCAGAGTAAGTTTCAGGGGCTCTGAGTGGGGTCGGAACAGATCCCCCGTGGAGGTGATGTTCGGGCTGAGGATGTTTACAAAGCAGAGACCACGGACCCAGTTCTAAACAGCCTTGAGCCCACAGTCCAGTTTGGCCATTTAGATGCTGTGTGAGCCCGAGTGTGTTGCTTGACCTCTCTGAACTTTAGTTCGCACACCTGGAATGTGCGACCAAGTGTCTGTATCTTTGCAGGGTGGAGGCGATGTTAGACTGCCATCTTGCTGGTATTGGTGGGGATCCAGCAAATGGCGTTGGTTGTCATCATTGTTATTTCTCTTATGTAGATTTTAGACTGGAACCTCCATCACTATGACTTTGGCCTCTGGCCGTGTGAGGGACATGAAGTTCCTGCTCTACTCATTATGCATCCCCTTAAAGCCCCCAAGTCCCTAGCGACGGCGCCCCTGAGAACCTGATGCTGCTTCCTGGGGTAGGGCCGTTTGCTCTGGTTTCAGCGTGGCCAATTAGTAGCTGTGTGATCCTATACAGCTTACTCAGCCTCTCTGAACCTGTTTCTTTGAAATAGGGATAGGAAAAGCTATCTTATGGGGCTAAGGTGAGGATTAAAAGAGATAATGCAATTAAAGAGCCCAGCACAGTATCTGCCCCATAGCTATGACGTGATAGCACAGGGGCTGACATTTATTGCTGGCTCTCAGTGTGCCAGCCAACAGTGGTGACATCCCGAGGTTCGGGGGCTCCGGGTGTGAGCTCCCAAGGGCACCCAGGTCCCACCCAGCAGCAGTGGTCACGGGGCTCCGCGGCACCGAAGGGAGAAGCGTGTCTTGAGGTTTGTTCCTATTGTGCCCCGCTGTTTAGAACAGGTGGCCGATGGCGAGGCTGCGAGAGTCATGCAGACGTGCCCGGGCCTTGCTTCAGCTCCAGCGTAAACCGTGGAACAGTTATGGCTGGTTTTGTCCTCTTGAGCTGTTCGTCCCATTATGGTCCGCAGATGGCTGTAACGGGCTTTGAGGAGGCTTCCACCGGCACCCTCCTGAGAGATCCTCTCAGCAGAGGAGGCTCAGCCACAAGGCTGGGGCGGGGCTCAGAGCAGCTCAGGAATCCACAGTCCCTGGGAATCAAAAAGCCCCAGCGTGGGGCTGAACACACCATCCCTGCTCAGCCAGGCCCTGGTGACTTGGCTCACTAACAGGGAGGAGAGAACAAGGTACAGTTACCAGTGAAAGAGCAGCAGCCATGGGCCCCAGGGGGAGGGAGGAGAGCAGTGTTTACTCTGAGCCCAGCGTGGACGGGGCATTTCCTCCTGTAATCCTCATAACCCTGTGGGTTACGTGTTATGATCCCCTCTGTACAGATGCAGTGACCGAGGGTCAGGAAATGAAGCAAACTTCCAGGTGGGACAGCTAGGGAGGGGGAGGGGGTGGTGGCTGGTGGAGGGGGAGGGACCAGGCCTTGAGTTCCAGGTGGTCTGAGGCCCAGACATGTGTTGCTCCCGCTATCCTGCACAGCGTCTGTGTAATCCATCACCATTCACCCAGAACCGCCAGTGCTTTATCTCATTTCATTGGTTGCTGATAGATCGGGAGCCCCCCTGTAGTAACAGGCCCATGCGTTCATTTAACAGATGGACACATTGAGGCCCAGAGCAGGGACAAGCCTTCCACTGTCTCATAGTGAGTTAATTGTAGGTGCCCATCTATTCCTAGGTTCCAGGTCAGTTTCTTATCACCTGTCTGTGTTGTGTTAGTTAATCTTCATGCCTTTAGGCCGGGCATACCTCGCCATTTCACCCCAGAGTCCCCATCACTCCCTATTGCCTTTACCTGGGCTGATTTTCTCGTTCATATATCCTGCCTGATACCATCGAAATGTGCCTCCCTGCCTGGGCTCCCCATACAGGGACTTGGATAGAACCTGACCTTGCTGCTCTGCCCCCTATTTTGAGCACACCCTTGCCCCTTTCAACGCCTGCCAGTCCCAACTCCCATTTTACACCTTTTTTCAAACTTCTCTCCTTCGTGAAAACTTCCCCATTCAAAGTGCACTCCCTCTGTTTCCTCTTGACTCTGCTTGACGCTGAAGGAAAGCAAAGGAGAGGCCGCTCAGCTTTCTCTTCTCCGACCTTAATGCTTGGCTCAGGGAGGCTGGTGTCAGCCCTGTCACCTCCCTGACTCTGTGCTGGGTCCTGCCTGGAGAGAATGCATGTGTGTTCCTGACCACAATGCATCTGGTGCTGAGAAACCTTCCCTTCATGGCAGGGAGGGCTGCGTCAGAGGTGAGAGAGGGGCTCTGCCCCCAGGGACGGTCAGCTGTGAGGGGCTGGTGATGGGCAGGGGCTGGCAGAGGGAGGTGTCACCCATGCTACCTGGGGGTCCCAGCTGCAGCAGGCGGAGTCAAGAAGTCAGGACTACTAGATTCGCTCTTCCTCCAGGCAACCCTCCAGGACCTTTCCTGATTCTAGCCAGTCTCAAGGGTCTCCAGGGAATTCCTCCTCTAAGGAAGGGAGAGGAAAGAAGAAAGGAAACAAGGGGACACGAACAAAGGGGGAAAAGTGAGCGCAGGGGAGGGGAGAGGATGAACTTTGGCTACACAAGACAGCTCCATTTTCTTTGACCCTAAATAGCTTAGCTTATGTCGTTCCCACCTGGAATGCACCCCATCCCTACCCCTCCTTATGTCCTTCAAGTTTTAGCCCAGAAGCCACTGCTCTGCCTCCCTGCTCCCCTCCCCCCAGCTCCCTGGGTCCCATGGCACTTTGCATGAGCCTGGATTTCACCCCCTGCCTTTGTCATCGGCACTGCCCCCCACACTGTGACCCCTGGAGGGGGTTGCCCGTTGCGCCAGCACCCCGCAGAGGCGGCGGCATAGAGACACCCTTCACTCGTGCATGGAAGTTGTTTGAGGGGTGATCCGAGTCTCAGTCTGGACTCTGCCACTTTGTGGCCCTGTGACCTTGGATGAGCCGTTAGTCTCCGGGCCTCTGCTCCTTCGTCTGTAAAATGGGGATAATAATACCTGCTCTGTAGGGTTGCTATGGGAATAAGAACCCAGCATCTGTGTATGCTTGGCATCTGTTAAGGATTCATCAAACATAGCTACAGAGCAGATAAAAGGGGGGCCTGACACGGGGGGCTCACCGACCCCTCCAAGGGCAATTCTGCTGAGCTCCCAAAGGGGAAGGGCACAGGGCACGTGGGGTCCAGGGTTTCCAAAGAGCTGGGTGCCAGTCCCTCCCCAAAACAAGTTATAGGGACACAGAGACCAGCTTGGCAACCCTGAAATCAAGAAAGAGTGAACCAGGCTTAGGCGCTGGTGGGGAGGTCGTGGAGCATCTTGAGTGGGGCAGGGACAGGCCAGAGACAGGCAAGGGACAGGCCAGAGGGACAGGCCGGAGGAGGGCAAGCTGGTGTCCCTCTGCCAGTACTAAAGGCCCAGACCCAGCCGATCCTTCCCTGAGGCCTGGGCAGTAACCTTGGGTGAGCCTGGCTCCCAGCCCCCTCCAGGATGAGGAAAGAGAAGCTAATAACTGTGGGCGGTCAAGGAGGCTGGGAGCTTAATTGATTAATGTTGGTACGTGTTTTGACAGGCCCAGATGCAGTGCTGGCAAAAGGTGAAGTATTAATACATATAATATATAATTATGATGTACCACTGGCCTGGCAATCTGTGTAAATAGTTACCCAGCTGGGAGCTGATCCAGGTAAGTGGGCTGCTTGCAGGCCCCTCTCGGACACAGCAGAGCGGCTTCCGCCCTCTTGGAAGGTGCTGGGCTCTGCCTGGCCTTGCCCACTACCGGGGGACTGTTCTGGCTGGTGGGAGGGGGTCACTTCCAGGGCCTTCAGGAACCCTAGACCTTTAAGAGGTGGTAGCCAGGGAAGGAAGGAGACCAGGATGGGCCGAGTGCTGTGCATACACCCTCCCACTTCATGCTCCTATTTACGTCTCATCCTCTCCTCTTTGCAGATGAGGAAACAAGTTCAGAGAGGGTAAGTAACTTGCTTAAGGATGCACAGCAAATGGGTGACAGAGCTGGGATTCAACTCAGGCCCACCTGACTCCAAGCCTGAGTGTTGCTGCTTAGAAGGCAAGACCAAGGCCACCAGTCCCACCCTGTGATCCGCTGTAATGAGGGTCCTCAGGGAGGTCTATAGCATCCTGGGTTTCTCTCCCTAATGTCACTTAAAAGTTTAGTAACCCGGTTTCATAAAGAGAGCTTGGGGAAGACCCCAAGCAACTCTAGGTTTCCCTAACGGCCAGCTACGTGGCTTCTGTCTCTGAGTATATGTAGCCCAGGAAGCAGAGCATGGCCAGGAGGTAACATGGGTGTAAGGGGCAGTGGGTGTGAGGCCAGAAGTGGGGCAGAGGCGGGACTGAGACCTGGAGTCAAGATTCCAAGTAACTTTCAACAGCCCTGGCTACCCGCTATGCCGTCCCAGTCCAGAACCCGGGCTCCCCAGCCCTCCACCCTTCTCTGTCCCCCGAGAACGTTTTGAGGGTGGTTCTGGCTCCCGGGAGCTCTAATGCCGCCTCACTGTCTGTCCCCAGGCGGGGCTGAAGCAGGCCCCCATCACGGTGACTCACCTGCAAGGCGGGCCCACGCAAGTCTGGTTCACCACATCCTTCCAGGTCCCTGGACCTCACCGTGCAGCCTCAACCCGGGGACTCCCCGGGCAGGGGGCTCATTCGTCTCTAGGCACCATCCTCATCTTCCCAGCGCCTGCCCTTGGCTTCCTGCCTCCCAGCCAGGACTTTAGAAACGCTGCAAGCCAGGCCCTTCCTCCTCCTGGGCTGCAGCCGCTAATGAGACGCTAAGAGCCCATTTTGCAGATAAGGAAATTGCAGTTAAGGGTAACTTTCCCGGGGGGTCACATAGTTGGTTTGCCTGATTCCAAACCAAGATTTTCCTTCATCAGATTGCCTCTTTGATGGATGGCACTTCCAGGGCAGAGGCTGTGCATCAGACTCAGGGCTCCTGTAGGGAAAGAGCTCTGTCTCCTCCATCCGAGTAGGCATTTGCTCAGAGCGTGAACTCTGTCTCTCTCACTAGACCATGAGCTTCCCAAGGGCAGAGGCTGTGCATCTCCCATCTGCCTGGGACCCTCCAAAGGAAGGACCTATGTCTCCCCCATCAGACTAGGAATATCCTCTGTAGGCCCTTTTCTCTCTCATCAGACTGGGATCTCCAAAAGGAGAAGCTCAGTGCCTCCCCCTTCAGACTGGGAGCTCCCTGAGGGCAGGGGTGAGTCTGAAGCATCTCCGTCTCTCTGTGTGCCCTCCACCGCACCCCAGCTCCAGCCGGAGGACGCCCTGCCCGTGGCATCCCTGACCCTGGCTGCGTCCTGCACAGGACTCACCCTCAGCCCAGGCAGAAGCTGCCAACAGGCCGCTAAAGCCGCGGGGCGCCCCAGGCATTAATTAGTGTTGCTGCTGTTAAGCGTTTCTTCCCATTTATGCAAATCAGCGAGGTAAGAGGCATATAATTAAGTGTTTGTGATTTAATACTGTGTGGTAGGAAGGAAGATGAATTTTAATCATTGGCTCCTAATTGATTGGACGGCTTGTTAATATCCTGCTGATGGGTGGTCTGAGCCGGTGCTGCCCACCGGCCCAGGCCCAGGTGCTGGCACACCACAGGGCAGCGTAGGCTAACAGTCCCTCTGGCAGCCTCCCCACCTGCCCTTGCTCAAGGGTCATGCTGGGCATTCCTCTGCCTTTGCGTTCGGAATTCCTATGGAGGCTTGCAATTTCTCTCTCTCTCCCTCTCTGCCTTTTGCAGGGCCCTGAGGCTCGTGTTCAAATCCCCACTGTGCTGCTTGCTTACCGTGTGACCTTGGGCAAGTCATCTCCCCTCTCTGAGCCTTGTGTTCTTCAGGCTAAGTGCTGAAGAGTATGAATGAGGGGCAGTGGGAAATTGTCAGGGTTGGGCAGTTAGGAGAGGATGTTCAGAGCAGGGGAAGTCCTGAAAGATAGCATCAAGAGTTGGCAGAAGAAAGGGCAGCCCAGGAAAAGAGTCTGGAGGAGAGAGGAATGCGGGGAGTTTGGAGAGCTGGGAGATGGGCGCAACCTCAGAGTTAGGGGATGCTGAGGAATCCCCTCCCACTCATTCCCCAGGGCTCTACTTGAGTGACTCCTCCTCTCAGAACTTCCTCTGCCCCCTGGGATCCCTGGATTGAGGGTCCCTACCCTGGATTTGATGGAGGACTGCTGGGTTTGATGACTTCTCTGTGACCACCCCCCATCATAGTATCTGTCACTTGGTGCTGTCACTGCACATTTAGCATGCATCCCTCCCCGCCACCACCCCATCAGAATGCAAGCTCCATGGGGTATAGGGCTAGTCTGTTTCTTTGTTCTGTATCCTGGTGTCCAGCACAGTTCTGGGACTCTCTATTCATCCAAGATGAATTTGTCCTGTGAAAGAACGATTAGTAAGTAGGGCCAGGTTCAGGCTGGATCTGTCTTTTGAAGACATTCCAAGGCAGGTTGCAGTTTAGATTCTGGAGAAGGTAAGTAATAGGGTGCCGTGGAGGACTCCAAACAGGGAGCTGATGAAATGCTGTGATAAATGGCATCTTCATGGGTCCCCTGTGCCTCCTCTCCCACTCCCCTCCCCTTTGAACATCCAAATCTTGACATGATCCCAGGTCACCAGATGACAAATGTAGAAGCATTTATGGATCTTCTAGGAGGGACAGGGTGTGAGCAAGCATTGGGAAGGGTGTGGCTAGAGGGAGAGAAGAAATTCCTTCTCACCAGGAATTTCACCAAACTGGCTTGAGGAGCGTTATAAACAGGTAGAAAAGCTGCAGCCTGAGTTTTTATTAATACGCAGACCCATCTCCTCAGAAAAGCATACTGGAGTTGGAACCTAGCTTTGAGGCTTAATCAGCTTTGTAGTCTTTCTGAGCCTCAGTAGACTGAGCTGTTAAATGGGCTCAACCTACTTTACAGGATAGATTGAGAGAATAAACGACAAAGTATTTCAAACGGTCAGCATAGTACTCAGCACATAGTGGGTGTTCAACAAATGGTAGCTATTATATTTATTAAATCTCCCACAATGAGAGAGAGAAGAGGTGAGTGCCGTCTTAATTCCCAGGAGACCCAGCTTTCTCTCCTGGATGCAGCTTCCTGGGGAGAAGCACAGGTGTTTGACTTAAG